>NW_022900917.1:44611492-44612955 GCF_012274545.1 Fukomys damarensis
ATGTGTATATATGTAGTTTTACCTACAAATGCCTCAAGTTTATCTTTTTTATGGCAAAACAGTCAGTACTCCATTGTGTATAAATATCATACTTTCTTTATCTGTTCTTCTGTTGATGGATGTATAGGCTGTTTCCAAGATCTAGCTATTATAAATTGTAGTGCTATAAGCATGGGTATGCATATATCCTTGTAAAATGACAACGTATATATGTAGTTTTACCTACAAATGCCTCAAGTTTATCTTTTTTATGGCAAAACAGTCAGTACTCCATTGTGTATAAATATCATACTTTCTTTATCTGTTCTTCTGTTGATGGATGTATAGGCTGTTTCCAAGATCTAGCTATTATAAATTGTAGTGCTATAAGCATGGGTATGCATATATCCTTGTAAAATGACAACTTTAACTCTTTTGGGATGATATCTATAATGAAGATAGTTAAGTCAAATAGCATTTTTATTTTTAATTTTTTGAGGACTCTCCACACTGATATCCATAGTGGTTGAACTAATTTACTTTCCCACAGACAGTATAGAAGAGTTCTTTTTCCCCCACATCCTCACCAGCATTTGTTATAATTTGATTTTTTAAATGATGGCCACTCTTTCTGGGGCAAGATGATATCTCAATGTAGTTTTAATTTGCATTTCTCTAATAGCCAATGATACTGCAATTTTTTTCATGTGTTTATTGGGTATTTGTACTTCTTCTTCTAAGAAATGCCTATCCATTTTCACTTGCCCATTTTTCGACTGGGTCTTAAGGGGGTATAAGATCCTACCTGCAATAAAACTAGAAATCAATAGCAAAGAAACCACAAACAGAAAGCCAGAGAGAGGCTTGATGCCAAGCTCCAAGAGAGAATTCCCAGGTTATAAGAAAATAGGAAGAGGCAGAACATCAAGCAAAGAACTTTCCCAAAATTGATGAGAAGGCTTTGATCCAGCATTTCCAGGAAAAAGTGGAATCTTTGGAATAGGAAGCAATGGAGATTAGAGACAGAAGCTGGTGGAGACACACATAGCCAGAGTGTCTGAAATTGGATAGAAAAACCATTGCGTCAACACTCATCAGTATTTATGTAGAAAGCAATGTGGAAAGAAACAAACTCTTAGGTTTTATTAATTACTTATTACTGTCTTTTGGCTGCTGTGCTCTATCACAAGTAGATGCCTGAACTTGAACTAATATATAAATCAGTAATGTGTAGGGAAAGTGGAAAGGGTATGGGAAAGGTAATAAGGGAAAGGAAAAAAATAGAAGAAAATAAAAAAATGGAAATAAAATATTTGTAAATGGGGAGGGGAGGTGGAGTTGGAGGGAGGGCAGAGACAAGAGGAAAAAATGAGAACCAAGACTTATCATGTAAAGGTACAAGATCCCAATAATGAATGTAACTGTACTGTATACCTAAAATGTACCAATAAACTCAATGAGGAAAAAAAAATATGTATATATAT
>NW_022900917.1:44613965-44767060 GCF_012274545.1 Fukomys damarensis
ATATATATATATATAAATCAGTAATGCATTTTCTCTTTACATTTTGGTCTCTACATTATATTATTAATAAGTTTTGTATACTGTAAAGAATTTAGCTTTATCAAAGTAATGCACAACTAGATTCTCTTGGTTATCACATGCATAGCCCCTTAGCCAACTGTATACTATTCTTGTGGTTTGATATCCAATTATGTCCAACTTGCAATATGCTTTGAAAATCAGTGGAGAGGACTGGGGATTCAGCTCAGTGTTGGTGTGCTTACCTGTCAATACCTGATACCAACAACAACAACAAAAAATTGATGGAGGATACTTCATGTGAATGCGGAAGTTTAGCTGCTTCTCTTGCCTAAATACTCCTTTCATGATCACTCTGCATTTTAAAGTTAAACATTTTAAGTATTCCAAATGATTTAGAGAATTTTTTTCCAATATTGTGTATCACTATACAGATTGCAGTTTCTGGTATTTGTGATATAGGAATGAAGAAGATTTATTTATTTCTTGGTGCTTGTTTTATGTGTAAACATTAGGAATTGAGAATTTGAACTCTTTTGGTCAGAAAAAGAATCTTCAGATCTTTGACTTTAAAAAGAATCCCCGTTCACTGTAAGCACTTTTATGGGTGGGGGGAAGGGAAGGTGTTGCTCAAATTATCAAGAATTCTTCAAAAATTTTTTCTATGGCGTGATTGTACAGAATCATTGCTTATGCCATGATAACTTTGTACACTGTGTTGCATAAATAAAGTTTAAAAATAAACCACAGAAACTATACAAATGTATGAAAATTAAATAATGTACTCTTGAATAATCAATGGGTCACTGAAGATATTAAGAAATAAGATAGATCCTAGAATTAAATGATGACAATACAATATGTCATAACTTATGGAAAACAATGAAAGCAGTCCTATGAAGGACATTTATGGCTGTAAATGCCCACATCTGAAAAACAGAACAAGATTAAACAACATTATGATGTACCTCAAGGTCCTAAAAAATTAAGAAAAATCCAAACCCAGAGCTTGTGCAAGGAAGGAAATTATAAAGATCAGAGCAAAAATCAATAAAATGGAGAAAAAAATAAAAATAATCAATAAATTGAAGAGCTGGTTCTTTGAAAGAATAAACAAATAGATAAACCCTTAACTAATCTTACAAAAAAAAGTAAAGACACAATCAGTGCAATTTGAAATGAAAAAGGCAAAATCACAATAGATATCGCTAAACTCCAGAAAATCATTAGCAACTACTTCACAAACCTGTATGCCAAAAATTGGAGAACTCTGAAGAAATGGTGAGATTCTTAACTACATATGAATTACCAAAATTAAACCAAGAAGATTTAGAAATCTTGAATAATCCAATAACTGGCAATGAGATGGAAGTAGTAATTTTAAAACTATCAATAAAGAAAACCCCAGGACCTGATGGATTCCCTGCCAAATTCTATAAGAACTCCAGAGAAGACCCTCAAATTCTTTCATGAAATTGAGGGGGAAGGAGTACTCCCAAAATCATTCTTGGAAGCTAGCATTACCCTGACCTGAAAACTAGTTAAAGACCCAACCATAAAAAGTAATTACAGGCCCATCTTTCTAATGAATATAGATGCAAAAATCTTTACCAAGATACAGTGGTACCTCAGTTCATGAACTTAATTCATTCCATGATTCTGGGGAACATGGCCACAGTTGTGTTCATCACCCGATGTAGAGTTAAAAAAAAGGGAAGCAAAATTTTGATGACAGCTTCTGTTTTTGAACTGACATATCACAGTATTGGCAAACAGGATGCAAGAAATCATCAAAAAGATTGACCAAGTGTGTTTTCTTCCAAGGATGCAAGGATGGTTCAATATAATAAATCACCTAAAACAGAAGCAAGGACAAAAATCACACAATCATCTCAATAGATGCAGAAAAGGCCTTTGACAAAGTCAAACATCCATTCATGATTAAAAACTCTGAAGAAAATAGTTATAGAAAGACCTTATCTCAATATGATAAAAACCATTTATGCCCAACTCACTACCAACATCATATTAAATGGGAAAGCTTTTCCTCTAAAATCAGAAACAAGACAAGGATGCCCACTATCACCTCTCCTGCTCAATATAGTCCTCAAAATATTGGCCAGAGCAATCAGGCAAGAGGAGGAAATCAAAGGGGAAAAAAAGGAATAAGAAAGAAAGAAGTCAAAATATTATTTGCAGTTGACATGACCCTCTACTTATAAGATCCCTAATTTCACTAAAAATCTTAGAATTAAAAACCAAATTCAGCATTGTAGCCAGATACAAAATAAACACACAGAAAATCAATAGTGTTCCTATACACTAATAATAAACTCACTGAGAAAGAAACTAGGAAAATGATACCATTCACAATAGCATAAAGAGAAATGAAATTCTTAGGAATGAACCTAACCATGGCAGTGAAAGAAATAAAAATTATATTTTTCTGAAAAAGAAAATCAAGGAGAACATCAGAAAATGGAAAGATATTCCCTGTTTCGGGATAAGCAGAACCAATATGATGAAAATGGCTGTACTTCCAAAACTGATACACAGATTTAACACAACCCCAGTCAAAATATCAATAGCATTTCTCACAGATCTAAAGAAAACAATTCTAAAATTCATATGGTAGTAGAAGAGACCCAGAGTAGCAAAAGCAATCCTGGGTAGCAAAAGCAAAGCAGGAGCTATCATAGTCCAAGAGTTGAAATTATACTATAAAGCTACTGTGATCAAAACAGCACAGTACTGGCACAAAAACAAGCGTGTAAATCAATGGAACAGAACAGAGGAAGCAGACACAACCCCAGGCACATTCTATTTGATATTTGACAAAAGGGCAAAAGATTACACTGGAGAAAAGGAATCCTCTTTAATAAATAGTGCTGCAAAAATTGAATATCCACATGCAGAAGATCGAGTCTAGATCAATGTATCATACCACATCCTAAGCTAAAATAAAAATGAATCAAAGATCTGAATGTTAAAACAGAAAGACTCAATCTGCTGGAAGATAAAATAAGAGAAAACTCTTGGAGACATAGGCATAGAACTTTCTGACATAGACATAGACACAGACATAGACATAGACATAGACATAGACAGACATAGACATAGAATTTTCTGAGCATAACCCCAGTGGCACAAGAAGTAATACAAGGGCTAGGGATTTAGCTCAGTGGTGCCGCTGCTTGCCTTGCAAGCCCAAGGTCCCATGTTTGATCCCCAGTACCAAAACCAAAACCAAGAATCAACAAATGGGATTATATCAAATTTGTAAATTTCTATATAACAAAGTAAACAACAAAGTGAAAAACGACTTACAGACAGGAAAAATATTTTTGCCAACTGTTATTGGACAAAGAACTAACATCTAGAATACTGAGAGTCTCTTTTTAACAGACTTTGACTGCAAACACAAATTATCTGCACATTTTCATCTGAGTATAGCCAAGCAGCCTAAAGAAGCAGGAGTACACAGAAATCAACATGCAGCAATTTTCAGCCCTATTTAGTGGTGGTTTAAATAGAATTGGCCTGAAGTTATATAGTCATCTTAACTCTCAATGAGCCCCCTTACAAATCCAGCCTATGTAACAGATATATATATTTAAAAGAGGAGGAATTATAGGGTTGCTCTTGAGAGTAATAGTTTTATTATGTCACACTTGATGTTTCATAAGTGTTTTCAGAAGTCATATACATTATTTGATACTTGATGCATATTTAAGAGATAACCAGTTAAGTATAGTCACGTGACTTCTCCCAAGGATAAACATTAATCAGTAGGGGCTAAAAGCCAGAACTGTAATCCAAGTGCTCTGCTAAAAAGTTGTTCTTTCGTATCTATGTAAAATAAAAAAGATCAAATTGAGCAAGAGAATTATAAGTGACAAGGGCAATTTCTTCTTACTGGTGCTGATGGACAGGATCCCATACACTCCTGCAATGATCACTGCAACAAGAAGGAATCTGGTCCTCTGCCTGCCTTTTGGGTCCACTGTTCCAAGCATACCATGCCCTTGCACAAATCCTCAGTGTCCACAGATCTTTGCAGTGGTGCATTCGGATTTGCTCACTGAGATGATGGCAATGACCTTGCACTCTCTTTTATAGATTTATATTCTCCTTTCATTTTGTCAAAGTTTTCTCTTTCAAATGAACTTTCAAAGCTTACTAAATTTCAATATATTTATCATACAGTTTTTGGTCTTCAAGGCCTTTTTCTATCATGCAGAGTAAGTGGTATTTTGCTACTTACCAACATGCCATTGCTAAGAACAGTTTTGTGAAATATGATTGGAAGGTGCCCAGAACTGTATGGATAAAGCTGCCTCTCTTAGGGGTGAAAAGGTACCTTTCAGAATGAATGATATGATCTAGTGCAGATTCTTCTATAATAACACAGAAACACACACATTCACACACACACACACACACACACACACACACACACACTTCAGTTCCAGATATGCAGGATTAGATAGGCTTTGAGGCTACTGGCATCTCCCTTTGCTGCCTACCTCAGTCAGGGTGCCTCTCCCATGTAGACTAGTCTCACAGGCTTCAGGGCTTCCCTGGAACTCAGCCCCAATACCCTTTCAACAAGACTTTTAATGCTCCACAAGCATCCTGTGTTCCCAATAGTTCTATTGGTGCTCCTTCCCAAGACTCCTGGGAGTCTTACAAAGCTTTCTAGATTGTGCCAGATTCCATACATGCTCTTACATCGGTGGGAAGCTCTTCCAAGACCACATGATGGTCAGCTGGTCCCTGTTACCAAAGGCCTAGTGCTGTTGGAGCAGTAACTGGAAGACTTCTGTAATCCCTTGACCTTTCTCACAGGTGTCTCCTTTCTTGGTCTCCTCTCTTCTCTCAGGGCCAGGCCTTACTTTCAGATACATTCTTCTGAAACTGGAATTTTGCAAGTCCATGAGCTAGTCAGTTGGGGGATTTAAATTACAACTTTATCAACCTTAGTTCTGTTTTTTTCTTGTATTCTATTAAAGGATCAGGCCTAATAGTAAGAAACTGGATCCTTGAAAAAGGTGGCTCTTTCCTGGGACATAGTCCAAGTGCCCCTCACAACTAACCAGAAGCTGATAATCTCAGGAGGAGGTGGGAGGATGAGGGACAAGTGCTTCCCCATAGGTCTCCCTACTCTCAGTTTCTGGACATGGACATCTGTGTAACTTTCCTACAGGCCTGAGAAAATATTCAAATGAATGATATACAGTATAAATACATTCAGGATTTCACACTTAAAGCAAAACAGACCTATTATTCAATATGACTGTGTTGCCCTCTGGTGTTCAAAAAGAATAAACTGTGGGCAGGAGTTTTGAATTTCAAAGTATTCTTTGCTCACAATCACCCTTGACTTTTTTGTATCCTCAATGTTTCTCTCCAGCCATTTGAAATTACAGGAATTACTGAGAAAAACTCTCATGGAAACAGCAGGGTGGGGCACATCATGTCTATAAGGGACACCACCCTTTGGTTACATTCTTCTGAAACTAGAATTTTGCAAGTCCGTGAGCTAGTCAGTTGGGGGATTTAAATTACAGCTTTACCAACTGTACAATCTGGCTTTTATCTTGTATTCTACATGTATTGAAATACCACACTTTATCCCATAATTAGGTATAGTTATTGTGTGTCAATTAAAATAAAATAATATTTAGAAAACTTAAAAGATTTTTATTAACCTAGTTTTGAAGCTTCTATCTAATAGGAGAAAGTTTGGGGTAGCTGTTAAACTTCTAAGATCTCAGATCTCTCTGCTCATCAGCTGGGTCAAGACTGAAGATCCCTGAGAGATTCAGGTAGCAAATGGCAGTTAAAAAAAAAAAAAAACCAAGGATCCACCAGAGACAATCATCTTATTCACAACCTTGCATAGACATATGCCTACCAGTCCTACTGTGGAATACAAGGCCAAGAGAGGTTCCCTCTTTCTCATATACATGGAAAAGTTCCTCACATGACAGGTATCAGCCAGGTTGTCTACAGCCATATGTGTAAAATGACCCATTTTTATATAATTCATATTAAATTTTCAATCCAAGCCTGTACCGTGGCCAATCCTTTTTCCAGGTCTCCCTTTCCCTAAAGTAGCACTGACTTTCTCTTCTGGCCCTTCATAACACTCTGCCCTCACATTTCATGTCCCTACCACCCACAGGCTCTTGTCCGCACTGCCACCTCAGGTCTGACAGCTTGCCCATATTTTCTAGGTAACCTAGGCATATAGCTCTCGCTCTCTCCACCCCCATCATCAGCCTGGGGACCTACAGCAGCCATGTGGTTCTACTGGTCTTCACCTTCATTTGACACATAGCCCCTTTCCCTACTCAGATCCCTGGATGTCTACCACCTCTTAAACTCCAGCCTCACACTCTGTCCTCCATTGCCTATCTTACCAGCTGACTCCCTTCTGCACATGGTGTTTATATCTCACCAAAATTTCTAAGCCCCCAAATCTGTTAATGGTGCCCTTATCTTCAGCCCTTTCCCTGTTCAGCTAAGACTCTTAGATCACTATTGTGATTTTTCTGTTGTCAATACCCCTACTTTTTTCCCCCACAACTCCAGCCAGCATGCTATTGTTTATGTCCTGGGGGACACAGATTCATGGTCCCTAGGCCCAGGAGCAGCTGTAATCCTGGCCAGGCCTCTTCTGGGCATCCCAGTGGAACCTTTTACTATCTCCACCCCGCTTCTCAATTCTCCAATCTCACTTCCAGCAAAAGACGTTACTTCTCACAGCACAAGAAAAAAATAGAGACTATATTGCTAAAAAAGTATTTTCAGATGGGTTTATCTGACCCATACATCAAACAGGGTAGGTAAGGAGGGCATGTGTTAGTATTCCCATCTTAAGAACCAATAATGGGGTTTTATGTAATCCTTAGAGAGCTGTTAACAGAACCTGGCTAGAAATACAGGTCCCCATTTCCACAAATCCTAGTCGAGTATGCAGTGGGTGATCTGTCCACAGGTACCAATAAGAAGATCATGGTAGCTAGGGCAAGCAGTCACATTGCTGGGCACCACCCATTGGCCTTATCTAGCTCTAGAGTGAGCTGCCTTCTCAGTAATGCCTCTCCTGCTGCCATACTACCTGAGGTTTATTTACTCATGTTTTAAAAGAAAAATAATTATTTTGAAAGCAAAAGCTTTCTTTTAAAGCTGTTACAGTAATAATTGGGTTTCACTATGAACATGTACAGTATTCTCAGAGTCCTTGGCTGAAAACAAATAATCCACCCTCCATTCCTGGTATGTAGTTTATAGATACCCTTGGAAACTATATGGGCCACAAGACAGAGAGCCAGACTGAGGCCAGATCTGGCATAATCTTCCACTAAATCCAAATGCATACAAGTAGGTCTACAAAGGCGTCAAGGTGGAGAATCCATTGGGTGGAGCTTACAACTGAGCTGAGTTTCTGTAAACACATGATATGAGCCAAAGCCACTTCCTCTAGGAGTGGGGGCCTCAAATGAATCACCTGCAATTCCAGACAGATAGGAATTTCAGCTCTTTCCTGGGCCTTCTGTTGAAGCACGTAGAGCAGAGGAAATATGCCTATGTCTGTTAAAAAAAAAAAATCCCTATCACCATTTCTCTTCCAGGACTTTTCTTTGTGCTGCACTTATTTTTCTGAATATGAAAGTTTGTGCTTGAAACAGGTACTGTACTGGCTAGTTTTCTATGTGTGTTCATGCAGCCTGTGTGCCTTGTCACAAAAGCTGTCCTGGAAATGTCCTGTTCTTTGATCTATTCTGCCACATCCAAACTAACATCTACGCATTACACTAAAAGCTCTGGCTTGGGAAGTGGATGACTTAGTTTTTTTATTCTGGTAACTTAGGTAAGAGTCTCACCTTCCTGAGCCCAAGATTCTTCCTCTGTAAAATGAAAGGGTTACTATGGCCAAGGCTAATTTAGCAACACTTAAGGACTGCTTACATTGTCACAATGAAGGGAACTCTGGGAGCAACCAGAGAGTGATACAGTGGACAGAGGACAGAGGAGTCCCTTTCTTACAAGATTGACTTAGGGCCATAATGTAAAGGTTGTCATAGTGGAAATGAAAACTGAGGAGCAGGAACACATCAGTCAGTGAACAAGGAGAAAATCAAATGAAGAAAAAGCCTGGGTCGGGACTCTAGGTGAAGCAACAGCCAGAACACACCTGCAGAATTAGTGATTTGTGAACATTTTAAGCTGGTTTTATGACCAGATTTAAAGGAGAGATGGAATAGGATGGGTCTGGCCCACAAGGACTTATAAGACAACCTAGGTCATTCTTGGTGGCTCTGAGGAAGGTGATTTAAAGGGATACCCCACAATCCCTGCACACGCAGTCCCATGGCAAGCTGAACACAGAGCAGGACTGGGAGTGGGAGGAAGAGAGTTCTGAACATTAAACAATAGTATCCATGCAAAGAAAAAGCATGTAGCTTTCAATAAACAGTAACAACTAGTAGTATTCTGTAGATTCTCTCAAAGACAAAGGAGGAGTTCTTCAGTATCTCCACGTTTCACCCAAGTCACTTGTTCAGACATGTGAAGACAAAAATGAATTCCTGAGGCCTCATTGTTGCCCTCCAGCTTTGAGCAGTGACTAATGCCTTCAGTTCTTCTTCTGCACTGGGGAAAGGCTCAGGACCTTTGAGGAGCCCAGCACCAGTGACTGTAGGCAGTGGCTTCACTGCTTATGAGTACTTCCTGAATTATTTAGACAGGGGTTGGTATCCTCGCTCTGCAGTTTACTAACTGTGACACTTTAGACAAGTTACATCAACTCTCTGAACCTCAGTACCCTTTTCTCTGAAATGTATGGACATTTTAAAAATAAGAAGCTTCTGTGCAAATGAGAATAAGACTACTTTGCACCTGTGGTTATTTTGGCAATTAAATGAGAGAATTAATCCATAGGTGTGATGGTTGATTTTATATATCAGTTAATAATACTCATGATTGGGATTGGAGACTGGAAAGGATTAAAAATACAACCTCTCCAAGGCCAGGAAGCAAGCTGCCTGAAAAACAACAATTTGGTAAGGAAAAAAAGCAGATCTCCAGGAGTCGAGAAGGGGCTGAAAGGAAAACTAGAGCTACTCAGAAGCCGGGGGAATGGAGTACAATGGGAAGAAAAAGATAAAACAGTCTGGAAAGCTTACCCCAGCTCCCAGGGAAGGGGATCTGTATCTACAGACACAAGATAAGCCTGGACATACTGGTCAGTATCATCAGAGAGAAACAACAGAATAGATCAGCACCACTAGCCCCAAGAAAAGTCCATGGCTATTATAAACTGCAAAAATCAGTGTGGAGTTTTTCTTCAAAAGTGACTCCTTCTGCACAACAGTCTAGAGTTGAAGAAAAAATCCAATACAGTGCCCAGAATGCTGAAGAGTTTAATCAGGAGGCATTTTGGGAATGAGTTAATTGTTAAAGTCTGAGCCACAGAACAACTATACTTCAGGGTTTCTGGTATCATCCTACCATAGTGACTGGTGGGAGACAGTCACAAGATATAGAGAGAGTGTGGGTTAGACACCCACACAGACACCACTGGGAAATTTAAGCCTAGACCGGGAAAGTCTCAGGGATCCTGCTCTTTGAGTGGAGAAGCCAGTCTGGCCATGTGTGACTTTTGGAAGGGGCTGAGTCTGAAAGTGCTGGCATTAAGTCCAGCAGACTGCTTGATGGCAGCCATTGTCCCACTGCCTACGTTCAGAGCTCAGCTAAGTGTTCTGTTTGCTTTCCCAGTCTTATATAATCAGGGATATGCCTCAGCTTGAACAGTTGCCATAGTTTGGGATGTACGGATAGAGGGGCCTATGGAGCAGGGAAGGCACCTCATGTGAAGATAAGCAGAGAAAACTATGACTTTGAGTGCACAAGAGAATCTTGGAGCATTGGAGAGGCTACAGGCTTGGGATGGTCATCACTGACCAACCATTCCTAGGAGGAAAGATGGAGCGGGATTCAGCATTCACACACAAAAACACAAATGTGAAAACCGAATAGATCCTAGTAGTAAGTCACCATCTCTCCCATGTCTGGTGGATTCCAGGGCTGCAGACCCTGAAAAGAAGTCATTTGTTCAAAAATACAGAGGAATTATTCTTTGGGGGAGGGGTTCATTTCTTTTTTATTAGGTTTTTAGGGATTTTTCATTAACTTTTCTTTTTCTCCTTTATTTCGGTCTTCTTTTGGTTTTTAATTATTTTTCTCATTTGCTCTTTTCTGTTACCTTTCTCTAATTCTATTAATTTTATTTTACTCTAATAGGATCCTTTATCTTATCTTTCTCTCCTTTTCTTTATTTTTCAAATTTTACTTTTTTATCCTCCTGATTCCCACCTTCTCCATCTTTACTAATTAAGCTTTACTAATTTTTAGATATTTAGCTAACTCTATGCTAATATTATTGATTTATTCTCTGTTGTTAATGGTGGCATTTCCTACATATTTACTGTATGTCATTATTTGGTTTGTCTTTGTGTCTATATTATAATTATTGACCATTTTTCTATGTTGAAGAGTGGTGCAGTGGTAGCTCTTATTGATGTTTGTAATATGTCAAAATTTATTCTATCTTTGACTCTATTATTGGTGCTGATATTGTTGCTATTGCAAGGCTGACGGTTGGTGCTATTCATTAGTTCTTGCTGTACGCTAATACATGGTTTGTTTTTGTGTCATCAAAAATGCTGCAGTTCATTTCCAAAGAACTGGATATTGGGCCAATAACATTACACTTTCCTCTTTCATATAATGGAGGTGCTCCGATTATGGCACAGAAAAACAGACATATGGTTAGCCATGCCCAGAATGTATCACTGAAAAGCATACACTAGATACTAAAGAGATCTTCATACTAGCAACAAAATCTTCCCATTTTAAATAACTGCAAACTTGGTGTGTGCACGCACATACACATACTCATAGGTGCATATCCACATATGAGACAATAGAAATATGAGAAGACAAGGCAATAAAATCCCCTAAGAATTCTCAAACCCTTGAAATGAACCACAGGGCATAAGTAGAGAGGAATCAAAAGCCAAGCATTTGAACAAGAAGAAATGACAAAAGAAGAAACAGAAAAAAAAAGATCAGTAATATGCTTGGAGAGCTGAAAGATGATATAACTAAATAGGCAATGAGTCTGGGATGTAGCTCAGTGGAATTGTGTCTGCTTGGCAAGCACAAGAATCTGAGCTCAATCCCAGGTATGGGGGCGGGGGAGAACAACAACACTGGACTTAAAAAACAAATGATTAGTGACCTTTCAGAAGAAATTAATAAGAAGCTAGCTGAAATAAGTAGAATGATACAAAACATGAATGATGTTTTACCAAATAATTAGAATCTATGAAAATGTACCAGACAGAAATTTGGGAGATACAAAAATTCTTTTGAAAGTATGGGCAGCTAAAGTGACAATTTTGAGGATGGAGGAACTAGAAGATAGGATTGATGCAGTGACTATATACTCAGATACCTTAAAAACAATAAGAAAACATGGAAGATGAATCCAACAGCTACTAGATAAAGCAAAGAAGATAGTTGAAAATTAATTAGAATTAGTGAAAAATCAGAAGATAGCACAAATGACATAAAAACTTATTTACAGAAATAATAGTAGTTCCAAAAATGAGGAAAGAATTTAACATAGATATAATTAAGTCATATAGAACTGCAAATAGCCACAATCAGAACACAGCTTCTTCATAACACATTATAGTCAAACTTTCAGAAGTCCAACACAAGAACAGAATCTTTTTTTTTTCATTAAATTTATTGGTGCATTTAAAGCAAACAATACAGTTACATTTATCATTGGAATCTTGTACCTTTACATGATATACCTTGGTTCTTGTTTTTTCCCCATACCCCTGCCCTCTCTTCACCCCATCCACTCTTCCTTATTTACAAAGACTTTGTTTCCATTTTTTTCATTTTTTCATTTCCCTTATTTCCTTTCCCCTATCCTTCCCACTTCCTCTTTAATCATTTTCTTCCTATTTCACACTCCCAATTATATCATTTGAACACTTTCAGTTTTTTACACCAGAGAAACTATTCGGTATTTACTCAAGTGTGTCCTATTTATTTCACTTAAGAGTATGGCCTCAATGTTCATCCATTTAGAGATGAATGACTCTAGTTTCTCATTCTTTATAGCTGAGTAGTACTCCATTTTATAGAAAAAAATACATCTTCTTTATCCAGTCTCCAGTTGATGAGCATTTGGGTTGTTTCCAAGTTTTATCTATTATGAACTGTGCTGCTATAAACATGGGTGTGCATATATCACTGTGGTATGATTCTTTTAATTCTTTTGGAAAGAAACCCAGCAGAGGGATGGCTGGGTCAAATGGAACCTCTAATCCTAGTTATGTGAGGTATCTCCATGTTGATTTCCACAGTGGTTGCACCAGTTTGCACTCCTACCAACAATGGAGAAGGGTTCCTTTCTCTCCACAGCCCCACCAGCATTTGTGATTGGTTGATTTCTTGATAGCAGCTATTCTTTCGGGGGTGAGCTGGAATCTTAGTGTTGTTTTCATCTGCATCTCTCTAATGACCAGTGATGTTGAACATTTTTTAATATATGTATTTGCTGCTTTTACTTCTTTGTCTGATAAATTTCTGTTGATTTCAGATGCGCATTTTTGAAATGGGTCTTTGTACTTGGGGAGGTCTGACTTTTTTTTTTTTTTTTTAGTTCTTTATATATTCTAGATAGTAGTCCTTTGTCTGAGGAGTAGCTGGCAAAACTTTTTTCTCACACAGTAGGTTGTCTCTTAGCTATGTTGGTGGTTTCTCTTGCACTGCAAAAACTTTCCAGTACAGTGAAATCCCAGTTTGTTCTTTGTGCAAGTTCTCGTGCTGCTGAGGATTTGTTCATAAAGTCTTCTATGCCAATATACATTCTTTTCAGCTGCACTAGAACAGAATCTTAACAGCAATTTGAGAAAAGGAACAAATCCCTTTTAAAAGTAAACCTATTAGAATTACAGCAGGCTTCCTAACACAAACGTTAAAAGCCCAGAGAGCTTGGAGTGAAGTGTTTCAAGCCTAAAAGAAAACAACTTGCAACCCAGACTGATATATCTTGCAAAATTGTCTTTCAAAATTGATGAAGAAATAAAGTCTTTCCATGACAATGAGCACCATAAGAAATTCATTATCACAAAACTAACACTCCAAAAAATTCTCAAAGATATCCTAGAAAGAGACAAGGAAGCCAACAATTCCAAAAAGTCTAATGAAATGAATATACTAGGCAAAGTTAGCAGTTAAGCAAAGGGGAAAAAGAAAATCAGAAACAGGAAAATGATGCAATGACAGGAGTAAGTCAATACTTTACAAGAAAAACTCTCAATGTGAATGCTTTAAACACCTCAAACAAAAGATTTGAATTGTCAGAATTAAAAAACAAAACCCAATAGTATGCTACATACAAAACCACATTTAATCCAAAAAGACATTCATAGACTAAAAATCAAGGATACAAAACAATATTCCATGCAAAGGGAACCTGAAACAGTGGTAGCTACTTTGTTTTCAGACAAAGTTGACTAAACCAAAATTGATCAGAAGAGACAAAGGATGTCACTATATATTGGATAAGGGAACAATTTAACAGGAGGAGATAACAATTATAAATATATATGCACTGAGCACTGGCACACCTAACATTATAAAATAAACACTAATAGATATAAAATAACAGGTAAACATCAACACAATTAGAGTAAGAGACATAAATGCTACATTATTACAAATAGATCAACTAGACAAAAAAATCAACAAAGAAATATCAGAGTTGAACCACTCCTTCAAACAAACTGACTTAAAACACATCTATAGTGTTTCACCAAACAGAATATACATTCTTCTCAGCAACACATGGAACTTTTTCCAAAATAGACCATACACTAGCTGACAAATATGCTTAAATAAATAAAAGAAATGAAACTTATCCCATGCATATTATCTGATCATAGTACAATTAAATGAGAAATCAATGGAAAAAAACCACAGAAATTATGCAAACATGTGGAAATTAAACAAAACACTCTTGAATAATCAATAGATTATGGAATAAGTAAAAGAAAAAATTAAATAGTTCCTAAAAATCAACTGATAAGGCCAGTTCAACATACCAGGAGCTATGGGACACATTGTTAGCAGTCCTAAGAGGAAGTTTATAGCTGGGAATGCCCACATCATTAAAACAGAGTGAGGCCAAATAAATAACCCAATGATACAGTTCAAAGTCCTAGGAAAACAAGAACAATCTGAATTCAAAACTAGTAAAAGGAAGGAAATTATACAGATAAGAATAGAAATTAATAAAATTGAAACTAAAAGAAAAATTCAAAGAGCAAGTTCTTTGAAAGAATAAACAAAATAGACAAACACTTAGCTCAGTTTAAGCTGAGTTTACACTCAGTAAAGGTGAGAAAAGAACCAAAGCAATGCAATTAGAAATGAAAAAAGTGAAATCACAATTGACACCAGTGAAATCCAGAAGACTATTAACAACTACTTTGACAACTTGTACTCCAATAAACTGGATAGTCCAGAAGAAGTGGATAGATTCCTAGATATACATAAATTACCCACACTAAACCAAGAAAATGTAAAACTGAATAATCCAATAACAAGACCATATGTCTCACTATGTACTAAAATAATAAAAATGGATCAATATCTAAATATTAAAACAAAAACACTTAACATGCTAGCAGATGAAATAGGTAAAACACTTAGAAACATAAACATAGGCAAGGACTTTCTGAACAAAACTCAAATTGTAGAAGAAATAACATCAAGAATCAATAAATATGATTATATCAAATTAAAGAGATTCTGCATAACAAAGGAAATAGCCAATGTAAAAGTAAGAGAACAATAAAAAAAAATGGGCAACTGAAGTGAAGAGTCACTTCCCAGAAGAAAAAGGGGCAAATTGCCAATAAATATATTTTTAGAAGTTCAGTATCTGTAGTCTTTAGAAAAATGAAAATTAAAATAACACTGAGATTCCATCTTATTTCAGAAAGAATGACTATCATCAATAAATTAAGTGTTAACAAATACTGGTAAGGATGTGGGGAAAAAGGAACTCTTCTATATTGTTGGGGAATGTAAACTACTACAACCATTATGGAAATTCCTCAAAAAACTAAAATTAGAAATTCCATCCAACCCTGCTATCCCTCTTTTAGGTATTTTCCTGAAAGAGTTAAAAACATTATATTATAGTGATACAAGCATATCCATTTTTATAGCAGCACAATTTATAATAGTTAAATCTTGGAAGTGGCCCATATATCTGTCCATCAATAGATGAATAGATAATGAAAATGTGGTAATTATACAAAATGAAGTTCTACTCTGCTATTGAAGGATAAGTATAAGTTATTTGTAGGAAAATGGATGCACTTTGAGACCATATAGTCAAGTGAAATAAATAAGACAAACAAGCTTAAATATCACATGGTTTCTCCTATATGAGAAACCTAAGCATGACTAAATTAATGAGTGAAATAAAATGTAGATAATAGGAAATAAGGAGAAAGATCTTCTGCAAATGGAAGAGGACTGAGAGATGGAAGGAAGTGAGAGAGAGGGAAAAGGAAGGGGACATAAAAAGAATTAAGATGTGTTGTGTACATGTACCAACTCTCCCCAATGAATGTAATCATCATGTACTGTGACTGTCCTAATAAAAATAAAAATTTTGAAAAAAACTTTGCATAATACAATTCTATTAGACAATAAGGTGCCTATATGTTTGCTCAGTTATTATAGTTGTGTTTATGAATATGTTCCAGATGAGTTTAATATTTGAATCAGAAAACTGAGCAAAGCAGATGCCCTTTTTAGTGTGGGTGGGCCTCATCCCATTAGTTGAAGGCCTGAGTGGGACAACATAGATGACCACCTTAGTAAGGAGTGCTCTTGTCACCTCCTCACATTTTGTTCTCCCCATTTTCAGGATCATACTGAAACATTATCTTTCCCAATGTAGCACTCCTGATATCTGTGAATCATAAGACTTGTGAGTCTTCACAATCATTACAGTTCATTTCTTCTTTTACAAATGTATCATATTGTTTCTGCTTCTCTAAGGAACCTTGACTAATGTATTATGCACTTTAAAATGATTTTTATCACTCCTCAGAGGCATAGCTGGTTATAAAGGGTAATTTTCTGAGTTCCCAAATTTGAACATCTTTAAAGAAAAGGCAGGGGAAACCTGTAGTAGAACTGTCTGGAGTTCAACCCTGCAGGAGGTCAGGGAGCTCAATTTGGGCCTTGCAGCCTGAGGTTAGTCTGTGTCACGGGGGTCTGCCATCTGCTAGCTGAGATAGGGGGATTTAGTTCTGCACATGGCTCCACATGATGTGTATTATGACAACAGAGATATAGTCTGAAAGAGGTGCTTCAAAGTCATTTTTTTCCTTTTCTTTCTTTTCCTCATTCCACTCTGTAAATTCTTTTTTCTGTCCTCTTTCACCAACTCAGTCTCTTGCTTCAACATATTGCCCCTCATCTCTCTCTCTGTTCCTGCTTCTGCCCTGACTTAGATTTCTTCTTTTTCCTTAATGTTCTTTTTTCTATCACTGTGCCTCACTCAAGGATCAGTAGTTTCAAGGGAAAGTGAGCCCCTATTGCTGTTAGGGATATATTTTTGTCCTTATACTTGCACTCTGTCTATTCTTTTGAGTTTAACAGTTTCCTAAAGATTGTGTGGTCGTTCTGTGTCCTCTGGCTTCACTTGAAACCTTCGCCAGTTCTTTTAGGTATTTACTCTTCTCATCCTAACTCTGTCTAGGCCCCCATTCTAAATGGTAAATATGCTATGTTGAGGAGTTTGTTCACTGCAAACATATTTTGGGCTGCTTCTTGATTTTAATTCACATCGTTTAAAAGTGATAGATTAATGACTACCACAAGTGGTCAATGTGCAAGTAGTGATTGATCCTATTGTGTTGCTGAATGTATTGATTGGGATAAGGAGAGGGATTGATCTGATGAGTTGTTTTCTCTGATATTGTGAAAATGAGAATGTCTATGAGTCATTATAGAAACAAAAGCTAAAATGCAACTATATCAGGAAGATTTAATAACCCAGAGATTGAATCAAGGACAACCCAACAGCAAAAATAAAGATGAGAAAACACTTAAGCAAGACATAAAGACAGACATCCAGTTCACCAATGGCAAACAGTAGGGCAAAGGAGGATGAAAAGTCTGATAGTGAACCACCAGGGCACTCAGAACTCACAGCACAGGAAGTAACAAAACTGATCAATCAGGCTCTAGAAAAATTCAAAACAGAAATAATTTCCCAGATAACCATAGAGATGATGAGCAAAATGAAAGCCATAATTTGACACTCTAGAACAGAAAATGACAAAAAATTAGATGAGCTCAGGACCATGATAGAAGCCATGAAGGCCCAGCATAAGAAAGAAATGGAAACAATGAACACCCAAAGTAGGAAAGAAATGGAATCCATAAACAGATTCAAACATATCCAGGAAATTAAAAACTCTATTAAAAGCATACAAAATAGAATAAAAGATTGCAAAGATAGAATCTCAGATATAGAAGATAGGATCGCAGACAGTGACCATGAAAAAAGAGGTCTCTTAAAAATAGTAAGGGATCATGAAAACTCAATCCAACAACTCCTAGATGATGCAAAGAAGAAAAACATAAGATGATAGGAATCCATGAAGTAGCAGGAGAAAATGCAAATGACTTAAAAAAGCTGTTCATAGAATTGATGACAGAAAACTTCCTAAACAAAGGGGAAGAATTTGACATACAGATAAATGAAGCATATAGGACTCCAACTAGCCATGATAAAAAATATCTACACCTAGAAAAATAATAATCAAGATTCCAGAAACCCAACAGAAGAACAAAATACTACAAGCAGTAAGAGAAAAGAAACAAATCACATGTAAAGGAAAGCCCATCAGAATCACAGCAGAGTTTTCAACACAAACCCTCAGGTCAAGGAGAGCCTGGAGTGAGGTATTTCAAGTCCTAAAAGAAAACAACCTCCAACCTAGACTGATGTATCCTGCAAAACTCTCTTTCAAATGGATGGGGAAATAAAATATTTCCATGACAAAGAACACCTGAGAAACTTCATGAATACCAAACCAGCACTACAAGGAATTATAAACAATATCCTAGAAAAAGACAATGAGGATCACAACACCATGAGGCCCAAGAGAGCAAACTAAATAGTCAAGGCAAGAAATTAAAAGGAGAGGGCAAAAAATTAAAAAGAGTCAACCAAAGGGCAATAACATGACAATAATAAGTCAGTGCATATCAGTTACAACCATCAATGTCACTGGCCTCAATTCACCAATCAAGAGAAATAGACTGGCAGAATGGATTAAGAAGCAAAATCCAACAATATGTTGTATACAAGAAACACACTTAGTGCAAAAAAGAAGCCCATAGACTGAAAGTGAAAGGGTGGAAAACAATTCTCCATGCCATAGGAGCCCATGAAAAAAGCAAGGATAGCAACCTTATTCACAGACAAAGTAAATTTCAAACCAAAATTCATTAAGAGAGAAAAAGAAGGCCACTACATCCTTGTAAAGGGAACAATTCAAGAGGAAGAGATGACAATCACAAAGATATATGCATTGTCTCTTGCTTCAACATATTGCCCCTCATCTCTCTCTCTGTTCCTGCTTCTGCCCTGACTTAGATTTCTTCTTTTTCCTTAATGTTCTTTTTTCTATCACTGTGCCTCACTCAAGGATCAGTAGTTTCAAGGGAAAGTGAGCCCCTATTGCTGTTAAGGGGATATATTCTTGTCCTTATACTTGCACTCTGTCTATTCTTTTGAGTTTAACAGTTTCCTAAAGATTGTGTGGTCGTTCTGTGTCCTCTGGCTTCACTTGAAACCTTCGCCAGTTCTTTTAGGTATTTACTCTTCTCATCCTAACTCTGTCTAGGCCCCCATTCTAAATGGTAAATATGCTATGTTGAGGAGTTTGTTCACTGCAAACATATTTTGGGCTGCTTCTTGATTTTAATTCACATCGTTTAAAAGTGATAGATTAATGACTACCACAAGTGGTCAATGTGCAAGTAGTGATTGATCCTATTGTGTTGCTGAATGTATTGATTGGGATAAGGAGAGGGATTGATCTGATGAGTTGTTTTCTCTGATATTGTGAAAATGAGAATGTCTATGAGTCATTATAGAAACAAAAGCTAAAATGCAACTATATCAGGAAGATTTAATAACCCAGAGATTGAATCAAGGACAACCCAACAGCAAAAATAAAGATGAGAAAACACTTAAGCAAGACACAAAGACAGACATCCAGTTCACCAATGGCAAACAGTAGGGCAAAGGAGGATGAAAAGTCTGATAGTGAACCACCAGGGCACTCAGAACTCACAGCACAGGAAGTAACAAAACTGATCAATCAGGCTCTAGAAAAATTCAAAACAGAAATAATTTCCCAGATAACCATAGAGATGATGAGCAAAATGAAAGCCATAATTTGACACTCTAGAACAGAAAATGACAAAAAATTAGATGAGCTCAGGACCATGATAGAAGCCATGAAGGCCCAGCATAAGAAAGAAATGGAAACAATGAACACCCAAAGTAGGAAAGAAATGGAATCCATAAACAGATTCAAACATATCCAGGAAATTAAAAACTCTATTAAAAGCATACAAAATAGAATAAAAGATTGCAAAGATAGAATCTCAGATATAGAAGATAGGATCGCAGACAGTGACCATGAAAAAAGAGGTCTCTTAAAAATAGTAAGGGATCATGAAAACTCAATCCAACAACTCCTAGATGATGCAAAGAAGAAAAACATAAGATGATAGGAATCCATGAAGTAGCAGGAGAAAATGCAAATGACTTAAAAAAGCTGTTCATAGAATTGATGACAGAAAACTTCCTAAACAAAGGGGAAGAATTTGACATACAGATAAATGAAGCATATAGGACTCCAACTAGCCATGATAAAAAATATCTACACCTAGAAAAATAATAATCAAGATTCCAGAAACCCAACAGAAGAACAAAATACTACAAGCAGTAAGAGAAAAGAAACAAATCACATGTAAAGGAAAGCCCATCAGAATCACAGCAGAGTTTTCAACACAAACCCTCAGGTCAAGGAGAGCCTGGAGTGAGGTATTTCAAGTCCTAAAAGAAAACAACCTCCAACCTAGACTGATGTATCCTGCAAAACTCTCTTTCAAATGGATGGGGAAATAAAATATTTCCATGACAAAGAACACCTGAGAAACTTCATGAATACCAAACCAGCACTACAAGGAATTATAAACAATATCCTAGAAAAAGACAATGAGGATCACAACACCATGAGGCCCAAGAGAGCAAACTAAATAGTCAAGGCAAGAAATTAAAAGGAAAGGGCAAAAAATTAAAAAGAGTCAACCAAAGGGCAATAACATGACAATAATAAGTCAGTGCATATCAGTTACAACCATCAATGTCACTGGCCTCAATTCACCAATCAAGAGAAATAGACTGGCAGAATGGATTAAGAAGCAAAATCCAACAATATGTTGTATACAAGAAACACACTTAGTGCAAAAAAGAAGCCCATAGACTGAAAGTGAAAGGGTGGAAAACAATTCTCCATGCCATAGGAGCCCATGAAAAAAGCAAGGATAGCAACCTTATTCACAGACAAAGTAAATTTCAAACCAAAATTCATTAAGAGAGAAAAAGAAGGCCACTACATCCTTGTAAAGGGAACAATTCAAGAGGAAGAGATGACAATCACAAAGATATATGCATCAAATATAAATGCCCCCAACTACATAAAACAAATATTAAGTAACATGAAAAACCAAATAAGCACTAATACAATTGTAGTGGGGGATCTAAATAACCCACTTTCACAAATAGACAGATCATCTAGGCAGAAAATCAACAATGAAATACTAGAATTGAACCAAGCTTTTGAACGCATTGACTTATTAGACGTATATAGACTGTTCCACCCACAAAATCAGAATATACATTCTTTTCAGCTGCACGTGAGTCATTCTCCAAGATAGATCACATACTAGCTCACAGAACAGATTTGAATAAATGCAAAATAATCAAAGTTATTCCCTGTATATTATCACATCACAGTGCAATTAAGCTGGAGAGCAATAGCGTAAGAAACCACAGGAACTTCACAAACACATGGAAATTGCACAACACTCTCCTGAACAATCAATGGATCACAGAAGAAATTAAATAAGAAATCAGAATCACATACTAGCTCACAGAACAGATTTGAATAAATGCAAAATAATCAAAGTTATTCCCTGTATATTATCACATCACAGTGCAATTAAGCTGGAGAGCAATAGCGTAAGAAACCACAGGAACTTCACAAACACATGGAAATTGCACAACACTCTCCTGAACAATCAATGGATCACAGAAGAAATTAAATAAGAAATCAGAAAGTTTTTACAATAATAAATGAAAATGCCATTACAACATACAGGAATCTATGGGACACAATGAAAGCAGTTCTACATGGAAAATTCATAGCACTGAATGACCACACTAGGAAAACAGAGCAAGCTCAAGTGAGCTACCTAACAATGAATCTTAGACTCCTAGAAAAACAAGAGCAAGAAAAACGCAAAGCTCGAACAAGAGAGGAAATTATAAAGATCCGAGCAGAAATCAAATCAATGGAAACTAAGAAAACAATACAAAAAATAAATGAATCAAAGAGTTGGTTTTTTGAAAGAATAAATAAAATTGATAAACTCTTAGCTAACCTTTTCAAAAAAAAAGGAAAGAAAAGGCACATATCCACGCAATTAGGAATGAAAAAGGTGGAGTCACAACAGATCCAACAGAAATCCAGAGGATAGTCAATACCTACTTGAGAAACTGTACTCTAATAAAATGGAAAACACAGAAGAAATGGACAGATTTCTAGACACTTATGAATTACCAAAGTTGAACAAAGAAGTTAAAAATATTTTAAACACCCCAATTACAATCAGTGAAATTGAAAATGCAATTAAAAACTTGCCAACAAAGAAAAGCCCAGGTCCTGATGGATTCACTGCTGAATTTTACAAGATATTTAGAGAAGAACTACTGCCATTACGCTTCAAACTTTTCAATGAAATTGAAAGGGAAGCAATACTTCCAAACTCATTCCTGGAAGCAAGTATCACTTTGATTCCCAAACCAGGGAAAGATGCAACTAAAAAAGAGAACTACAGGCCAATCTCCTTAATGAAAATAGATGCAAAAATCCTTAATAAGATACTAGCAAACAGAACACAGAGGATCATCAAGAAGATCATACACCCTGACCAAGTTGGATTTATTCCAGGGATGCAAGGATGGTTCAACATAATAAGTCAATAAATGTAATACACTATATTAACAAAGTCAAGGACAAAAACCATATGATCCTCTCAATAGATGCAGAAAAAGCATTTGATAAAACTCAACACCCATTCATGATAAAAACCCTGCAAAAAATTGGAATAGATAGTCTATATCTCAACTTAATAAAGGCTATCTATGAAAAACCAACAGCCAACATCACATTAAATGGCCAAAAACTGAAAACCTTCATGTTAAAATCAGGAACAAGACAAGGATGCCCACTATCACCACTCCTCTTCAATATAGTTCTGGAAACATTAGCCATAACAGTTAGATAAGAGAAAGAAATTAAAGCAATAAAGATAGGAAAGGAGGAAGTTAAACTGTCAGTATTTGCTGACAATATGATACTCTACATTGAAGACCTAAAAAACTCCACCAAAAGACTTCTCAATTTAATTGATACTTCTGCACTGCAAAAGAAACCATCAACAGAACTAAGAGACAACCTACAGTGTGGGAAAAAATTTTTACCAACTGCTCCTCAGACAGAGGACTATTATTTAGAATATATAAAGAACTCAAAATAATCAGCCCCCCCAACTATAAGACAAAATTCCAAAATGGGCATGTGAAATGAACAGATATTTCTCAGACAAAGAAATAAAAGCAGCAAGTAAATATATGAAAAAATGTTCCACATCACTGGTCATTCAAGAGATGCAGATAAAAACAACACTAAGATTCTACCTCACCCCACAAAGAATGGCTGCTATCAAGAAATCACACAATAGCAAATGTTGGCGGTGTTGTGGGGAGAAAGGAGACCTTCTCCATTGTTGGTGGGAGTGCAGACTGGTGCAACCACTGTGGAAATCAATACAGAGATACCTCAAAGAGCTGGGACTAGCAGTTCCATTTGACCCAGCTATACCTCTGCTCGGTATCTTTTCAGAAGAATTAAAAGAATCATATCACAGTGATATATGCACACCTATGTTTATAGTGGCACAGTTTGTAATAGCTAAAACTTGGAAACAGCCTATTTGCCCAACAGTTGGAAACTGGATAAAGAAGATGTGGTTTTTCTATAAAATGGAATACTACTCAGCCATAAAGAATGAGAAATTAGATTCATTCATAGGTAAATGGATACATATTGAGGATATACTCCTAAGTGAAATAAATAAGTCACACATATGTAAATACTGAATAGTTTCTCTGGTGTGAAACAGTATAATAGTATACAAGATCCTAATGAGATAATTAACAATGTGAAATAGAAAGAAAAGTGCTAAATTTGTAGGGAAAGTGGGAAGGGTAGGGGAAAGGTAATAAGGGAAAAAATATGAAAAGGAAAAAATGGAAATAAAGTGTTTTTAAATGGGGAGGGGAGGAAGGGGTGAAGGGAGGGCAGGAACAAGGGGAGAAAATGAAAACCAAGTCCTGTCATGTAAAGCTATAAGGTCCCAATAATCAATGTAAGTGTATTATATATCTAAAGTGTACCAATAAACTCAATAAAAAGAAAAAAATAAAATAAAATCATTTTTATGATTGTTATTTCTCTTATTTTAAAACTAAGCAAAAAAATTGATCTATTAAAGATATTTGAAATTGTGTTAAGGACAGGGAGTACTGCCCATAATATGTTGTTCAGAAGGAATACTTCATCTACCAAAAGCAAAATTTTTAACTCTGTGTGTGTGTGTGTGTGTGTTGTGCGCACTCGTGTGGAAAGACATTTGAAATTTACATTTGTAATTATTTTTTGTTTGAATGGCTCTGTAAAATTTAAGAATTATATTGTTTGTACTATGGTTTTACCATTCTTTAACTATGATAAAATCACTGATAGGGTTTCTGCTGAACAGGGTAAAGAGAGCACTCCACAACTGCCTTTCTACAGCTTATAGTAGTGGCAAAAAACTCCTGCAAGCATGGGCCTAGAAGAAAGCTGGCACAAGATTCCTGGCATAGGGAGAAAAGCTATAAGCAATCTCAAGAAGTTGGCAAAGAAAAGTATGCCACAAAAGAAAAGGAAGACCCTGAAGGAGGGGGAGGAAGAGGAGGGGGGAGGGGGGGAGGAGGGAAGGACAGGGAGGTTCTTTCCACCTTTGTGGGGTTAGAGGAGTTGTCCTTACCAGCAGAGGGAAGAAGAGGTTTAGAGGCAGAGGAGGGACAGAGCAAGCCCATCCTGATGAATCAGCCTGCAGATGTGCTGCTTCCTGTTGACATGAATGTGACTTTAAATGATTTTAAGGAAAGAAGAAAGGTAGTCAGAAAAAAACTGCATGTTCAGTTCCTTTAAATTTCTATATAGGAAGAAAGTGCCTGCTAAAGGTGGTATTTACCTCTTCTTGTGTAGGTCATGACTTTCAAGAAAAAAAAAAAAGATGTAAAAAATGAACAGTTGGCTTTAGATGGTGTCACAGGACCCAATGGTTTTCTAGTGAAGACTTTGATTCAGACAATGGACACCCATCAAAGAATACTATGAAGTCTACAAAGACTATCCACCATCTGGTCAGCAGAAGACTTATCTCCACATGAAGACTTTCAACTGAAATCTGAGTTGGGGAGAAAGAAAAGGTCTATTAAAATTTATACTGTAGGGCCAGAGATTTATCTCAGTGGTTCTAGTGCCTACTTCGCAAGCACAAGGACCTGAGTTAGATCCCAGGTACCAAAAACAAATAAACAAACACAATTTACACTATGAAGGTAATAGGAGATAAAATGCTCAAACTTCTGAGTTACAAAGACTTGATTGCCAGGCTGGGGATTTAGCTCAGCAGTTTGGTGGCCTGCCTTGCAAGCGCAAGTACCCGAGTTCAATCCCCGGTACCAACAAAAAAAAAAGACTTGATTGCCAGTTAAGCTGTGATATTTTCTATTTTATGACCAGAATGCTTGATGTAGTGGGATAAGTACAGGAGTCTGGACAGTGTGTTTTACTATTTTAGAGCAAAGACTGATTTCTTGTTCAAGGAGTGTAGATCTGATAAGACAAACTGATGATACAATCACAGATGATTCTGGGGAAAAGGAAAGATGCACTAAATTCATATGGCTGCAGAGGGAGTTCTGTTACTTCTGAGATGAAAGGAGATAATTGTGGGGGAAAAAGATGGAAGGAGGTTAATCAGTGGTTTGAAATAGTAAGCTCTTCAGGAGCAGAGCATTGTAGACAAGGATGAAGATAGGCAAGAGCACTTCACAAAGCATATTTTACTTATATGTCCACTGCCAGACATCAAGGAGAATGAAGCGGATATATAAAAATGCTATAATAGAAAACATTTCAATGGTTAAAGAGAAAAAACCCAAGGAATCCCTTGGCCTGAACACAGAAACACACCTAGATCCAAAGATGTCAGGCTTTGAGGACCTTCCTAAAGGCAAGCACCAGAAGCATTCTCGAAGGAAAAGAACTACATTCACAGAGAAATAGCTGGAAGATCTGAATTGCAGAAAGAAGTGGTTCATAAACAGACATACAAGCCAATAATGTTGCAGGTTTGATTCAAGAACCACAGAGGATGAACTCAAGAAAGCACAGTACAAATATAGTCATCAAAAACGATAAGTCTGACAACAGCAGTTACCCACAGGAGGCATCAAGACCAATCCTTCCCAGGGAAATATGGACATACACTCAGATCCCTGAGGGTACCTATCCTGTGGTCCTCATTTACACAGATCATCTCACACCCTCATTCTACCTCTGCATATGCCCCAATGTAAAGGCCCCCCATAGGCCACTTTCTTGACTACAAAATAGCCCATTTTGACTACCGACAAAATTCTAGCATTTTCTGCCCCTATCTCATTTCGGAATCTCAAATTTGTTCTCTGAATTTCAATTTTAATTCATTTGACTCTTCATTTCACAAAATGGAATGGGAAAGGTCACATATTGTAATGATTTGTAATGGTTCCCATACAAGGGAATATTTTCCAGCAATGAGGAACAAAATAGAGATAGACACAACATGGATGAAATTCAAAACATTACATTGACTAAAAAGAAAAAAAGGAATTGGACTGCATACGGTGTGATTTCATTATATGAATTCTCAGAGGAAAAAAACTAACCTATGGTAGCAAAAAAATTGGTGACTGCCTATGTGGTACAAAAAGTAGAGACATAGAACAAATTTATTGGAGTGATAGAAATGTTTCATATCTTGGCAGCTATTGAGGTATATAAACCATCAAAAAAGTCTGACTACATGTAAAATATATGAATTTTATTTTACATAAATTAAAGCTCAATTAAAAATAAATATATAGTGGAACAAGTTTTTTAAAGCAAAGCATAGCAGAGTATGTATAATACTCTCATGTAAAAAGGAAATAGATCTCTATGTATACACACATACATAAACATGTGAGAGCACAGTCTATAATATGCACATTTCTGTGTGCATAAAACATTTCTGGAACATATACTTTTAGCTCCATGGAGGAGAAAGACTGGGATCTGAGATGGGAGGGAGAATTGTTTTTCGTAGCTCAGCATTTAATACTGCTAATATTTTTTTACTGCATGTACATATAACTTTTCAATTAAAACATTCTCATATTTTTCATTGAACTATGTTTGGGGTGGGATCTCCAGGACTGAGTCAGGACTGCGGCTTGAAGTAACCATGCGCTGTTGGCACTGATCACCTTACCTCAACAGTCATTGCTCTCTCACCCACCTGCAACCAGTCCTTCCTTCTCCAGGCTGTCTGTTGCACTACCTCCAGTGTACTCTTTAAAAAAATGTGGGTTTTTCTAAGAAATTCTTATTACTTCCTCTTTTCTACAAGGTAAAATCCAGTCTCCTTAGCAGGGCATTTGCAATAAATGATACTGTGCAATATACTGTGTCATTTCTGGGCCTTTCTTGGCATCACCAGAAATCTGGGGGTCTTCCTTCACTCATCTTTTCTGTTTAATCCATGCTCAATCACTCAACTAGGCCTAATCATTTCTCTTTTTGAAAGCTCTCTGCCTTTTGAAGGTGTACTGTCTTCCATTTTCCTGCTGTTACTACCCTAGACCAAGTTCATCATCCCTCTGTTACTTAGCCAAGCTCCTAACTGGCAGCCCTTTCTCCAGTCTTTCTTCAGTCCCTTCTTTTCTTCTTGAAATGCATTCTTTAAAATGCAAACAACACCTTTTCACTATCCTGCTATATCTATTCAAACCTGCCTGTTGAACTTAATCAAAAAGAAAAAAAGCCAATCTCTTAGGAGGGCCAGCCCCTCAGTCTTGACCTTTGCCTTTTTCTTCATGTTCCTTCCTTTCCACTCAGATTCAATTTCCACTAACTTCTGTCCACTGTTCAGTTTCTTGGGCTAATAGTTCTTTTCTCTCTGACTCTCTAAACTTTCTTCTACCTCCTCTGTCCACGTCTTCAAATTCTGCCTGGCTTGTTCTTTCAGGGTAAAGAGTCATAAATAATAAGAAACTTATGAGATAATGTCATATATAACAGAGGTAGCGAAGAGAGAGATGGGAATCCCAGAAGAGTTCAAATATAAAAAATGCTAAAGAAATTGTATAAGGAACAGTGTTTAAGGAAGACAATGGAAGCAAGAAAGTGCTGCACTGGAAAATTGAAAGTATCTGATGTCTCAGTCACTTTCTCTCATCACTGGGACAGAATACCTAATGCCCACAACCTGCAGGAGGAGAAGTTTATTTTGGCTCACAGACTGTAGAAGTTTCAGTCCATAGCTGGATGGCTCTAAGACAAGATGACATGGTCGAGAAGCACAGCAGCGGAGGGCTGCTCACCGCATGGCAGACATGAAGCAGAGAAGTTAAAGGAGGATCTGAGGAGGAAGATAATCCTGTCTAAGCCACACCCCCAGTAACCAATCTTTTTGCTCAGCCTCCCCCCCTTCTCCTTATTAGGAAGTAAGTCAGCTAGATAGCACCATAATTCAATTACCTTCCAAAAGTCTCACCTATCAGCACCTCAAAGCAGGTTTTGAGAGGATATCTAGACATAAACCATGACACTGAATCCATCTGGTGTATACGGGTGGCGAAGAATTGGAGAATGGGTAGTACAACAAAGCTAGAAAGGGCAAAGGCCTTTGAAATCTTTTTCTTTTTTGGTACTGGGAATCAAACTCGGGTCCTTGCGCTTGCAAGGCAGGCCACCGAACCACTGAGCTAAATCGCCAGCCCACGCCTTTGAAATCTAAGGGAATGAGTTTAGTCCTTATTTTGGAAGCAAAGCGGGAAATGTGAACCAGTTTTTAAATTGGGGAGTAACAGTCTCTATATTTTAGTAAGGCGTGACCAATGGAGTACAAAGGGCTGTAGGTGGGGAGATGAATGATCTTGGGGAAAGATGATGAGAGCTGGACCAGGTAGCAGCAGGAAGATCTGGCTGGAAGTACTAGATTCAAAAGACATGTGGAGCTCTGAAAATGTGACCCTGATGATCAAATGCAAGGGAAAACAGAGATAGACCCAGGAATAAGAGAGGACACCAACTTCTCACCAGAAGTACCTGGGAATACAGAGAGGTCACTGGCTAAGGTGAGAATCACAAAAGGAAGCACGCTGGAGGAAAGAATGAATTCAGCTGGGGATATTTTTAGGCTAGGGTGCTAACTCAGAAAGCAGGAGTGCACAATTAAGTTCTGACACAGCACTAGCTACAGCATATAGCACCTTGCACAGCAACCACTGCTCAGGTCACTTCATCCTGGTGCCTATACAGTTGACATCTGTTTTCCATGTTCCAACAAAAAATATGCAAATTGTTTGCTGGGCAGGCAGAGTCGTAAAAGCAAAGGGAGAGTGATCAGTGAGTGAGAGAAGAAAGTCCATCTTGCCACGGCCAAAACTGTCACAAGTGTCCTCCCTAAGTTTGGTTTAGTCAGTTATACTGTTTATCTTCCTTCAAGATTCCTCCATTTTCCAATGGCCATCAACATGAACACTCCAAATAACTTCTCCTGTTCTTTGCTCTGAACCCCTGAGGCACTTTGAAGTCCACAGTGTGCACATTTTTCACATAGTTTACCAGTTCCTTCTTTGCTTTTGAATTTGCAGGTGTACATCTCATCTCCCTAACTAAATTTCTAACTTTTAAGGAGCCTAGTGTATGCCAAGTATTTAATGTTGCTGTTGTCACAGTGCCTAGTACAGTCCCAGGTGCAAAATAAGTTTTTAAAAACTACAAATTTGATTGAAACTCATTGTGAATTTGGGGGAGGGAAGGTAGAAAGAAGAATAGGCAATAAACTCTGTGAAAGGACATAGTGTGACCAGCAATGCCATGTTGAAACAATATTGGTCCCTAACACAGAAAGCAACATATGCTAACGTAACAATTGCCCCACATGCTCATGGCCCAGCACTGCAAAAATGAATTAATTATTTAATCTAGTTGTCAATGGGTTAAATTCATTTTCCTGGGACCTCTTTTAGTTCATATTGGTAAAATAAAATACAGAACTTATCATTTACAGTTATTTTAATAGTACTGAAAAGCAATGGCAAAGCGGAGGAAAATCTTTCACATCCTTTTCATTAGTTCTGCTGGCATGGCCATCACAACGTTTGGGCAATTTGGAAGGTATTTGTGATTCAGCTCTTGATTCTATTATTCCCCAGTCAGAGGAAGTGGGACAACCCCAAGTGAAATGGTAGCTGAACTGCGTTCTTGTCATGATGGAGAAAGATGTCTGTGGAGAGAAGAGGAGAAAAATAGAAAGCTGTGTTTGTGCTGTGTGATGCTGATTGTTAATAGGCCCCTCACTATAAGATTTCCCTGGCTGTCCAGCCACCAGCACCTGGGACTTTCCCATCAACATTATTATTTAAAAAGGATCCCCTGCTAGGATCTCTCCTTTCCCTCTGTAGTGCACTGGAGTAACAAGGCCTATAGCTTGTAGTTTTCAATGGGGGTACAACTGGGAATAGAAGGAGTGGCTCAAAAGTCGATCAGTCTCTGGGTGACAGTGAGAAGCAAGCTCTGGAGGCTAGCAAAGATGGGGAAAGGCACTATGACGCTTGCTTTGTAGTTTTGCTGAAGATTCAATTTCCTCACTTGCTTTAGACCATACCTTTCTCCTTCTGAAGTTCTCAAGGGCATGGAGTAAATAGTAGAAACTCCTTCATGACCCTAGTGGCAGCAACGCCCGTTGGCTCTGGATCACATTCCTTTCCAGACACCACAGGCCTCAGGTTACAAAGGCCTCCTTGCACAATTCTTAGGGGAGTAGGCATGGAAGCTGCGCTAAGATGTAGAGGAGTGCCTTGCATGTGTCAGAGATCCAAGTGTGGCCAAATGCCAAGCAGCCAGGTGGTGATGGAAATAGAATCAAATGTCTCAGGTTCTCTGGAGAAGCAGCTTTCTTTTTTTTTCTTTTTTTTTTTTTTTAAATTTTTTCCCCCTCTTTTCTCCCAGGGCTCATAAATAAGACTTGTCAGGCTGCATCTCCTTGGATAATTTGATGTGAAATTTTCAAAAGTTTACTTGGCATACCTGTGTTTTAGTTTACTGGATGATGTTGAGACTTCAAAACCATAATGAAGAAGCTGAAACTAAAACTTCTTTTATTCCTCTGTTTTTCACAACTAGCTTTCTGATTGTTAAATGCTGTACTATGTGTAAAATGACCTGAAATATTACATAATTTTTGAAATGAATATGGAAGCTAAGAGATATTACCACAGCTCTGTTTAAACTCTGTGCCATGATTAAATGTTTTTCCTGTTGATAATTATTTCATAATTTTCTTTTACTAAAGAAAATCTGCAGAAATATATGTGACATCTTTTTAGGAAGAACACTTTTCAGTTGGCTGAAACCAATCTAATAGCCTAGGAAATATCAATAGGATCTTTTAAGGTCGATGGTGGGGCTGACAACTATGCAAATTAGGACTATGTTTATCTTAAATAATTCTTCATTTTACTTCGTGTTCTTTCAGAATTTGTATCCTTGGACACAAATTACTACATGTATAATGAATTCAGTTGGAAAATGTGAGAACTTATGTCCAGGAAGTGCCTAGGCTCAAGTTTGCCAATTAATTGGAGAGCAAGACATATATAGAATATAAATTATGATTCCAAATGAAATACGCATTCATGGGATAAGTCAGAGAAGGCTGGTCTAACAGCTGTGGTAGGTAAGAAGATTAAGTTGGCTACTAGTGATATGTATAATAGCCTCTCACCTATCAGATAAAGTGTTTACTCATGTGTACACGAGCAGGTATATGTTCACATATTCACAAGTAAAGTATGTCTACTTGAACTGGAAAAGACAAAGCCATAGGAAGACATACTGTATATTTATTACAAAGCAAAAAAGTTTATACATTGCATAAATGCTCTTTTTGTTTAATGGTCTACTACTAATCAGGCTTCAAGGCACAATAGCTTGTCAATTTCCCTAGATTTATTTTTATTGTTTTCTTAGCCCCCTGGACATGTTGTGGATGCCTTATCTTGACTTTAGCCAAAGCTTATTTTGTCTGGAGCTTCAGATGGCTGAGAGGCTGTAGTGACCTTCATTGAGTACCTGTATTTGCCATTAACCACAACAAGGTAAGAAAAGGAGTTACCTTCATTTTAGAATATTCCAACTTGGAAATTAACATAGTTTAAATATTAACCAATAAATTCATTGAACATGAATGGAGGATAAAGTGTTTTAGAAAAACCACTAGGCTGTGATTGAGAGTACTGACGAAAGGTTCAGTTCCCAGCACTAAGCAAGACACTTACCCCTGTGCTGATGTCTTTATCTAGAAATGGAGGTATTGGAGTGGATAATCTTTTAGTTCCCAGCAATTCAAAAATTCTGTGGCATATGACTATCACAACTGTCAGAGAACATTACAGTCAATAAATGTAGATGAGTTAGGACACTGTTTTTTGTGGATATTATTTTAGGTTAAGTCTAAACTTCGTTTTCATTGACTATAAAAATGAATGAGGTCTAAAAGGACCAATGAAATTTTAATTTTCAAGGTCTTAAGAGGTTGGGCCATAATCTAAATGTGAAAACCATAGTAACTCCTCTAGATGGAAGTTAAATATGTGCTATAAAGTTAATGTACAAGCAGCACATTTTGTTTTTATCTGGAACTCTCCATGATTTACATGCTCTGAATTATTGCTACTTTTATAGACTATGAGAGTATTGACCTTACCGCTGTGATATATTTATTCATGAATTGTTGGAGGCCAGAGAGCATTAAAATTGTGCCCCATGAATATTAGACCTCTTTCTTCCCTTGTCTATTGCCCCTGGGGTCCCCTGTGGGTGAATGATCTACCTGTCAGAACACTGGACTGCTTCTTCCACTGAGGGAGTAGCACAGCAAATTCTCATCTTGCAGGCAACATTCAACAAGCCTGCCTGAACTGTCCTGTGCTGACTCTGGGGTCTGCTTGTGCTAAGACTCAAGGGAGAACAAATGGAGATGAGTCAGGGCCTGGCACCAACACTGAGCTCCGCCCAACTAGTAAACAGAACAGCTATTTTGCTGTCACTTGGAGCCTCTCTGGGTCTCAAGATTCCAGGAAGAAACAAATTCTTTAGAAGCCAAAACCCCAAGGCAAGGAAAAAAAAAAAAAAAGAAATGTCTGCATCCCCAGCAATGATTTCATTGGCACAAGTCCCTTAGAAGGGGAGGAGTTGTAGATGGTTCCAGCTGAACTGTTTGGCTTTTCAAACATGAGGCCTTTCACTGTGGCCTTTTGCCTTTGAAGGCTTGAAATTTCAAAACTACTCTTTAGAATTAATCTAGTTGCTAAATGGATAGTACATTTTTTTCTACCTCATTACTTTTCTTTGTAGTTTTTGTATTATCTTCCTTTCCTCAACTTTTTTCTTAGTTTACTCTTTTCCTGTCATTCAGGGGAGAAGCTATTAAAAGAAATACATCCAGGGCTGGGGATGTAGCTCAGTGGTGCTGTGCATGCCTGGTAGAGTTCAATCCTCGGTACCAAAAACGAAAGAAAAGAAGAACATCTACATAGAAGAATATTACTAAACAACAAATAAGAAGTACTTTAAGAAAGTAGTTTTGCACTGACCACTTGAGATACCTGTGTTGTTCTCATATTCCCTATACTTGAGGAGAGGCCAGGGAGGGAGTAAGAACTTTGGAAGTGTCCTTGAATGTCTCTGTGGTTCAGCTCTCTGATAAGCCTGACTATCTACTGGAAAAATGTATCACAGTTTGTCTCTGCTGGGACTCCCTTTGGTCTTCTGTCCACTCCATAGGAACAATATATTACCCAAAGATATCTGTGACACAACCTCCATGCCTGTAATGTTCTTCCTAAGCCTGGAGATACACTCATTTTGTGGACCTCTCCTTCTTTTCTTTTAGACACCATCCATGTTCTGTTCTGAGCTTAGCAAATGGTATGTACCTGAAATGGAGGCATAGGTGACTGATTCCTTCCATGTCCTTCAGATAGCTTTCCACCTCTGCTCTGTTGATCCCTGAACCTCTGTTACTTTTCCTTCTCCAATGTTGAGATCAGGGCTGGGCTGGATATTATGATGTCATAGAGTGGAATCCTTGTTCTTCCCCAGATCCAGCAGAGAGCATCCTGGACAGTCCCTTAATTTCCATTTATTCTATCACTAAAAAATCTTGCTAGGGAGCTCAAGGAAGATCCCTGGCAAGTCATAAACTGCCTCACAGAATCATGTGATCTTACTGAGGGAGGAAATCTTGGATACTGACTAGTGACTAGATTCTTAACCCCCTTATTTTACAGAGGAAGATAATCGAGGACCTGTTGGTGAAGTGACAGATCCTACTAGAACCCAGGGACCCTCAGTGTTGTTCCACAGCCTTCCTGGCCACACTACATTCACATCCTTCTTTCTGGATATGGTCAACATCGGGGCTTTCTGTTAAACACTTGAATTTTACCTGACTCTAACCATGACAAGCAATCATTCAGATGATGTGGGAGAAAATAGTCTCAGTTTTTCTGACAACCTATAAATACCAGGAATAGCTGGCTCTGGTCTTAGCCTACACTCACAAATCTTGAGCCCCCATACCAATACTAGAATAAAAAGTACTGTGATTTCTGAGCAACCAATATTTTCACTGACGTTTGATAATAAGCAACAAAGTTTAAATAAATACAAAGAATCTGTGTTTCCTGCAATGCCATATCAGCTCCTGCTATTTGCTGAGGGGTCAGGAAGGAACAATCAGTAAAGACATAAATTCTCAAAACAATTTCATTCTTCTTTCTTTCACATATTTTGCTTTTTCTACACATTATTATTCCCTTATTGATACAGGAGGTAGGGCCTGGCCAAGCTGGCTGGAGAAATAAGCAGGACCTCTCAATTATAAGATTCCAGGGTGGAGCAAGAATATTCTCAAGACCCCTTATGTAGAACTTCTCAGGAGTTCCAAACAGATGTAAATGGCATAAAAGAAAAGAGAAGCCAAGAGGAGCTTGCTATTGCCCTGTGTGTATAACTTTTGTTAATTTTATCCTTTTCACCCTGTTTGGCCTAAGTTTGCTCTACAGAGCTAGTTCTTCCCTTACCTTTCACCCCTCATTTTAAAATAAACTTTTGGCATCATTCTTGGCTTGTCTTGTCCAATTCTTTGTTAGAAACAAGAAAGACCTAGAATACTTTTGTTTGTTGAGCTATCCCCTGCCACACCAGGGATTGAACTCAGGTCCTTGTGCTTGCAAGGCAGGTGCTGGTACCACTGAGCTAAATCCCCAATCCTGTTGAGCTATTTCTAAAAGAACTACCCAACAACATTATGGTTTCAAAATAATTATCTGGGTTGCCTGAGACAATTTGTATCTGAATCAAGAAATTGTGCTTTCAGAATCCCTCAAGAGAGGAAAATATATTGTACTTTTTAAATAGCAAAAACTAACATTTTATATCATGCTTCAGCATTTAGAAGCCATTTTTACATATTATTTTAATCTTCATGTCTTGGTGAAGTACAATTTTATGGATAAGAAAATTGTAACTTACTGAGGTTGTGACTTGCACAAGATCACAAAGCTAATTAAATAGAAAGTTAACATTAAATACAAACCAGATCTTCCAACCAAGTGTTTTTCTCACTCCAGGGTTTCCTCAGGGTGGGAGGAATTGTCATTTGGTCCCAGAATACACTTAAAGGCAGTTGCATTAAGCAACCCTTTGGGTAATGAAGAAAAATTATTCCCATGGGTTATAAATACTATTTTACTAACCTCCTAAATGTCTTTATAAAAACTTAAAGAAATGGTTAATGATCACTAATTTCAAATTTTAAACATACAATTGCTCTTAGGCTCAATTCCACATACATGACTACTCCTGAGGGAACCACTATGAATATGAACAATATTTAGCAACAAAAATTCTTTGAAACATTCTTTAGAATAGAAAACAAATTAAAAACTCAACATTAGAAAAGTGATAAAAAGGATTATGCTGAACTCATAAAAGCAATGTTATGGATCAGGGTTTTCAAAACTTTGATTATTCATATGCAATCTTTGGAATGTTGCCATCCTGCACAAATTTTTACTCAACATTTTCCTTTAACTCACACATTTCACTAAGTATTTAAAAATATTTTAAAATCACAACATAGGTAGAAATACAGTACCATTTACCTTAAGAGTTGGGTAATGGTTTAAACAAATATAATTAAAACAAAGTAATTTTATTAATGCATTGATTTGGTCCTAATCCTTAGCATAAAACATAATTGATTTAACCAAATCATATCAATATCCCTTATTTCATCAACACTTCTTTCTGCATTAAAAAAAAAATCTCTGTTCGCATCACAGCCCTATAGTAGATTCAATGGGGAAAAAATGATGTCTGATTATAAATCACAGTTAGATGTCATTATGATTGGGATCTACAATGTGCCATGAAAGGCACGTAGGCCACTATCTCCTTACTCTTCCATTGCGACCTACTCTGTGTGAGGACTATGTTTTACCTCTTGTTTTCATTTCTACTTCTTTTTTTTCTTCTTTTCACTTCTACTTTTTCCTTGTATTATCTTTAATGAGTGGAACTTTTACATTAATAAATAAGTTACATTGTGTTGAAGGCTTGATTGCCAGCTGATGAGAGACTTTGGAAAGCAATTGGATCATGAATGCTCTAACTCCATCTTAATCATCTATTGATGGATTCATAACTTGATGGTATATTGGGAGATGACAGAAACTTAAGAGTGTGGAGTCTAGTTGGATGAAGCAGGAACCAGGACCATGGCTCTGAAGACTCTATTTCATCCTGGCTCATCCTCTCTGGCTCGGTATTTCTGCATCCTGTTTGCTTGAGGTGAACATATTTCCCCTGTTATACCCTCTCTGCCATAATATTGTACCTCAACACAAGATCAGAAGAAATGAATCCAAGTGACTATGGACCAAAACCTCTGAAATCATGACCCAAAACAAACTCTTCCTCCCATAAATTATTTTTAGCTATTTGTCACAGTGACAAAAAGCCAACAGAGATATATTCATATACAACTTCCATAAAAAATCAATAATCCCTAAAACTTACTTTAAAGATCACTTTGTTTAGAACATGTTTGCACGGCAGGGCATGTCAGGGTTAAGGCTTCTTTTGCCTAAGTGGTCTCCTCTATTTGTTATCTTAGGGGAAAAAAAATCTCCAAGATTCTCCCTTGTGTTTTTGTCTTGGCTGAGCTTACACTTAGTACTTCACATTCCACGGAGGTAAAGACTATACTGCTTCCTTTTAACATTAATCTTTGTAATAATATCCAAGTATGACCTATCCTGAAGGCAGACACAGCCTCACACCTGGAGCACATGAGGCTCACATGCAGTGGGATGGGGGAAGTCCATACTTCTATCAGCAAATTTTCTTGAGGCCTAATGAAAATTAGAGATATTTGTAAGTCAAAGGTCAAAGATTTCTGATCAGTTATGTAGGGGGATTTTTCTGGGTAAAATACTAATCATTGTCAATACTTAAATTTCATCCCAAGGGAGAATTTCTCATACTGTAGCCCATAGACCACTTACACTAGAAAACCTACTTTACTAATATATATGAACATGTGTGTATATGTATATGTGAGTGCATAGATATATAACCATCTATCTATGGGCTCAACCAACTGCAGATAGAGAATATTTGAAAAATAATGGTGTCTATACTGAATTTGTACAGATTTTTTGTTATTATTCTTGAAACAATTTGGTTTAACAATGATTTACATAGCATTTACATTGTCTTAGCTATTATAAGTAGTCTAGAGATGATTTAAAACATAGAGAAGGGTTTGAATAGGATATGTACAAATAAGAGTTGTGTATCTTCAATTTTGGGTATCCATGAAGATATGGTGGGAAAACTACATGGGGGAGTGCAGAGCTTCTTGTACCATTCCCTGGTGCCTTCAAATTTCCAGTGATGGGTGACAGACCCATGAGTAGGTAAGCCCTCCAGGGGATTCTGATGTACACAAATGCTTGAGATTAATTGCTGTAAGCCAGAGGTTCTCAAATGTTAGAGCAGAACATCAGAATGCCTGCAATTTTTGTTAAAACATAGATTGCTGGCCCCAGTTATTAAGTTTCTGGTTTTGGGGGAGAAAGTCCCAAGAGCTGATACTTTGAACAACTAGGGCTAATGATTGAGTGCATGTTTTGAGAGTTACAGCACTTGCCCCAAGAAACTAGGCAGATTCAAAAGGGATTTCCAAAGTCCCAGGAAATATGGTATAGGACCCCAAGTCTTGAGTAAACTCAGAAGGTAAATTATCAAGAAATATTGTCTTATTTTGTTGTTTTTGGTGTTTTAATTAAATGTTTTTTCCTACAAATTACTTTTATTTCCCCACCAAAATGCTTGTAGTCTACATCCTTACACTCATCCTTGGATTCTCCAAGGTTAAATATCATTTTTTCTTTATTTTGTAACTTTTTAAATTAAAAGAACACAACTGTTTGCTGGTTTTTCACATTCTTACATTAATTTGATTTCCAAGATCTATTGAACACTAGTATCAGCATAGCAAAAGCTGCCAGAGCTCAGCCTGCCAAATTGGTATGAGATATCAACAGATTATGTTGTAGGGACTTTAATCAATCCTTAGTGACTGTGAAGTTGGGCTCTCTTTTAAAGAATGTTATGAAGATTCAACATAATCCTGAAAAGTACTTCCAAATCCAGGCTCTCTTCCAAACAAAACTACTTGTGTGTAATAGAAATTTCTGTAGAATTCAAAGATATTGGTAATGTTCATTCTCACGAGATCTACCTCATGGTACTCACATAAATCATATTTCCTCAAAACAAAGTCAGGACTAGATCCAACAGGATTAATTTTAAACAGTGCTAATGACATTATTAAAAGAAAATATAAGCCAAGCTACAATAAAATATCTCTAGGTCAATAAATGCCATTTAAATCAAATGCTCTAAAATTATTGGCCTTATAAGGTTAAAAATAAGTGATCAGCGAGCCAAGAAATACAATGCTTAAGTCACAAGAGAGGGCATTTTATGCTGTATTATCAGTAAAGTGTGAGGAACGTTTAGGTTTAGATTCTGTAAGGTGAACTCTATGGGATCATCCCCACTCTTCCTGAGTGATCCTCTGTGAAGAACAGAAAGTTATATATAGGATAAAGAACTCAAACATTTTAGAAACTGAAAAAAATTCATATTTAGTTTTATAGTTCATTTATGTGATTCTGTTTGGACAGGACTACCTGATCTTTTGGAAATACTTTAAATTAAACAAAAGACACATTATGAAATACACCCAAACTGGAGCTGATAATGATCTAAATCTCCCAGTAAGCCATCTTCTCAAAACACATTTCTACTTCTTAATCCACTACAGAAATCTGCCTCTTTTTCTCTTTCCTTGCTCCAAATAGATATAACAAGTAAAGGAGCATGTAACTCAGGGCAGACCACTCCCAGTACAAATGGTCTCTACCATTGTCTAAATGGTCCCCAGAATTTACATGTTAAAACTTATTTGGGGAAGTTAGTAAGTCTCTCGTGAATGAATCGGTGCCTCAAAAAGGCTAAAGGAAACTAGATTGGGCTCTTTTTTCTCTATGTCTTTGTCATATGAATACTCTGTTTAACCTTTTGGAGAATGCACTAACAGGTGCCATCAAGAAGCAGAGAGCAGCCCTGACCAGGCACCAAAACTCCTGACCCTTTGATCTTGGGCTTTCCAGCCTCTAGTATGTTTTTAGTAGTTATAAAGCATTGCGTCTCTGGAATTTAATTATAGCACTGCAAACATATCAAGACAATCTCAATTACTCCCTCAGTGCAAGGCAGTTCCCCTCTTGTCCACTGTAGTCATTGCAAATCTTTTCCAATCTCCTGAAGCCTCTCTCTTGTTATTCTCTCATTCTGCTTTGTTTTGTTTTTGTTTGTTTGTTTGTTTGGTTGGTTTTTTTTGGTACCAGGGATTGAACTCAGGACCTTCAACTTGCAAAGCAGGTGGGAACCACTGAGTTAAATCCCCAGCCCTATTTGCTTATTCTCAGCAATGAGGCTTACCTACTTTGCAAAGAACTCAGAACATTTATGTATTTTCTCCTGACTGCAACCCTAAATTACTCTGCATCCACATCTTTGCTCACTCTTAATTCTTCTTTCAGCTCAATCAAAGATCATCTTTCCTTCAGGTGTCTCCCCTTGTGCCCTGAGCCCCCTTTAATGCTACTGTTTTGGGAAGCTGCTACTTCAAATATCTCTCTAACTGATTTTTACCATAGACTCTGCTGGCTGTCTTTTCTTAGCACAAAAGTATTCTGAAATATCTTCTATTTATAAAAACATGAAAGTAACCCTAAACTACTGTGGAGCCCAAAGTGAAGGGAGGGCAGAGGTAAGGGGAAAAAATGAGAATCAAGACTTGTCATGTAGAGGTACAAGATCCCAACAATGAATGTAACTGTACTGTATCCCTAAAATGTACCAATAAACTCATTTAAAGCTGAACAACAACAACAAAAAAGTTACTCCATTCTGTGATCAGGCCTCCACCCAGTTATGGAAAAACCCCCTCCCATTGTAACCATAAGCCCTGACCTTTGTTCTAATCCTGGCTTAGGAATGTAAGGCAGTCTTGTACTGTTTGAAGTCTGGAACCTGATTAACGTATAAGTTAATGGTTCTATACTATGAAATATGTAGAGACCCCAAGTTAATTACTGAACTGTTTGCTCATCCTGAATGTCTTGGTGGCCTTTGAACCATCCTATAGGTATCTGTTAATTATCAATGTGTGACTGCCGAGTACGTGACTGCTGACCACCAACTCAAGTCAGCAGACCTTTGTCCCCTGCCTGCATTTTCAAAATGTTAACCAGTCAGGCACTGATCCACCTAGAAAGCCCCTAGCTCTGCTTCTTCGCTGATGAAAAGCCTGTCTGAAACTGGGTACGGGGCTCTCAGTATGGAACCGCTGCATCCGTGAGGTCCAGGAGTCCAGGCTCGAGCTTGCAATGAACCCCTAGTGTGATTGCAAACAGACTTGACTTCTTGGAACAACACTACTCTCCCAGACACAGCTACTTTTAGTTCTGTCTCTGTGTAAGCCATCCTGATGGAAAGAATAATATATATACTCTTCTCAATTCAAAGTGTCAATGCCTAAAGCAAAATATGGAGGATACACAAGTGTATAGATTTTGAGAATTATATCATACTTAAATATCTTCTTTCATGACATCATCAAACTCTCCCAAGATTTCCTTTTAGCTTCAGCTAGAAGTCACATACCCATATCTCGCTGATGCTTTACTGTATCTTACTGTGGTTTGTTTCCAGCACATCTGAGAACAGAATGTATTCAGCTAGAGGTCAGGTGGACCTGGAGCTCATTCTGGTTACCCACTACCTGTATTTCTGTCTTACTTCAGTCTTGGGATTCTAACAATGTAGGCATTCAACAGTTTTCTCTCTTATGAGACCTTGGTGCCAACTCTATGTTCTCTTAAAACCATTGACCTCACTACTTTTATCTGTACTTTTGATTGCCTTTTCTTTTAGCTTCAATGGATTTCCCTCTGAATTCTTCCTGGACTTAAAACTCAGGTAGTATTAAGGAATCTATTTTTACTGCCCACCCCCCATTCTTTGAGCAGTTTGGGTTGAATGCTTCTCATTTGTTTTTGTAATAACTTGTTGATTTTAAGATTGAATTCATTAGGAGGCACCTGAGGGCTAAGTAACAACTTTTTAGGAAAAGAGGAAAAGATTATAATGTAAATCAAAATATCAGTTTGACATATGTTCCAATTTAAAAAGCACATAAGTATAGAAAGGGGGCTGCCTTTGGACTACAGGAAATAATTATTCGGTGCTTACTATGCAAGACACCATAATGGGATACAAAGGAAAATAGACATGGCTATATATCGGTATCTGCCAGAAGGAATGTAAATAAAGACACACAAAAAGGGGCTGGGGATTTATCTCAGTGGTTCGGTGGCCTGCCTTGCAAGTACAAGCACCCGAGTTCAATCCCTGGTACCCCCCCCAAAAAAAAAGACACACAAAAAAATCACGTACAATTGAAAGATAAATACCGTTTTTGGAGTTAAATTATGAATTCAAATTCTTGCCCAACTTCCTCATTTATAATGTGAAAACAGCGATACCTGCTCTGCAGGAGAGCAAAGAAATGAAGTACTAAAATGTAGAGTTTAGCAGGAATGAAATGTAAGTATGATTTTTACTATTATTAGCTTTATTATGGTACTGACAAACTACATATGCCACATGTTGAAAGGATGAAGAGAAAATATTTTCTTGTGAGACTCAAGAAAGATTGCATTCAGTAGACTCACCTTTGTGAAGGGCATTGAATGTCGAATGATACTTCTTTAGGGCAAAATGGAGGATCATTCTCTCTACAGTACCGACTCAGAGTGACCCTGAGAATGCCAGTCAGACCTCCTTGAGAGTCTTAGGGCAAAGATGAAATTTTGTATTACTAATATTTGTAATTCTTATTTATGATTGTACATGGTAAATTCGTTTATTCAATAAACTCCTGTTTATATCTTTGCCATGAAATAGGCAATACTTCCTGAGGTGCTATAATGTTCATAAAATAGTTCTTAAAAAGATAAAGGATATTTTGAATAAGTGTCATTGTGAAATAATTTTAAAAGCATGTACTTGTGTTTAATGACAGGCAGTGTATTAAGTGTTTCTTGGCTTGTCATCCTGTTTCTGAAGTAAATGTTGTAAAGGAAGAAAAGTGGGTAATTACATTTTACATGAACATCAAATTGAGTGTTCTTTCTTTGTAGTTTTGTAAAGTAAAATCATGGCACAATTGTCCCTTGTTAAATGCCAGAAAAATATGAAAAGTAAATGTCTTTTTTAAAAAGTCTCTCAGATAAATAAGTAAAACTTGTTAAAGTGGCTCTGTAGTCATTGAACATAGATCAAGTTCCATTACAGCAAACTCCATGATAACTATGGATCATTTTGTTATATTGGCAATTTATTGTATTAAATATTGCTAAGCATAAGATTAAATATAATTTGCATCTGAGTGAAATAAATATCAATATTATCATTAATTAAATCATTACTGACAGACTCAAATAATTTTGTTGTAAAAACTCTATAGTATAACTCTATATTTGTCTTAACAGATGCAAACTTATGGTTCAGTAAATAAACAAGTAACTTCAATCTAGTTCTATAAAGATAGACAAAAGTTAATTTTTGTCTCAGATGTCTATTTTAGTCGTTATTTCAATGTAATGAAAGGAAAACACAGTTGAGTGTGTCATTAAGATTTTTATATTCTGCCCCAAAATGAACATAGATTATTCTAGAACAAAGAAGACACTAACATTCACTAGCATTCTCATTCTCAAGATGCTTAAAATTATAGGTCTATAATTACTGCCTTGGTTTAATAGTGTCAATAAATACTAATGTTTGATATAATACTACATAAAAAGACCTTATTGGACTCTAGTTACTTGGGAACCTTTGTAGTGTGTCATGCCTGTGATGTTTGGAGAATTCTAACATGATTTTTAGATCAAGTTGATCATTATCTATGGAGGACCTTCAAATTTCTCCCCCATTTCCTCCCTAACATTCAAATCCTATAGAGAACCCTTCCTTGGTTTCTAGGGAAATTTCACCAGATATATTAATCAGTTATTGCTGGGATAAATCTATGCAACAAATTCCTAGTGACTTGAAATAATAAAACATTTACATCTTATGCAAGGCCAGCTGGTCAGCAGCAACAGTCTTGCTGTGGTTCAGATCTGTTGCCTGAGTCTGTCATTCTGGAATCTAGACTAAAGTATCCATAGCTACCTGGCACAAACTCTCCTTGGTTGTAGAGGGTAAGAGGAAGTGCCAGAACCAGGGAAGTCCAACCCAATGGTGCAAATACATTCAAAGCCTCTTCACTGGCCAAATCAGTACACATGGCCTACCTCAATATCAGTGGAGAGGCTAAGATACTCTTAATAGAATGAAAGACAGAGTGTTTGCTGAATGTTGTCCCTACTGAATGTGCAATAGTGCAATAGAGATAGGGTAATGAAAATAAACAGCCTGTTCTGAAATTGGAAGCAGTCACAGATCTGTGGCAATTCCCACTGGGTAAACACTGGGCCTACAGGCCATCACAAGGGGCCTGATAACCTAAATCAGCCTACAAGCTTTCCCTTTACCCTAGCTCCTCCTTTCACCACCCCTGACAGTCCAAAGGGGAAAGTGGCCACTAACAAAAATGAACTATTAAGTATACAGTATCAGCTCCCAAAATTGTGAAATTTAAATCCTGCATCTACTTAAGCCCTTAACTCTGTGGTCCAGAAAGTAAAAAAAGAGCTACTGCAAAGACAACAGGGCAGAAAATAATAATCTTCCATATGAAGTCAGAATATTTGAAATAGTTCAATTTTTAGAGTTTGAGAAACTAGAAAATGGTATGAAAAGCTATAATAGTACGTAAGATCATAATGAGATAATTGACAATGTGAAATGGGAAGAAAAGGGCTAAAGTTGTAGGGAAAGTGGGAAGGGTAGGGGAAAGGTAATAAGGGGAAAATATATGAGAAAATGGAAGAATGGAAATAGAGTGTTTGTAAATGGGAAGGGAGGAGAGGGTGAAGGGAGGGCAGGGACAAGGGTAAAAAATGAGAACCAAGACCTGTCATGTAAAGGTACGAGATCCCAATGATGAATGTAACTGTACTGTATACCTAAAATGTACCAATAAACTCAATGAGAGAAAAAAAAAAGAAACTAGAAAAAAACAATTCCTGCTTCAGATAGTAGATGATATCATGAAATACCTTGCTAAGACTAGGATTAATAAATGAAAGACCTTTTTCTTTATTCCTTCCATATCATGTATCATATATGAATAAATAAATCCCCATATCATGCATGTATGATACACAAAGAGCTAAGCATAGTCATAGTTGATGGCACTGTCAGGAATAATCCATAAAAACTGTGTTTACTCATATACAGATTCCTCTTCCATTGACAAAATTTCTATTTTCTTTTAAAACGATTTTAATCTAACTTCATTTTCAAGCAATATCAGTTCACATCAAAGTAACAAAAAAAACTAAGTGATATGGTAAGGATTCTGGATTCTTTTATAAAACTCAAGGTCAATAGAGTAGGTCTTATGAACTGCTGAAAGGTGCGATTTGATACTGTAGTAAAAACTGTAACCAAATATGTACAACATACATATTAGCATTGATGCTTTCATTTAAGTATTAATGCCACTTGCCCTGGAGTCCAAGTGCTGGACTTGTTAAACTGCCATCTGCATCTCTCATCTCTTTCATAGAGAAACAGAGTACTCTCCAAAACTACCCCAAGTTTTCTACTAGGAAATCACATGGAATTGTTCCTTACATATGGCAGCCACTAATGGAAGTAGAAATGGGCAAATCACCTAAAGACTTGTGAATTGGATCAGTGCAAAAATTTCACCCCAATGGTATTGATAATACCTATACCAATCAGGTTAAGTTCCTATGGATTGGGAAATATGAAGGATGGGCCACTGAGGAGCAAATGTAAACAAAACTGAGTTACAAAAAGACACATAAGCTATTTAGCTAAAGGACCATACTAGCTCCAACATCAGAAGACAATAGCTGATCTCTAGAAATACGTTTCCAGTTCTAGTTCATACATCCCTGTATGAGTCTGCCAGAGTTAATATAACAAAAGGACCACAGAACAGATGTCTTGAACAACAGAAACTATTTTTCACCATTTTAGAGGCTACAAGTCAGAGATCAAGGTGTTAGCAGCATGGATTTCATCTAAGACTGGTCTCCTTGGCTCATAAATAGCCACCTTTTCCCTGGGTCTTCACATGATCTTTCTTCTGTGCAGGTCTTTTAAAATCTCCTTTTCTGATAAAGATAATTGGTTTAGAACCCAGTATAATGGCCTCATTATTTTTTTCAAGATCCTATTTCTAAATGCAGTCACGTTTTTAATTACTAGGGGTTAGGACCTCACCATACAAATTTGGTGTCACAACAGTGCTCCCTCCTTTTTCCAAAGTGTCTTGCGTCACTTCAATCAAAAGGACTTAACAAACTGTATTAGGACTTTCTGTTACAAGCAACAGAAAAAAGAAGAAAAAATTCAAACTGCTCAAGGAAAAGGGAAATAATAAAGGAAAGAAAAAAATAGGAGAAAATGAAAAAATGGAAATGAAATATTTGTAAATGGGGAGGGGAGGAGGGGGTGAAGGGAGGGCAGGGACAAGGGGAAAAAATGAGAACCAAGACCTCTCATGTAAAGGTACAGATCCCAATAATGAATGTAAATGTATACCTAAAATGTACCAATAAACTCAATGAGGAAGAAAAGAAAAGAAAAAGTTAAGAGCATCATTATCTTATATCTGAAGCGAGAATGCAAGTACAGCCATTGTATCCACCAGGATTCTGGGAGAGGAAATAGGTGGCTCCATTCAGTCCGGCTTTTTTTTTTTTTTCCCATGCCAGGGATCGAACTCGGGACCTTGCACTTGTGAGGCAGGCAGCGGAACTACTGATCTAAATACCCATCAATCCAGCCTTAAAAATATTACTATCTACAAAGATGAGGGCAATGTTTGGGAATATTACGAAGGGTACTGAAGCACCAGAACAAGTAATAGTGGGACATCATTACTAACTAAAGGACTGAGGAGCAAAGTAAGGATAGTCCCTGAAAGCTATAGGCCAACAGTTGCAAAAAGAAGATATCCTCAGGAGCTGTGGGCTTCGGTAGAGAGACACAGCCAGCCTGAGGAGACCCTACTAAGAGGGAACTAAATATCTCCTGACATTATACTTTCCTGGAAACCAGTGGAGAAGTGAGAATGGTAGAGCCCATTTAGTCAGTGGATAGAGGAGACTCTATTGGCCTAGGGCCGAACTTGGAGCAGGTGGAAAATGCCAGAACTATCCCAAAGACTTACTTATCTACTCTCCACTCTCTTCCTACTCAGTCAAAGAGTCTCAGCTCCTCACCCTCACAGCTTGCATTCTGTGGGAGGGGAGCTTCTTTGGGCCAAAGTTTTCAAACAAAAATCTAGAATTTAATCTCATTGATCTGGGTTTTATCACCCAACCCATCTCTGTTTCAATCTATATTTATGTCTGTCTCTAAAATAATTCCTGTGGCCAAAGTATCTCTGATCAGGTCATGATAGCATGAATACCTGTGGAGCTAAGAGGTTGGGATCAATCCCAAAGAATACAGGGTATGGGATGGGAAAGGGTGGCTGCACAAAGTTAAATTCAGATGTTGTTACCAGAAGGGAAAATATATACAGGACAGATAAGCAAAAATAGCATGTGTATTTTACATCACCCAGACTACTCACAATATAGTCCTTGGCAAATACGCATTGACTGGTTGTGTTGATTGGATGTTTTGGATTTTGAGAACTATTTATTGTCATAGTTGGTGCTTAAAAAACATTTGTAGATATTGTTGGAATATAAATGTTAATAATCATTATACTGGAACTCTATGGGCAAAACTATTTTGTAATTGGTTAGAAATTTTTTCTTTTTTTAAATTGAGTTTATTGTTTATTGATAAAGAGATGTAATTGGTTAGAAATTTTTTCTAAAGGACATTTTTCCATTACAATCTTTACAGTGATCTTTATGATAGTTGGTTTATGATTACTAGCTTCTTGTTTATAGAAATCTATATTTAGGGGCCAGGGATTTAGCTCAGTGGTTCAGTGGCCTGCCTTGCAAACTTGCAAGGACCCAAGTTCAATCCCCTGTCCCCCCCAAAAAAAAAAAGAAAAAAGAAAAAAAGAAATCTATATTTATATCCCAATACTGCCAGAGTTTCTGGATTATTTTATAAACCTCATTTATTTGCTTTCTTTAGACCACAGTCTTAAGGATTTCTGGCTTGTTTACTCATATCACCAAGTATTTTTTAGATTCATTTAGCAAAAGATCATCATGAAAGAGGCAATAAACTAAAGTAAGATTATTGAGCAATTTAAATTTAACCATTATTAAGGCTTCTTTGTTTCTGCCCTGTGAAAGATGACTATCAATGTTGCTAAGAGCTATTTATTAAACTGATAAAAATGAATATTGTTTAAAAAGTCAAACTGCCTTTATCTGATCTCAAAGGTGAGCTTGTAAAATTAATCCTTCTGTTGTTTGCTTGTCATTCAAGCATAACTTTTCTTCTACCCACACCACTGGCTTTTGTTCAGCTCCACTAAGTTTTGGCATTGGTTCTATCAATGACTCCGAGAAGCCCTGGCAGAAGGACTTAAGCAACATTTTTCAGAAAGTAGGAGCAGGGGGTCTGGGTATTTGATATTAAAAGTCAAAAGTATAAGAATCATCATTATCAGAGTTTTAATGGCACTGACATTTCAGATGGGGAAACTTTCCCTATATATTACTCATATTCTGGAGGATGTTAATACTTTATTCCACAAAGATCTATTGACAACCTCCTTTGTGGGAGGCTCTATATTTACAGTGATCAAGAGAAATATGGAGGACTCCACCTTCATGAAACTTATTCTTCCTTGAAGAACCCCCTACATGCACCAAGAAAGGGGCTAGTCAGGATGCCTATAGATATATGTGTGTTAGTATGATAGAGTAAGCTCACTGTACACACTCATCTTCACTACACAGAATGATAATAGTTAATACGGCTATGAGGGAGAACAGGAGCGACAACCTGAAATCATGAGGCATTTATTTCTCAATCATCAGCTAAAGCAATCAGCAATGTAAAGAGCTCCTCAAATCTCATCCATTATAGTTCAGAATACATGATACACAATAGGAGCAAAAGAATAAACTCTCTTCTCCCCTCTTAAATAAACATTTTCTTTATCTAAATTTCTAATTCTTCTATAAATTTTTTCTGATCATTATAGCTCAGAATGATCTTATTGCTTGTAGTGCTTGGACTTAATTATATATGCCCTCATAGTAGATGTTTCCTTATATTCCTTGAGGCAAGGACCAGATTTAGTTTCTTTGTCCCCCTGGCCTATGGTCTGTGACAGACAGGAGCTCTATAACCACCAACTAAATTGATGTGATTGCTTTGGCCAGGTTAATATTAAACTTAGTTTGCATTCTCAGACCATAAACCACCCAGTAATTAGAGGGCCATTTAGTAGATGCAGCCCTGAATGTACCAGTAATGGCGTAGATCTTGTCTGAGGCTGGAGGAAGTACAGAAAGCCTAATGAAAAATTGATAAATTAGATCAAAATTGACCCTGAGGACATCAAAGCCGGAAGAATTTATACAAAATATATTTAGTACACTACTCTCTTAATTAACAGAAAAGAAACCAGGCATGGAGGCTGCAGCTTGCTTAAGGTCCCATTGAATTAGTGATAGAGTCCAGATTGGCAACTGTAGCTGTTGACTAAGTCTGTGTCAAGTAAAGAGTGAAGGCTTGGAGCCAACTAGATGCAGGCTCAATCCAGTATTTGCCCAGTTCTCATACTAACAATCACCATTATTCAAACACTCTTTAATGTTCCTGGCATCCTGTCAACTGCTTGCCATTTGTTACTTCATTTAATCTTCACAATACATCTGAGCAAGGTACATCAGTCAAAGTTCCACCTGAGAAGCAGAACCAGTTAGAGATCTACTTATCTGAAGATTTTTTAAATACAGCAGATTGATGTGATTGTAGTAGCTGGCTAGGAATGCCTGAGAAGTGTAGGCCAAACTCTCAGGAATGGTAGGCCAGGGTTTGGGGCACTGGTTAAAATTTCTCTCCACAGGTAGAATTTCTGCTTCAGCTAAGCCTTAGCCCTGCTTTTAGGTACTTTTAAATGATTGAAATAAACTTCTCCAGATTATTGAGGGTAGTTTTCTTACTTAAAGTCTACTGATTATAGACTTTAATTACATTTATAAAACATACTCACTTAGCCGGGGATTTAGCTCAGCGGTTTGGTGGCCTGCCTTGCAAGTGCAAAGACCTGAGTTCAATCCTCAGTAACAAAAAAAAAAAAAAAGAAAAAACAAAACAAAACATACTCACCACAACAGACAAAATAATGTCTGATTGAATAACTAGAGAAAGTAGTCTAGTTTAAGTTGACATATAAAACTGATCATTGTGGGTTCTGTTATTCTTAGCTAATTCTCTAAGTCCCAGTGATAGTGATTAACAGAACTTAAGCTAAGCCTGTTCTTCCTGTCTCCTTAGCCCATGTCTGAGCCACACAGTGTATAGTCTTTGCATAAAAACTTGTGGAAATTCTTACATTGCATTGAATTCTTGGTTCTTTCCTCCACAGAATGAAGAAAATCATCACATTTAAGGCATGAGAAAACGTGGGTCACAGGGACTCAACCAATCTCAGGGCCCTTTCCTGTTTTGCCTCCTTTCTAAAAAAACAAATCAACCAAAGTGGACAAGGTGGTTCTTGCTCTAGAACCCTTGCTTCTGTCATATCTGAATTCAGAGCTCCCTTGTAAGGTTAAAAAAAAAAGCAGTTCTGCTATTATGCAATAGCTGCAAGAAATGACCACTTCGGTTAGATACTTCATGAGGATATTATAAAAATCCACTGTCCTACTGCGTTTTTGGAATATTGAAGATTGTTTGCAAGGACAAGAGGAGTGCTTATGTTTCCCTGGACTCAGGGCAGGGCAAGAATTACACCTTTTGGATTTTTAAGATAAGTGCAGTCACAACTCCAGATTGAATAGCTACATAGTACCACCTAATATTGTTATGGCTTGTATATAGATGTCCGCATAAAGTTTCATGCACTCACAGGGGTACTTGGGGGGGTTGATTAGATCATAGGGTGTGATACTCATTAGAAGACTGATAAGTTTATAGTGAAATGTGACACTGGGAAGTAAAGCCTGGTCTTAGGAGATGAATCGCAGCAGAGATGGCCTGGGATGGCATGTCTCACTTCCTCTCCTCCTTTGATCTTTCCCTTGCCTCCTGACTGCCATGTCATGAGCAAGCCTCCTCTGCCATGCCCCTCTGCCTTGGAGCCAGTTAACTATAGACTGAAACTTCTACAAACTGTGGGCCAAAATAAACTTTTTTTTCCTTAGAGTTGTGGATACTGTGTCTCCATGACAAAAAAAGTAACTAAGACAAATATTTTAAAATGTTATCTGCCCAAACTTGAAATTAAGCATTTTAGATCTTCATGGCCTTTACATTAACTTCACCTAAAGCAGACATTTCTTCCCCCTGAAAAGTCACAGCTATCTGTTTTCTATACTATTTGCCTGTACTTCCTGGTGGGAGAGGTGGCATTTACTGAACGCCTTGCCTTCTTCTGTCTGCCATTGCCAACTACATCTCATGGTAGCATCTCTACATCTGATCCAAGTGCAGCTGGAGAATAATATATTGAGTCTCCAATACACTTGGTCTCTCAACCACGCACCCCCACAAAGATGAGCCTTCTGTAACATTTATCTTGCTCACCTCTCCCATTCTCTATTACCATTGTTCCAGACCTCTCTCCCTATGTCTTCCAAACCAATCTCTGTCTTTTTACCTTACTCTCAGCAGGTGATTATGCCAGCTCCCTTCTAGGGAACTTGAGAGTTAGCAGAAAGAAGTCCCCTCAATTTTCTGGTGAAGAATCTCCTTTTCTGCCAAAACCCACTGTATCTGTCAGCTACTTGGCTCCATTCTCTACACTTTCATAAGAACAGATATTCCTTCTCTTATTCAAAGGCAATCTCTTCACTGATGCTTTTTTTATTCTGGACTTTTAGAATCCTCACCACAAGATGCTACTCAATAGCCTTTGAAGAGTTACATATCTTACCCATCTGGAAGAAAATAAAGAAGGAAAAGAAGGAAAGAAGGACAGAAGAAAGGAAGGAAGCAAGGAAGGAAGGAAGGATGAAAGTGAAAGAGCAATGGAACAAACTTCTTTAGTTATTGTCCTGTGTCACTCATCTCCCAAGATAGGCTTGCTTCTCAGGAGAGTTGTCCCCATGTCTAGAGTTTTTCATCCTTCAGTTTTCATGGACACACTACAATGGACCTAGATGCATTTTCTAAGGTCCCAATGACCAAGACCAATGGATACTTTCCTTTCCTTCATAAGACTTCATCATGATGAGACATTTGAAGCTATCTATTTAAAAATACTTACTTGAACTAAAGGTGAAGCTCAGTGTTGAAGTGCTTACCTAGCATATACAAAGTCTTGTATTTGATATCAAGCATCATGAAAAACAAAAAACAAAATAAAAGTGGAAGTAAACCAGTGCTGGCCCTAAAAATAAAAACAGATTCCTGGTCTTTAGGACACTGCACACACCTACGTTTCTTCACCTCCTTGACAGTTTCATATCAGAACTTTTCATCGATTCTCCTTAAACCTGGTCCCTAAGTTTCCATCCTGCCTCTTTCCCTTCTCATTCTATAACTTCTTTTGATGAAATTCAGGTCTTATAAGCACTTAGAATGTCACCTATCCTTCCCTTCCCACATGGTGGGGACCACTAGATGCTGTGTAAGTTGCTGCTGCAGTTCTCTGCAATTCAAAGAAGTTGCCCAGGTCACATATCAGCTATTTTTTCTGCTTAGAAAATTCTTGTTTCATTTAGTTTCCACCCTACTTCTAGTACAGGGATCCTTGCTCTCTGCTAAGCATCTTTAAATGCATGACTTATTTAGAGGTTCAGCTTGGCTTTTGATTTCACTATGAAGGAAAAAAAATCATTAATGCATGAATCCTTTTATCCTTTCCCTTCTTTTGGCTTCTAAAAGGATTCTGACTTTGTTGTCATTTCTTCTGTTTGCTCTCTTCTACCCTCCAGAGAAAATCTCTTCATGACTTGTCAGACTCATTCCTTGGAGATTTTTTAGTGTAAAGTAGGAAAAATGTGAGATGGGAAATAGGATCAGCAGATTTGGGGGCTTTGTCTAGAAGTGTTCAGAACGTGTGATTAAACAAGCTGGATGCAATGAGAAAGAGACAGTTAGTTTAAGAAGTGTTTCCATGGTCTATGCATTAAAAATGTAAAGAAATGCAGGCAAGTAAAATAACTTCGAGTTCATTAACAGAACTTTTTGAGATTTAGAAGATTTTTTTTTAATGGCAATTGTGTACTGAGGATGGACTGCAGGAATTTTCAAGCATCTCTCTCCTCTCCCAAGACTCTGCAATTCAAACTTCCTAATATTGCCATCCTGTGTGGGACAAATGGTCCAAGTGCTCGACTGGCCCCATAAAAAAGGCTCTGGGTTCTGAGATCAGCTCTCCTTCCTAAGCTCAAGAACAATGCAATGAACTGCTTACGAGACATTTCATTAAACATTTCAAAAGCTCTCACATTTCAACTCGCTCAATATTGCTTTATCTTCATCATTTTTTCTTGAAGTCCTCCCTCTTATGTCCCTCAGTAAAAAAATCACCCTCAACTGAGTCATTCATTGTTGAAAACTGGGTGTCATCCTTTCTGGATTTTTGCTAAGATTTTTCATGCAAATGGTCACCAAAGCTTCTCCTGCTTTTTAAATGTATAGAGATGCTAAGCAACTTGATGTTTTCCAAACTCTTAAAGTTTTGAATTTGTTCAATGTCATGACACTGAGCATTCTCTTCCTTGTGCTCTCTATGTTATTCTATTTCTGTCTCTGCTCATCTTTCTCCTCCTCCTCCTCCTCCTCCTCTTTTTTTTGTACAGGGGATCAAACTCAGAATCTTGCACTTGTGAGGCAAGAGGCAGAACCACTGAGCTAAATCCCAGGCCCCTTTAACTTCCTTTCTTGAAAGCCTCTTTTGATTGTCTCAGGTAGATATGACCACTCTCTCCTTTGTACTTTGTAAAACTTATGCTATCAAGATATTTCACAGTATGCTGCAGTTATTTTATGTATAGAACAGTCTCTGCTCCTAGATAATGAAATACTTAAAAGAGAACATTATGTCTGTTTTAAAATCTTTAGCATTTGCCAGTGTGTCTAGTTTCTAATAGTTGCTCAAAAAACAAATATTTATTAATTAAAGAATGAATGAACAAGAAATTTATGAGGTAGTTAGGAGTCTAAATTTAACAACAGGAAAGATAACTTTCATGAAGTTAAGTAATTTTTCTGACATTGGACAATTTCTAAGAGAAGAAGCAGGATTTCAGCCTGGCTTATTACTACTATAAAACATGTATCTTTTCTGTTCACAGTAATCATGCTGCCTTCTAGCTGATCAAAGCTCTTCTTAAGCTTTAGCAGTTTATACAGAAACTATCTTTGTTGACAGTGACAATGTTGTTTCTCTTTAAAGTGACATTTTAAGGATATTTTCTTGGGGTTGTTCAAGGATGCAAGAAGTATTTCAACAATTCTGTACTCAGTATTTATCTTTATGCTCATCTATAAACTCTTCCCACATTACTCAAACTTTTTGCCCTTTCTTTGTCATTTATTGGTAAACCCTAGGTGATAATATTTTTGGAAAGTAGATAAAATTTGGAATTTCCTGTGGTTTGTGAAAGGTCAGTATTCAACTCTAAGGGGAACCCAGGGACCAAGAATTTGTTTTGAATAATATTAAGGGACACAATGGGGTGAGACAGTATTTTATGTTCAATAAACCCTCATAATTAGACAGTGAAAAGCTACCTATGGATTTTTGAGAAGCCAAGTAAACCAACTACTAATGCCCAGTGAACACTCCTTTATTCTGAAACTGTGTGTTGTTTATCTTCTCTAACTGCCAGATATAATGATGTGACATATGACTTCTGGATATATTATGTCAGAAAATAAAAGGGAGAGCCAGGTTAGCTCAGTGGTTCCCAAGTTCGAGCCCCTGTACAAAAAAAAAAAAAAAAAACCCAAACAAACAAACAAACAAACAAACAAAACTATTGGTCCCCCTTGCTTGAAGGTAGGAGTAAGAGGATCAAATTCATATTATTATTTTTTTTTTGTTCAGAATATTTTTTAAAAATTCATTTGATAAGAATGTGTAGTAGCACTGAGGATACAGTGCCATGGTAGAGCACTCATCTAGTATATGTTGGGCATTGTGTCTCATCCCTGCCACTGGAAAAATAGTGAGGTAATATATTTATGGGCATTTTTAGTCATTTTGAAAGAGGACACCATTTTTAAGTAGTGAAGGACACCTGCATTCTCCATCAGCAGTGTACAGGGAAATGTGGCAATAACCACAGATGAGAGTCATTACTGAGGTTTAAAATATGCTTTTGGCTTTTTTTTTTCTCCAAGGAGATTAAGGCTCTTTACAAAACCTTCATTCAAAAATAAGCATTCACCCTTCCAACACCCAAACTGAAAGGTGAAAGTGCATATTTTTCAATCCTACTTTATTCACTATTTGGGGAAAGTAGTCAGCAAGTAGTCTTGCTGAAGGAGTAGGTAGGGAAGAAATGAATGGAAATTCTTATTATTATTTTCTGCCAACACTAAGCACCCTTTATGCATCAAACACTGTACTGTCTAGCAAAAGTATATTTTGATTTGGGGAGGACACAATCATTTACTTGGTAAGTCCTCCTTTCAAACTTGAGAAAATTGTTACCCCTGAGTTCATAAAAGCTCGTTCTCCTGCAGCTCAGGGACTCTGAGAAGCAGTGAAACTAGCCTTCTGTCTCTCTTTTTCTCCAGAAGAATTTAGGGAGCTTTTGATTCCAAATAGAAACTTCCTGAGAAGGCAAACAGTGTAAGCCTTTACTCTTTCCATCAGGCCAGCCATCACCACAACTCAGTGTTGACCCAACGAAGTGGGTAATAATAACCCACATTGCATCACTGTGTGATTGTGTATCCACTGGGCAGGGACAGCCACGCAGCCTCTGATCTGAATCTCCTGGTCCATTGCTTCTGATAAATGTGTAGTAAACCCACACAAACATTTTGACTCTCCTGAACTATTATTTCATGATAATGGGTAGGTGCTCAATATACATTTACAAATAATTAGTACAATAGGGCTTGGTAGTCAGGGAAAAACGAAAGGGAAAGGAAAGAAAGAGTATGGAGCAGAAAGGAGCTCGAAGACATAATCAATTATTCACATTAATTTACTGAGTATTTACTAAGTCACAAGTTTGAAGCCTCACATTTTAAGTACATATTATCTCGTGTAATATTTCTGACATCCTATGATATACGTTATTACTTATCTTTAATGAGTAAGGCAACCGAAGCTAGAAAAATTGAGTAACTTCTTTCAGGCTGTAGGAAGAGTACTTTCCTGTGAACAAAGATTCTTATTTGCTACACCCAGCTTCCCAGAAGACAGAGAGAGGCCTTAGACTTCTCTATGGAAGTAATTGGAACAGTTCTTAGAAAAACAGCAGGAGAGTCTGCCTTAGATTTCAATACCTAGAGATAAACATTTAAATCTTGTTTAGGAGAATTAAATAAATCTAGGACCTCACACCATTTTCCCTGGACGTTTTAGATCACTATTACCACCTCCTTCACCTGGTTCCTTCACCATCTCCACACTAATTATCCTACTCTTTGCTTACATTTATTTTATATCAATTTTGATCATTAACATCTCAAATATGACTGGACTCTGGCTTTGCAGGGAAGTCAAACATTAAGAGCTAGTATCTAACATAAAATATCATAACAAATGCTCACATTTTCTGTATGCTTTCCAATGGTGTAGGCTGGGGATTTCCATTAGAAAAGAGAAAAAAATTCCATAGAATTATCTATGATGACCAGTGAAATTAATTAAAAGTATTAATTAATTTTTATTACTGTATTTTTGTGATGCATAATAAATAACTTCATCATGGGAAATTGGTACATATACATGTATTTTGATCTTTTTACTTTCCCATCCCCTCATCTTCTTTCTGTTGTTCCCATTTATAAATTCACTTTGGCTGTTGTATTTTCAAAGGCTCCCACCAGAGGATCCAGAGATTAAACAAGAATATACAGCAAAATCTTGGCTTGCAGGCATAGTTCATTTTAGAAACATACTTGGAATACAAAACACTTGTAAGGTAAATTGCCCCATAAGAAATAATAGAAACTTGGGCTAGGGATTTAGCTCAGTGTTTCCTGTGCCTGCCTTGCAAACACAAGGACCCGAGTTTGATCCCCAGTACCAAAAAAAGAAATAATAGAAACTCAAAGTATTCATTCCACAACCCAAAAATATCCACATAAAAATGATTATCATACTGTAATATAATACAAGATAATGAAAAAAATGCAACATACAAAGAAAAATAAACAAATTAACCTGCACTTACCTTTGAAAATTTTCATGGCTGGTGTGAGGGAGACAAGAGAGAGGAGGGTTACTGTGTAGGATGACTTTCAATCACTAATGGAATCACTATGATCTAGTGGCTTCATGGAATCTTTTTTTTTTTCCATGCAACTTTGACAAGGAACCTATCCAATGACACTTGCTATGTCTCCTTTTGAGGATATCATGGAAATGTGATGTTGCATTATTGTTAAACAGATTCATGGCTTGCACTGTACAGCCTTATTCAAGTGGTGCTTGTCTACAAAATTTTGCACTGTTGCTCACAATTTACACATCTCTCTAATCTCATTTGAAGTGAGGGATTCCTCTACCCTTTTCTCCTCCTCCTCTGCAGATGAGATCTCCTCCATAACCTCTCACTGTTGGCAGACCCATAATCCTGCAGAGAGAGAGAGGGAGGGAGAGGGGGAGGGGGAGGGGAAGGGGAGGGGGAAGGATATGGAGGGGGGAACCATTGGCTCAGTTGTGATCATGTGACATTTGGCATCACATATTACTCATGCTCTTTTATCAGGTTGAAATTTATTAGACATGTTTTGCTTTTCTTATGGAGCACTTGCAGCCAGTTCTCATCCGTCTTGCCAGTTGCTCCTCACTCTGCGCCTCCTTTCATATTCCCTGGTCTGTGGTTGAGAAGTGTTGTCATTGTAGGAAGTGCCAGAGCACAAAACAATGGCATATTCAACAAATCTTCAAATTTTTGTGTGTCTGTCTTTTTTGTATGAGAATGTTTAGAAATACCAAGAAAATTTCACTTTTAATTTTAATTTAAATCTGGATAATCAGGATATTTTTGTTGTTATTGTTGTTCTTTGGGGTATTATTTCTTGGTAGTAGTTTTCTCACAGAACCATTTACTTTTATTTTCTTCCTCAATATAACTCTTTATGTGTTCATATGTGACATGCCTTCCTAACCACCCTTATCTATAAAAGGAACACTATTTAAAATGTAAGCTGAAGAGGATGCAAATTCTGGGCTCTAGATTTTATATAACACAAAGTAAAAGATATCTGGTAGCTGGCATTCATAAAATGAGTTTCAGTGCTTGAATTTTGCAGAATGTTTCTTACTTGCCTTGTTATACAGATAGATTCTTTGAGAAGACCTTAGAAAGAAGGTCAGAAGTTTACACTGACTTAACAAAATTGTACTATTATTAGGAGGATTTTGCTCACCTTATTCTATTCCCTTCAAAAATAATTTTTCAAAATCTAAGGATATTTTTTGGGCTCAGAATTTTTGCTTGTCATTAACTGTTTTGCTAAGTAAGAAATACTTATACTCCATCATTATCCAGCTTCATTTTGTTTTGAACCTATTATGATCAATCTCACAAAAATGTAAGGCTTCAATTTTGGCAAGAACAGACTATACATATAAAATTATTTACTTCTTTCTGAAACATTCTGTAAGTCCACCTGTGGGAAAGACCACTTCAGTCCCATGAAAAATATATTTTGGGAGCAGCACCAGAGAGGGCATTCTTCTTTACATCTAGTGTCTTGTAGACTACATACATGTTATCTGCCCATTACACACTTCCAGTGGGTATCCTGAGGCTTCTACCCCCAACTCAATAACTAGACTTAATCAATTGGTTCTTAAAACTAGTTTTTCTCTTAATTCCTGACCTTAGTTACACATTTTTCCAGTCATCTAGGCTCGGAGCTACAAAGCCATCCTTAATGGTCCCTCTTCTGGGCTTTCTTTCAGTTGGTAAATCCTGATCATTCATACTTTATAATCTCTTCTACAGTCATCCTTTTATCCTGTATCACTGTCATCATTTCAATGCATTCTGTATTACTTTATGGACAGACAACTGAAATGATGTCTTTGCCCACTTCCTCAAGATCATCCTTCTTCAACACAGTCTATGTTTTTGGCCATATTTTTCATCCTCAAACATTGTTTTCATGTTATTCTTCTACTCACAAATATACAAAGGGCTATCAGTGCTAAAATGATTTAATTCCAAACTTTTTCATTTGGAAGGTAAGGTCTTGGTGTGAAGCTGTTGCTCTAATCTTATCTCATAATTCTTATCTACCCTCAGTTCCAGTGAAATGTTATCTATTTGCCCTTGTGCCCATTCGTCATCTCTCCACCAATGCTCAGGCCATTCCTTTCACCTGGTTAGCCATGCCAGCCATCATCCCTAATCTCCTTTTTCCTCTTGCTTTTACTATAAAAGTTGAATTCATTAAACATTTTCTTTTCCAACCCCCTTTGCAACTAGGGTTAATCATGTGTCAGTCTAACCCTTGAAATATCATCACATCTATTATACTACTGTTTCACTTTACTTATAAAGCAATTATAGTAATTATTATAGAAATGTAGATTCAATAAAATGTTACTATGGGGGCTTAGAGCCAAAAAAGGAATAGTGTCACAGTTTCTGGCTTACTCAGCTAAATTATTGTTGTCTAAGAAACACAGCATTTATTTTTAAAAAGTTGTTAAATTTTACTTTAACTGTTGAAAATATTTGAGTTTCCCTCCCTTCCTCATTTCCCTTCCTTCCTTCCCATCCTTCTGTATTTCCTTCCTTCTTTAGTTGGATAGAGAAAGAAGGAAGTGAAATTTGATATTCTAGAGGTAAAGGTTTAATTACTTTCCTTTATCTCTATTTGTAACTAAAGATGGTAACTTTGTTTAATAATTACACATTATATTTTAGTTCATTACTATGATTCAATACAGATACACCTTTAACTAGTAGTCATAAAACTCTTGACTTCTTGTTTACTTGGATTTCAGTAGACCTCTTCATAGAAATGTGAAGTAAATTTTTTTCTAGAACATGCTTAGGAGGTTACAAAGTCAAATGGTCCAACCCACAAACTATTGACTTTAGTCCACAGAATAGCAACTGTAGAAACTGAAAGGGTCATTTAGAAAGACCATGTTCAGATAAAGACATCTGTGGATAACACCAAGAAAGAAAGAAGAAAAGCCAGTGGCCCTCAATCCACTCAACGACAGTTTCACTTCCGTTTCTGAATGGTGAAGTACAAATAAACTTGAAAAGTTTAAAGAGTAATGTCAATAGTTCTTTTCTAAATGTCTTGTACAGTTCAGCAGTGAATCCATCAGGACCTGGGCTTTTCTTCATTGGTAAACTTTTAATTACATTTTCAATTTCACTGATTATAATTGGGGTGTTTAGATTTTTTAACTCCTTCATTAAACTTTGGTAATTCATAAGTATCTAGAAATCTGTCCATTTCTTCTGTGTTTTCCATTTTATTAAAGTACAGTTTCTCAAAATAGGTTCTGGATTTCTGCTGGATCTGTTGTGACTTTAACTTTTTCTTTCCTAATTGCATGGATCTGAACCTTTTCTTTCCTTTTTTTGACAAGGTTAGCTAAGGGTTTATTGATTTTATTTATTCTTTCAAAAAACCAACTCTTTGATTTATTGATTTTTGTATCATTTTCTTAGTTTCCATTGCGTTGATTTCTGCTCTAATCTTTATAATTTCCTCTCTTGTACAAGCTGTGGGTTTTTCTTGCTTTTCTTTTTCTAGGAGCCTAACATTCATTGTTAGGTTGTTCATTTGAGCTCGCTCTGTTTGCCTAGTGTGGGCATTCACTGCTATGAATTTTCCACGTAGAACTGCTTTCATTGTGTCCCATAGATTCCTGTATGTTGTATTGGCACTTTCGTTTATTTGTAAAAATTGTCTAATTTCTTCTTTAATTTCCTCTGTGACCCATTGGTTGTTCAGGAGAGTGTTGTTCAATTTCCGTGTCTTTGTGAAGTTCCTAAGGTTTCTTATGTTATTGATCTCTAGCTTAATTGCACTATGGTCTGACAACATACAGGGGATAACTTTGATTCCTTTGCATTTATTCAAACCTGTTCTATGAGCTAGTATGTGATCTATCTTGGAGAATGACCCATGTGCAGCCAAAAAGAATGTATATTCTGATTTTGTGGGGTGGAACACACTATAGATGTCTATTAAGACCATATGTTCAAAAGCTTGGTTCAGTTCTAGTATTTTGTAGTTGGTTTTTTGCCTAGATGATATGTCTGTTTGTGATAGTGGGGTATTTAGATCCCTTGCTACAATTGTATTAGTGATTATTTGGTTTTTCATGTTACTTAATATTTGTTTTATATACTTGGGGACATTAATATTTGTTGCATATATATATTTATGATTTTCATCTCTTCTTAAATTGTTCCCTTTGCATAGGAAAAGACTTTATGGACAAATCCTCAGTAGCACGGGAACTAGAACAAAGAATCAACAACTGGGATCTCATCTTATTAAAAAGCTTCTGCACTGCAAAAGAAACCATCAATAGAACTAAGATAAAACCTACAGTGTGGGAAAAAAATTTTAACAGCTGCTCCTCAGAAAAAAGAACTATTATCTAGAATACATAAAGAACTCAAAATAATCAGCTCCCCCAAATATAATGACCTGTTTCAAAAATGGGCATCTGAAATGAACACTTATCAGAGAAAGAAGTAAAAGCATTAAGTAAATATATGAAAAAATGTTCCACATCACTGATCATTCGAGAGATACAGATGAAAACAACACGGATTTCACCTCAGCCCACAAAGAATGGCTGCTATCAAGAAATGAAACAATAACAAATATTGGCAGGATTGTGGGGAGAAATGGACCCTTCTCTATTGTTGGTGGGAGTGCAGACTGGTGCAACCACTATGGAAATCAATATGGAGATACCTCAAATAACTAGGATTAGAAATTCCATTTGACCCAGCTATCCCTCTGCTGGGCATCTTCCCAAAAGAATTAAAAGAATCATACCACAGTGATACATGTGCACCCATGTTTATAGCGGCATAGTTTGTAATAGCTAAAACTTGGAAACAGCCCATTTGCCTATCAGTTGGAGATTGGATAAAGAAGATGTGGTTTTTCTATAAAATGGAATATTACTCAGCCATAAAGAATGAGAAATTAATCATTCATAGGAAAATGGATGCATACTGAGGTTATACTCTTAAGTAAGTCACACATGTGTAAATGCCAAATAGTTTCTGTGGTGTGATAAACTATAATTGTAAATAAGATCCTAATGGTATAATTGACAATGTATAATAGGAAAAAAAGGGCTAAAGATGTAGGTGGTGTGGGAAAGGTAGGGGAAAGTAAATAAGGGAAAGGAAAAAATATGAGAAAATGGAAATAAAGTTTTTGTAAATAGGGAAAGGAGGAGGGGTAAAGGGAGGGCAGGGGTAAGGGGAAAAACTGAGAACCAAGACCTGTCACGTAAAGGTACAAGATCCCAATGATGAGTGTAACTGTACTGTATACCTAAAATGTACCAATAAACTCAATGAAGAAAAAAAAATGAGAACCAAGACCTGTCATGTAAAGATCCCAATAATGAATATAACTGTACTGTATACCTAAAAAGTACCAATAAACTCAATGAGAAAAAAAATGAACTTGAAAACAAAGTATTTGGGGACAAAAGAAGTAAAGGTCAGACCTGTGGAGTTCAGACCAAACCTTCCCTTTGGATTAAATAAATGATGTTTGATGTCCTTGCACAATTGACCAATTTCTCTTAATAATCAATAATTTTCTAGAAGTTCTTATAAAAACGTCATCCTGTAAAATGTTGCAACTTTGGCATTTATGGGGAACATCAGCTTCTGAAAGAAAATACAGTCTCACTTGCCTTATAATACATGTCACATGTTTAGCTACATAGCATTTTGTACTCAGCATCTTAGACCCATTCTTTTAGAAGCTAAAGTCCAATCTTAAACACCTCCTAATATAGATAAGAATAATGGCCATATTAATAACTGACCGGTAAAGAACAAAAAACAGAAATGAGGACTAGCAAGAAAAAAGCTAGTAAGGCATGTGAATTAGGAGGTAAGGGTACAAAAACCCAAGTCAAATCCTCATTACTCTTCAGTTCCCAAGGCCTGTCTCAATTAAAAAGAACGCAAGAGCTAGGATCATGAGCAAGTGTGGGTATAGTTGTTGGAGCATGCTCAGAATGCATGACACTTTCTCTTTAGGATTTCATGAAAGAGGCTGATGTACATCAAGAAGTCTGATGGAAAGCCAGCCTTGCTGAACTTTTAAATAGCTTTCTGATACATAGCAAAAGAACTGGAAGCAGAAAGTTTCTTTCCCCCTGATGGGAGTGGGAATATACCAATGGAAATGGTGAGACTTGAACAGAATTTTGAATATTAGAAAGATTGAGAAAGGTGGGATACGCTAGAGAAGGAGTAAGCCAGACATGGCCACATGGGTTAAATATTCTTAAGGAACAGCAAATAGATTGCTCTCTTGAAACACAATTTGTATGGAGGGGAATCATGACTAAAGGGGACAGCCTGGCTTGGGTGAGATATTTAAAAAATATATATGTTATCAATCATATTAACTCACAACTGACAGGCATAATGTTTGTCATAGGAAAAAGCACTACCTAGAGACTTATTTTGAAGATTTACTTGCCTAGTCTCCAGGAGCTGGCTTTTGAAAAAGATACTAGGTCCCTCAATTTCTGTTTTCTCACATTAAAAAGGGTAATTACCTAGCTTGTTTATGTCAGACCATTTGAGACCATAAAGCAAATAGAAATGATAGTACTTCATAAACCACAGCATAATGCATGTAGTTATCATCATTAATTGTTTATTGATCATAGCAAATTAATTAATGATATCAGTAAACTAATATACACAAATTCTGATTCATAACTCTGGGAGGTATATGTAAACAGGCTAGAAACAGATTAATAAAAGATTTTCTTTACAAAAAAGAGACTAGGATTGTTTTATTGTCATCAAGGAATAAATGCCTGAGCAATAAAAGAATACATTCAATTAACACAATATGAAGAGCTCTAAATTCTGTAAAGACCTGATGTTTCAACATCTGTTTTTTCTCTCAAAGTTGAGCCTGACACATCTATTATCCCAGCGCTGAGGAAGGATGAGGCATATGGTTTCAAGCGTAGTCTCACCTGGGCAACTTAGCGAGACCTTGTCATAAGTCAAAAGACTGTCATAAGTAAAATACAAAAAAAAAGGGCTGAGTGTGTTTTTCAGTGGTAGATCACCCCTGGGCTCAATTCCTAGTACAACACATACTAAATAATTTGACTTACCTCAGAAGGAGGATATCAAGGAAAAATTACAAAAAGTCATGAAACCATTAACAATTTAATAAATTGAAAACTTCTGATTTAGATGATTAAGCTGTGTTAATAAAAACATTTTAGAGTCCAGGATTCAGCTCAGTGGTTCTACCACCTACCTCACAAGCACAAGGTCCCAAGTTCGATCCTCAGTACCAATAAATAAATAAATACATGAAATTATTGTATGCTTTTATTTTTTCCTTCCATTCTTTTAAATTTTTTATTCTTATTCCATTTCTTCCCTTTATACAAACTTTTAAACATACTAAAATTCTCATTCTTTACATAAAAATACAGATTTTTAACAAAGAAAATTTAAGTAATACTTTAATAATGAACACCTAATATTGCATGTTAAAAAGCAGTATGAAGGATTTAGATTTTTCAGTTAGATGTCCAAAGCTTATAGAAAGTATGAGTCCTCTGAAAGCAGTGTGATGGCCAGCCCTGTGGGGCAATGAACTGAGAAATCAGTCAGATGCTTTAAGGGATCTTGTTAAAAAAAAAAAACTGCATAGGATTATTTACATAGGATATTATCTTTTCGACAAAACTGTCATGTTTCAGATGATTCCTGTTAATACAGAATATTTATCAGGAGAGTAACACATTAGCACACAGTCTTTTGACATTTTATAGTATGGTTTAATTCATTTTTCTCAGAGGCCCATGTGTTTAAAGGCATGGTCCAAGCCTGTGGCACTTTTAGGAGGTGGTAGAACCTTTAGGAGATGAGTTATAGAAGTAAGTAAGGTCACTTGGGGGCATTCCTTTGGAGAAGATATTGGAATTATAGTCCTTTCCTTTCTTTTCGCTTTCTGGCCACCATTAAGTGAACAGGCCTCTTTTACCACATGCTCCTAGCATGCTATACTTTACTGCCATAGCCCCAAAGTAGTAGGGTCAAATAACTGTGGACTAAAATTTCAGAAACCATGTGCTAAAATAAGCCTTTCTTCCTTTTAAGTTGATTTTCTAAGGTATTTTGTTATATTTTGTTATAAGTTGACTAACAGAACACTAGAAAGTAAGATTTATTTTTTCCTGGCACTTTAAATAAATATGCCTTACGGATTCTAATTTCTAGATAGATTCAGAATTTGCCCAGTTCTTCCCATCCTGCTGCTTATAAGCTAACCTAAGCCACTGTCACCTCTCACTGGACTACTGTGTCACCCACCAGGTCACGCCTCCAGTCTTGCCCCTAGCTGTCCATTGTCCATCACACAGCCATAAACTATGTGTCATTCTCCAAGGCACTTTTATTCCCCAGTGGCTTTTATTCTTGTGATTCAATCTAAATTCAGAAAAAGATCTTTCATGAGCTGGCTTCAGCTACCTTTCCACTTCTACCTCTTGGTATTCTTCTTTCCTTTTCATATATATTCAACTTATCTATACAAGTAATAACACAACACCCACAAGGAATAATGCCTTCTCAAGAGTTATTAATATCCCAGTCTTGACAATTGCTATTTTAGGACTTTAAGTCAAATCTATCTGATTCTCATTCACAGCCTAACTACAACACAATACAGTCTCTTTAGCAGTGTTAATTATTGATGATGATTTATTATTAATAATATGTATTATGTTTATTTTAAAGATACTTATTTGTACAGAATTAAACTCATAAATGATTTACAAGTCACTCTCAAACTTCTGCTCCAAAGCATCATTAGGAGAGAAGTCTTAAGTTATGTCTGAGCATAAGAAAAGTTATTCTATTTTTTTCTCCTCCTAGGACTCATGTTTGTAATATTTCAGTAAGGTATTTTGTGGATAGCTATAGCCAAGACACATAGCCTCAGAAAGAGGGGGGACAAAATGATTAAATTCCTCTATTAACCATGTTATTACTTATTATGAACTTATCACAGGATGTGAAACATTTTTGAGCATTTAAAAAATATTTTGGAGAAGCAAGAGCTGCAGGAAGGTCTAGATCTTTTTTCATGAGTCATTCTTTGAGGACCAATCTCAGACCTACCACAAGAAAGAGTTTTTCTCATAAGAATTAGTGACAACCTTATCAGGATTCATGCAACTTGGCATATGTCCTGCCTTCCACATTATAGACCATACCTTTTTAATTCCTTCAAAGTAAAAAAATGAATAAATAAAAGAAAGAAAGGAGAGAAAAGAAGAAAAAGAAGAACAAAGAACTGCTTCCTTCATTCACAAAAGCTATACTTCACATGCTTGAATCCATACCTGAAGATCTGGATTAAACTAGAGATAGTAAGTGTGTCAAATAGCTTCCAATTTATGACAATCTTTCTCTTCTGTCCTTCACAGTGGGTAAATTCCAACCACTAGAACATTGCACTGCTCTGGGCTTTCATTTGATATGATCTCTAGTGGTCATGCAGTAACCATTGCTGGCTTGTTCGCACTTCTCTTGGGGGATAGATAGGTAGAGGAAATTGGAAACAATAATTAATTCAGAATCAATATCCAAGGGGTGTGTCAAGAAACCTGGACTTGAATCTCAGGTTGCAAAAACACAGATCAAAAAGAACATGATATTCCTTCTCACCTGGGATTTTGATAATAGAATTATAAAGCTAAATGGAATATTATCCCCTACCATGCTACTTTCACTATAAACATCCTCTACTGAGAGAAATGGAAAAACTAAAGAAAAAATTATATCACTCAAAATTTTCCTTGACCTAAAGTATTACTAGCACAAATTCAATGTGAACATTCAAAATGACCTCTTGGGAAGTGGGTGCTGGAACTTACTTTTATCAGTTATTCCTACTGTATAAACACCCTGGATGGTGAAACTGCTGCTTTTTTTTTTCCTTCCAAGAGTAATATTTAATGGAAAAATACTGTGAACATAACCTTTTGAAGAGTTAACAGAGTCACATTTTCTGTTGAACAAAAACCAAAATATCTAACTACCACACTTATTTCCTGACCAGTATGCACTTGATGTGTTTATGAAGCCTTGTAAAGTATTACAGCAGCTATGACTGCATGGAAAGTCTCCTCAGGCAGGCTGGGGCACGACATCAGTCTTATGAAGAGTTGTCATCAGCTCCTAGCATGACACTGGCTTTTTGTAGTGTTCCACAGTCTCCCAGTTGTGCTTTCCAGAGTTGCAGTCTTAGAATTTGGATAATCATTTCACAGACTTTTGGTGATAGTAATTAATCAGTTCTACAGGAGAAATTTCCCAGTTGATTACATTCACTATAACACCACCTCCCCTCTTTCTTTCTTAATTTTTTAATTATAAAGGCCATATATGCTATCTTTTAATTTGGAAAATAAGAGAAAAAACTTTTTATAAAAAGTTATCTTTCATCACCTCAGCGCTTAATCCACTGTTAATATGCTGGTGTACATTTGTTTACATTGTTTTTTATGTGATGGGGTAATATAATTATATATGTTACACAATTTTGTGTTCTTTTTTTCCACCATTATATCATCACTTTTCCTAATTTCTAACCTTATTTTAATGTCTGCCTACTATTAAATAAAGTGTTGGCCTCATACCTTACTTTGCTCCCACTACCACTGGAACACACACATTTTCTTTTCCTGTGATATTGCTAATGACCTCTCTAATGTAACAGAAGAGTATTATCTCAAAGTTATGATTTTATTCTCCTTGATTACTAGCAATATTATTTCCCATAATTTGGTTCACTGTTTGTATTTCTTCTCTTATAAATTATTTTATTTTTCCCTGTCAGACTTAACATTTTAATATTGATTACGTAAATTCAACATTTTACGCTTTATCTTGTATGTGCAGTATCTGTTTTCCTTTTCAACTCATACATATAATTTAAAATTTTTATTATAACTATCTGTGCATTTTCCCCCTTTATTGTACTATTGTTACTTCTACCCTTAGGAAACTCTTCCACAAACATAAAATGGAAGATTTCATTTTTTTGTCTAGATTTTCTTTTTAAAATGTTTCACTCTGTAAGTCACCTAAAATTAATATTTACAATGGTGTACAGGTCTAATCTGGTTTCTTAATAGAATACTATTATATAGTATAGATATAATTCTTGTATTTGTGGGTCAAATACTTTTATTTTACTGAGCTATCTAGCTAAGACTTAACAGCTGAAATGATTTTAGCTTTCTAATATACAGGCACAATTGTTATGTCTGCATAGTTGACATCCTCCCACTACAAATTCTTTCAGATATTAATATGCAAAATTAATTAAACATAATTGTTTTTAATTTTTATTATTTCTCACATAGAAAAAATTTCTGTTTTTTCCATAAAACTCAATATCACATATTTAACAAAACTGTGGATAGGAAAAAGCTTTGGTTATAAATAAGAGTAATGACTAAGTCTTGAGTCAAAACTGGTGGGCTATCACAATCATATTACATTATATGGTAATATGTAGACTATTTTGAAAAATGCACTAAAATGACCACAATTAGGATTATGTTTGGGATGCAGTATGCAAAGCAACAGTCTGTCTATAACCATATTAATTGATGATCAGAAAGAGAAAGAGTTGTATAAGACATTATACATGATAATATGTTTCTGACATAAAAGCATTTTGCTGTTTCCAGGTTATTGGTTGAGTGCTTTGATTCGATGTGACAAATATAGACTTTTTATTCTTTAACATGATGAAGAAAAACATAATAGAAATAGGCTTTCAGGTAGCATGTTTTGAACAGTAAGCATGATGATCAAAAATTTGAGCTGGGGATGTGCCTCAGTAGTATTATCTTATGGCATTAGAGACCCTACCCAACTGTTGTATTTATATTTATAATATATTTCCATATTACATTTATATTCTATTTTCTCTTTTTAAACTTTTACTAACTGAACTATTGAGAACAGATTGTCTACATGATGCAATAAAACCACAAAATATTTTAATATGTAATTCCAATAAACAAGGACATTTCCTACATAACCACAATACAACTACCAAACCTGGCAAATTAACATCAATTGCCCATGACCATCTAATCCAGCAACTCTACCTAAATTTTGTCCAGTGTCCTATTAATGTGCTTTATAGAAAAAAGACCCAGTCCTGAATCATGTGTTTCACTTAGTTATCACAACTCATTAATCTCCTTTAAACTGCAATTGTTCTTGGCATTTCTTAGCCTTTTGTGACTTTCATACTTTTAAAGAATGTCTTTCAATTTAGATCTGTCTGATAATTTTTATCACTGGTTTCAGAATGTGAAATAGGAATATCACAAAAAATGTTGTATACTATTATACTATATATATATATATGTATATGTGTACACACACACACACATATATATATATACACACTATGTAATGGTATAGATATTCAGGAAATTAATGACATTATTGGCTAGCGATTAAAAAACCAGATTAGACCTATACACCATTGTAAATATTAATTTTAAGTGACTTACAGAGTCAAACATTTTGAATAAGTTTCATCTTCAAATTTATTTAAAAAAAAAGAAAATAACCTCTTCAAAACTGGACAAGATAACAAACAGATTCCCATTTTGTTTTGGCTTGGCACTAAATCAAATAGAAGGCTGCTACCTGGGAGCTATTGCTGTTAAACAAACCACTTCAAAACTTACAACTTAAAACAACAGTTCTAGCTCATAATTTTGCAGGTTGGCAATTTAGGATGGGCCCAATTGGGTGGGTTCTTCTGGACTGGGCTGGGCTTGGCTGATTTCAGCTGGGCTTGCTCATAAGTTTGTGGTCAGCTGTGGAGTCAACAGGGATGACTCATGTCTTCAGGCTCCAAGACTTCTAAGCAGAATCACACCAGCCCCTGGAGGGTGAGGCTCAAAGTGGAGGCAGCACCACTTCTGCTGCATAATGTTGGCCAGAAGTCAAAAGGTCAGACAGATTCAAATTTTGTTTAACTAACAATTTCCATGAAAATAACAAGTGCTTTTCATTAGTTAATTCATGTATCTATGGTTGTGTAATAAACTACCCTAAAGTAGTTTCTCAAAACAATTTATTTTGCTCATTATTTTTTACATCATGTATTCTGATGTAAAAATTATATCTACATTATATAATGTTAACAATATTTAGTAAATGAATGAAATTATTCTCTATCAATTAGAAAAACAATTTAGATCTATACACCATTATGGACATTTGTTTCAGATAACACAAAAGTAAGCATTTTAAAAATAAAATCTAGAAGAAAGTGGAATTGAATTTATCCATATTATGCATAGGAAAAGATTTTTCAACTTTTCATAATGTCAAGATCACAGTGTTTGTTTCCACTATAAAATTAATCGTGGGGGAAAAATCAGCAGTTCCTCCCCCAATGTTCTTTTTTCAATGTAGCCTTAAAGTTGGAATTGGCATTTATTACTGTCAAAGTAATAGTAAACCTTTAAAAAGTATGTGTAATTAATATTTGTTTTTACAGTTTGCGAGGTCGTCCCCCCTGCACTTCTAGTGTGTTTTCAATGTAGCAGTGAATCTTTTGTTTTCTTCACTTTAACAGACCAAAAGATTTGGAATCAGAAGACTGACTAATATCTTCTGAAACCTAAGTCTAGCTTCTTCCAGCAAGGTATTCATTATCTTTGTCACCTTTTTTTCTGATTCTGTTTCTTTAATTATAGTGGTCCCTGATATTCTGTAATATCAGATCTTGGATTTCTATTAGAATTATCCTGAAGGTCTATAATACAAATTAGTCTATCATTTGACTGAGATATCCACCTAAATCATTTTTATTCTGAAGGTAATTTATCATCATCTGTGTATAAATTTATTTATTTTCTTGTTTGCTACTTGGTTATTTTTTTTTCTTAGCTATCCAGTTTTCTCCAAAAAGTCTTTCAAGTGTTGCATCTTGTGACTTCCAGCTTTTCTTTTACCAAGACCAAAAATGGTAGGTTTATTTATCAACCTTGGTTAGGGGATGATTATCTCTGTAACAATCAAGTATAATATGGAGTTGAGTTTTATGTCTAAAACTCCTTTAGCTCTTTTCTTCCTATTTCCCATTATCAATTATACAATTTGAAGCTTATTTATATTTTTGTTTTCACACCAGAGAAACTATTTGGTATTTACACATGTGTGTCCTATTTATTTCTCTTAAGAGTATGGCCTCAATATGCATCCATTTAACTATAAATGTCTCTAGTTTCTCATTCTTTTTATGTTGGTTTTCTATAAAATGGAGTACTTCTAAGCCATAAAGAACAAGCCCTATCTTCTAATTCTGGCAGTCTGTCATAGTGGTCATATCTACTACCCATATTTTCCATAGAATTTTTAATCTCCTGGATTTCTGTTTGGAACCTTTTCCCAGACTCCAATGTTTTGCTAAACTGGTCATTCATATTTTGTATCATTTTGTTTGTCTCATCCAACTTTTTATTAGTGTCTTCTATAAAGCTTCCTGATTCTTTGCTTATTACATCTATTATCTGTTTCATTATATCTTCTTTGAGCCTTCCAAGCACCTTATTAATCTGTTTTTTTTATCTCCTGTTATATTTTTGAATAATTTTGCTGAGTAGCTTTTGCTTTCCTTTCCCTCTATGATCCATGGATTGGCTCTGGGAAAGTTAGGGCTTTGGGGAGGCATTTTTTTTTTGCCTTGTCTTCTGTTTCTGTTGGTTTTTGTTTGATTTGTTTTGTACAGGGACTTGTAGGAGGTTATATTGGAAAAACTTTGTTGGTAGTATGGAGAGATCTTTAGTTAGTGTCTGCTTTTCAGTGATGCACTCTGGGTATGGCCAAATATAGCCTTTTGCCTCTGTCCCAATATCCAATCACCTCTATTAATTTGAGAGGGGAGGATGCAGTGTCATTGGCCCAACGTCTAGTTCTGTAGCAACTGACTACAGTATTGTTAATGACACAAAGGTAATCTGGATATTGGCATAGGGAGAAAACCTATCAATAACAAGTATATAACCTAGTAATAGCAAGTAAATTACCAACAATAATATCTGCATAATGACATATTATGAGGAATAATATTGTATCACCCTAACTATAGAAAAGATATCTGTTAATTATGGTATAAGACAAACCAAATTATAGCTAAGACAAACCTAATATTGACATACTGTAAATATAGACTAAATGTGACTATACCTCTGCTAACAATAGAAAAGAGTTAAACAGTAATAATATATAGTTAACTATCTAAAGATTAATAAAGCTCAATACTAGTAAAGATATAGGGGTTGGGAATGGGAAAATGAAAGAAGAAAAATTTGAAAAGTTAAACAATGCAAGATGAGGAGAAGGAGAGAAAAGTGAGACAAAAAAATCTTGTGTTGGCAGAGGCAGTCTTCCCTTCCCAGGAGTCAGGTGCTGTGTTCTTTTCTCTTGAGTTGTGGTCCATTTCTTCAACTTCTCTGTAGCTTTTAATTTTCCTGTCATTTCCTCCCAGATTCCCAGTGATCTACTTCTTGTTTTTGTTTTTAATCTTCACCAAGTTGTTTTTTTCTTGGTGTCTAGATTCCAGATCTCAGAGAGGCTGAATTTTGCTGCTGATCGCTACTCTGCCATTTTCTCTCTCCCCTGTTTTCTCTTATTTTTACTTTCAAAAAATAAATTTTTTCCTAATCTGATTTTTTCTTGTTTTACTTCAATAAATTCAGCCAACAGCAAAACATACTACTTATATTTTGTTGTTCAATTCCTTTTCTTAAAACAATAAGTACATTCTGACAATTTTGAAAAGTGAGGGATTTACCAAATCTTTATATCACTACATAAAGTATATTTACTCATCTTCCAGTTTCTAAGAATTTTCTTGCTGCCTGTTTCTTGAGCCCTAAGCTAATACAGATCAAGTATCCTTTATCCAAAATGCTCGGGATCAGAAATGTTTCAGATGTTGGAGTTTTTTTGGATTTTGAAATACTTTCATGTATTTTACTGGTTAAACATCTCTAATTCAAAAATCTGAAACCTGAAGTGCTCCAAATTGGACTTTAGATTTCAGATTTTCAGATTATAGTTACCCAACATATACCACATACATTTTCCTTATATCAATTTCTCGATTAGCTAAGTTATTCTACAGCAACAGATGATCCCAAAGTCAGTGACTAACCACAGTAAAGGCTTACTTCCCACTCTCACCAGTGTGGTCTTTGCTCTGTGTCATCCTCTCTAGGAGCATAGGTGGAGGTAGGCTCTGTCTGCATTTCCATGATGTTGAGGCCTGAACTCCCCAGTATTGCGCATTAGCCCGGTATTCCATGAACCTGCATATTCTGAATCTGTAGGTTCAACCAACTAGTGATCAAAAATATTTGGACAAAACAACAAGAGTATAATTTTAGAAGTAATGGAGTATAACAACTACTTACACAGTATTTACATGGTGTTAGGTATCATAAGTAGTCTAGAAATTAATTAAAATATATGGGAGAATGGATGGACCTCAAGTATATGCAAACACTGCACCATTTTATATAAGGCATTTAAGTATCAGAGGATTTTAGTATCTGCTAAAGTCCTGGAACCAACTACCTTTGACTATACAGGGATGACCATAATTACTAGCTGTTTCAGGCTATTGAGTCCTTGAAATGTGGCCTGTCTGACTTGAGATGTACTTATAAAATACACTGCAGATTTCAGACTTGAGATTGAAAAAAATCTCACAAGTAATTTATGGATAGCTGGTTGGGCTTTTAAAATATACTGGATACATAATGTTATATATTGGTATGTACCTCAACATTTATTTGATATATTAGGTTAAATGATATATATTGTCAAAATTAATTTTTACCTTGTTTTTAGCTTCTTAAATATGACTACTAAAAATTTAAATTACATGTGTGGCTTGCATTATATTTCTACTAGATCATGCAAGACATGGCAGAAAAAATAAGAAGCATTCAATGTACACCATCACTCTCATTTCCATTCAGAGGTAACATGTCAATTCTGCTCATATTTCTCTGCCCAAAATATGTCACATGGTCATGCCTAACTTTTTGAGAGAGAGGTAATGTAGGTGAAGCATAGGCACCTAGAAAACCCAAAGTACATTATTAATGACAACTGGACATTTTTCTTAAATAGTTTAATTAATTCTACTGAAGAGATGGACAATATTAAACATCAATAAAACCTAATCAGTTTGTCATTCCCTATCCTTCCCTTACTCTTTTCATATGCTGGCTGGATACAAGTCTCCTGAACAGCTCTTAGCAATGAGCTAACATGAAGTAGATTTTCTCAGGACAGGAAAAAGAAACATGTTTAAGAATCAAAAGCAATCCTACTTAGGAGCAGTGATGCATAAATACTGGCAGCAGGGTTCTGGACCCTCTTTTGGTGGTGGAGGTCCAGGTATGAAATAATTTTGAGGCATACAAAATGTCACAAAATATATTATTAAGACCATATGACCACAACATCCAGTTGTGAAACAAAAAGCAGTTTTGCATGTACGCATTCTGTGTCGACAGAGAAACTGCGGGGGTGGTGGCTCAGCATACAGATGGGCAGGAAGCTGGGGATGGGAGAGCAAAGAGCATGCAGAACTTTCATACTCCTGACTCCAGATTTGGGTTGCACAGCAGGTCTGTAACCTGATAGGGACCCAGGAGCCCAGATGCACAAACAAATCATCAGGGCAAAGATGTGAATCAGACTACCTGTCTGAGCAGGATAACAATGTCTGTTCAGGAAAAAAAATAGTGGGAAGATAAAAAAAATGAATTTAAGCACTGCAAAGAAAGGCCAGAAAAGTGAGCTGATGTCACACCGGAAGGAAAAGGGCAGGGCGACATGAACAGAAACAGAGGTGCAAAATGCTGAAAGGAAACCTCAGTGTTGTGGGTAACCCGCAGCCAGAATAAGGACACTTCCTGTTTGCTTCTTTCTGATACAGGAATTAGCTTCTTGCTTCTACTGGGAGACATTAGTAGGAGCAAGTAAGAGGGTGAAAGTGCCAGGAGTAGGGAGTATTTGCAAGATTAGAGAAGATCCTGACCTGACAGTTTAACAAAAAAAAGCAGACAATTACACAATGGGGATCTTTAAGGCTAACAGACTACACCAAAGAATAAATAATGTCTTCACAGGTGCACATTGGTTTCATGACCTATTTTCAGTGAAGCATATGTTCATCCAGGAGTGGTCATGGTTGGCCCAGAACCAGATGTTTCCTCTTATTTCTGCCTTCCATGCAATCTGTACACACATTGGCAATCTGACAGTCAAGCCAAAGAAGAGCAGACTGAAGCACGATCCATTGCAAAGGCCAGTGGAGGGACAGAACATTCTCCTCTGAGACCTGGCCAGCAGGGCAATCTTTTTTTCTGAGAGCTCATGCTTTCTTTTTGTTTGTTGGTTTTGTTGCTTGGCCGGGTGATGATGCTAGTGTTGTTTGTGATTTCTTCCTTTCATGTTAACAGGGAGATTATTTGTTGACCTTGTGGGTGAGGGAAGGAAACTCATCAGAATGAAACAGAAGATGGGAGGATGGGGACTAGGCTTTCCAAGAAGATGACCAAAGCTGGCCCACTTGCTCTGTGAAGCCCTCACATGGTAGGGATGAAGAGAGCTGTATCTTTTGCACATGAACTGGGCAAAGAGCCTTCTGTCCTCCCCTTTTCATACCACACACTCCGGGATCTTCATTCATTCCCATGGCTTTACCTGTAACCTTAGGGCAATTCCCGGACCCCTGACTCCAGATCAGGACCTCCTACCCTTAAGTTCCAAGTACATATTCCAGCTTTCCACTGGATGTTACCATTTGGTTGTCTCACAAATATCTGAAACTTAATTCCAAAACTGAATGGATTCCCACTCACTGTCACAAATAAATTCTCTCAGACTTCTCTGCCTTAATTAATGATGCCACCATGGACCCTCAAACTAGAAACCAAAGAGTCATACTTCCTCTTCTCCTTACTTATCTTGTGCAAACCAGTAGGAAGTCATGCGAGGTGACAAAATTATCTAACTACAGTTATCAGAACATCATGTGTGGTTAAGTGACAAAGGATTGTAATTAGATTTCGCTAGTTTGCAAGTCCTGTGTATCAGGTTGGAATAGAACAGAAAAAATATCTGCTTTCTTTTAGGGGAAACTGAGAAGAAGGGGGAAGGTCTGAAGTTTCAAGGGAGACTAAAGAAATGTAACCTAGGGCAGTATGAGCTTGTGTGGAGCCAACATGTGAAAGTAAAGTATACTGGGAAGAGAGGAGAGACAGAAATGTGAGTCAAGTTGAAATAATTAGCAGAGCCAACCTTGGGAGGTGTGGAGTAGTCAGACTGGAAAGTCCCTCTGAGAGCTTCCCCCACATCCCACGTCATGGGCCTGCTTTTGTCTCTCCAGGCTGGTAGGACGCCAGAAATTTCACCTGCTGTATTAAGAACTGTGTGCCAAAATAGCCATAAAATTTCCCCACAGTACAAGAATTTGAGAAATTGCATTAGACTGTAAGTAAGGCACTGAGACAGAAACACCGATGAGGAGAGCAAAGGAAGGGCAAGATGTAGCACAACAGACAGTGCTGCGAATAGCTACTTAGGCACCGGGCAGTGGGTGCCTGCCCTTGGGCCGGTTGGTAACCCTGAGCCTGTACTCTCAAGCCTGGCTCTATCAAATGACTCAGGAAGCTTGTCCAACAACAAAGGTAGAGAGATCACAGGGCTCTAGGGCCCCACTGGTTGTCAGGCTTTTATATTACTATTAATGCTCAAGAGAGAGGGAAAGAGGAAGAGGGAAAAGTATATCAGTATGCATATTTTCTATTGGAAGGATAAAAAAAAGTACAATTTATTCACACAGAAAATGGAAAGGTTTTGGGGTAGAAAATCTCAGTGTAAATAAATTCAGTAGCTCAAGCCTCCCCATTAAAGTCAGCCTCTTTCTCCCTATGGCCTGTCCTTGTCCTCCAGCAGACTTATGTCCAAGTTCTCTTCCTTTTGCTAAGAGTAGAAAGTGCTGCTTTTTCTTAGTAGTTCCAACAGACTATCAGACTGGCTGTTTGATCTGATTCAGTCATATGCCTCCTCCAAGCCAATAATTAGGACTGGCCATATGGAGGGCACTTGTTGGTTATGACCTCAGTGCTGGAGGGAGGAGGCTGAGTCCCACCTGAAGGGTAAGAGAAAAGTAATTCCCCAAATAAAAATAAAAGTATCGTTATCTGTAAGGCAGTGGAAGAATGGAGACAAGAAAAGCAAATGCAACATAATCAGAGCACTAGGACAAACCAAGGTGGGTGTGAGTTTGTGGAGCCAAAACAGAGACACAATCAGGAGAGTTGTGGAGTGAGCCAGGGGAAATGGGATGTGTATTGAGAGAAAGTAACCAGGAAGGAACACATAGTAAAATAAGCAGCAGAGTTGGTGACAGAGACTATGAGGGCCGTGGATCTGTGAGCAAAGCTTAGCTCAGGTTCCCCCAGAAAGCAGAATCTGCAGCACAACTTAATGGTTAATGTCTCACTAGGAGGTAAAATGTCAGGGAAGCAAAAGTGATAGGCGAAAGAAGTAAGGTTGGAAGGATGAGAAACAAACAAGAAATGATGTCACTCATTTAGGAAACAACTGAGAGGGCTTCTTCTACAGGGAGCCATCTCCAGACACACTGTGCTGGAACTTGCCACCTCACAATACTCCATTGTGTGGAAGGATGGAGAAGAAATTTATCTGCCATCTCTGTTCCTCAGCTTTCTCCCAGAGATTTAACTCCTCTAAAGCTCTGTGATACCTCCAGATCCCATCAGTAGGTGAGGCCCATTCATCAAACCTGTGATGCGGTGTTTCAGCCATGAGGAGGTAGGGGAAATTACTTGAAGACTCGACATTGGCATTGAGCAGTAGAATGTGAGACCAACAAGCCGCTGGACACAGAGGATCCAGGGGGTAGGTGAAGCCAGAAGAATCTGCTGTGGCACACAGAAAGTGTTCAACACAAGGTCATACTTTTAAGTGGGAAATTTAAAAAAGCAACTATTAGCTTAATACTTGGTACATTGATTGAAAAATGTGAATAGATGAATGAATACGTGCAAGGTATTACACTAGCTCCTTAGATACAATGGCAAGAAAGCATATATTTCAGGCAGATAAATTCAACAGAAAAGGTCAGGGATTAATTTATTTGCTTTGAGAAGAGCTCAACTGTGCAGATGGCAGAATGGATTTTTAAAATACACAATACTAACTTGGGTTCTATGGTATAATCACGTAAACATTTCCAACAATGGAATTTGGGGAGTTGCCTGAGGACTACCATAATATGTGCAAGGCCATATGTATATTTGAAGTTGCAAATGGCATATCACCCATAATTTTTTAAAAGTTGAATTTATTGGTACATTCTAGGTAGATAGTACAGTTACATACATTACTGGGATCTTGTACCTTTACATGCCAGGTCTTGGTTCTCATTTTTTCCCTTTGTCCCCACCCTCCCTTCACCCCCTCTTCCCCTCCCTACCTTCAAACACTTTAATTCCATTTTTACATTTTCTCATATTTTTTTCCTTTTCCCTTATTCCCCTTTCCCTATCCTTCTCACTGTCCCTAAAAACTAAAATAGTACTCAAGATCCTAATGGGACAATTAGCAATGTGAAATATCACCCATAATTTTTAACGTAAGCCTTAATTTCAGTTGACGCATAAAATTGCATATAGCTATAGAGCTTCATGTTGGGTTTCTTTTTCTTGTTTATTTTATTGGTACATATTTCTAATTCATTCCACTCACAGTTATCTTGGGGAGAGGTTACGTGTACATGGAAACCTTGGATTTATTTTTATCTCCTTCCCCTTCCCTCCCCCTCCCTCCTCCTCCTCTGATTCCCGAATCAGCTTTTCCATGCCCATTGATACTATTGGTCTTAGCTCATGCTATGGCTTATAATATTTACATTGATTAGGGTTATTAGGTTCATGTACATCGCATATCATTACTCTTTTCATTTCTGCTTCCCTTCCCCTTTCTTCCTCTCCTGTTTCATTGGACCATTTCCTTATTGTGCAAAATCTGTCCTCTTGGCCCTTTCTATACATCTTTTTTTCATTTTCCTTGTTGGTAGTTTGCCTCACTAAAATGAGGGATACCATATGGTATTCAAGTTTGTGTGTCTGGTTTAGTTCATGCAACGTTGTTTTTCAGGTGCAATCATTTTCCTGCAAATGCCACAACTTTGTCATTCTTCATAGCCGAGTAGTATTCCATTATATATAGTTTCCATGTTTTGTTTATCCAGTCATCTTTTGATAGGCATACAGTCTGCTTCCAGGCTTTAGCTATTATGAATGTGCTGCTATAAATATTGGTATGCAAGTATCACTGCAATGTGATGAACTGAGCTTTTGGGGGAAGGTATCTAGCATAGGGAATTTCTAATTTCAGTCCTTTGAGAAATCTTCATACAGATTTCTATAATGGTTGTACTAACTTGCATTCACACCAGCAATGCAGGAGAGTTGTTCTTCCACCACGACCGTACCACCATATATTGTTTGATTTTCTAATGATTGCCATTCTTTCCAGAGTAAGATGGTACCTCAGTGTATTTGTTGACCTTTGCATTTGTTCCTCTGTGGAGTGTCTGTTCATTTCTTTATCTTATTTCTTGACTGGGTCTTTAATTTTAGAAGGCTTTTTTGAGTTCTTTATATATTCTAGATATTAATCCTATGTTTGATGAGTAGCTGGCAAGGTTTTTTTGCCCATTCTGTAGGTTGTCACTTTACTCTGCTGATTGACTCTTTTGCTGTCCAGAAGATTTTTAGTCTGAAATAATCCCATGTATGTATTCTTGCTACTATTTCCTGTGTGATTTAAGTTCTGTTTAGGAAATCCTTTTCTACTCCTATGTCTTCAAGTGTTTTACCTATTTTTTCTTCCAGGAGATTTAATGTTTCTGTTTTAATATTTAGATCTTTTATTTATTTTTATTTAATTTACTATATGGTGAGAGATAAGGGTCCAGTTTTATTCTTCTGCAGAAGGATAACCAGTTATCCCAGCACTATTTGTTTAATAGGCTCTCTTTCTTCCAACATATGCCTTTGGACCTTTTGTCAAAGATCAAACAGTTGACTATGTCTGGGGAGGTTTCTGAATCCTCAATTCTGTTCGATCGATCCATGTGTCTGTCTTTTTTCCGTTACTATGTCATTTTTATCACTACTGCTTTGTAGTGCAGATTGAAGTCTGGTATTGCTATGTCACCTGCTTTGGTTTTACTGCCCAAAATTACTTTAGCTATTTGGGGTCTCTTCTGATTCCTTATGAATTTTAGTATTTTTTCTCTAAATATATAAAGTATGGTTGATATTTTGGTTGGGACTGTGTTGAATCTGTATAGCAATTTTGGAAGTATGGCCATTTCGACAGTATTGGTTCTGCTTATCCAAGGGCAAAGACATCCTTCCATTTTCTGATGTCTTCTTCAATCTCCTTCTTCAGGGTGCTGTAGAAAACTTCTTTGGAATTAGAGTCATTCATAGGAAAATGGATACATATTGAGGACATACTCCTAAGTGAAATAAATAAGTCACAAGAGTATAAATACCAAATAATTTCTCCAGTGTGAAAAACTATAATGGTACATAAGATCTTAATGGTATAATTGACAATGTGAAATAGGAACAAAAGGGCTAAAGGTTTAGGGGAAGTGGGAAGGGTAGGGGAAAGGTAATAAGGGAAAAGAAAAAAGTACAAGAAATTGAAAAAATGGAAATAAAGTGTTTGTAAGTGGGGAGAGAGGGTGAATGGAGGGCAGGAACAAGGGGAAAAAATGAGAACCAAGACCTCTCATGTAAAGGTACAAGATCCCAATAATGAATGTAACTGTACTGTGTACCTAAAATGTACCAATAAACTCAGTGAGAAAAAAAAAAAGAAAATTTGTTTGGTTAGGTCAATTCCAAAGTATTTTGCTTTCCTTGAAGAAAATATGAATGGTACTGTTTTTGTAATTTCCTTCTCATCCTATTCATTGTTGGTATACACAGATGCTAATGATTGTTGTGTGTTTATCTTGTATCCTGCTACTTTGCTGAAATTGATTATTAATTCTAAGAGTTTCTTGGTAGACTTCTCGGGGTCTTCCATGTAGATTATCGTGGCATGTACAAGCAATGATAATTTGAATTCTTCCTTTCATATATGTATCCCTTTTATATCTTTTTCTTGCCTAATTGCTCTGGCCAGTGTTTCAAATATTATGTTGAATAGCAGAGGTGATAGTGAACATTCTTGTCTTGTTCCTGATTTTAGAGAAAATGTTTTCAGTTTTTTCCCATTTCATATGATGCTGAAAATTGGCATATCATAAAGAGTTTATAGCATATTCATGTATGGTCCTTCTATAACTGGTTTTTTCAGGGTTTTTATCATGAAGGAGTGTTGAATTTTGTCAAGAGCCTTGTCTATATCTATTTCTATGATAATGTGGTTTTAAAATTTTTGCTCCTGTTTATGTGATGTATTACATTTATACACTTACATATTTTGGACCACCCTTGCTTCTCTGGGATGAAACCTACTTAATCATGGTATATCAACTTTTTGATAATATGCTGCATTCTACTTGCTAATGTCTTGTTGAGCATTTTGGCATCGGTGTTCGTTGGAAAGACTGGCCTTCAGTTCTCTTTTTTAGTTGGGTCTTTACTGGGTTTGGGGATCTGGGTGGTAGTGGCTTCCATAAATAAATTTGGGAGCCCTCCATCCCTTTAAATTTCTTTGAACCACTTAGGGAGTTTTGGTGATATAATATCCTTAAAAGTTTTGCAGAATTCAGCTGTGACTCTGTCAGGTTTTAGGCTTTGTTGTTGTTGTTATAGTAGATTCTTTATGAATGAGTCAATCTCATTGTTTGTTATTTGATTGTTAAGTATTTTGTGTCTTCTTGTGTTAGTTTTGATAGTTTGTATGTGTATAGGAATCTGCCCATTTCTTCAAAATTTGCTCATTTGTTGGAATATAATTTTTCAAAGTAATTACTATCTTCTGAATTTTCACAGTGTCTGTTGTAATTTTACCTTTGTCATTTCTAATTCTATTTATGTGAGTCTTTTTCTTGTTGAGTCTTGCTAAGGGCTTGAGTATTTTACTTATTCTTTCAAAGCTCACTTAGTTGGTTTTTTTATAGGTTTTTGTCTCAATTTCATAAATTTCTAATCTCATTTTTATAATTTCTCTCCTTAGTTTCTGTTTTGGGCTGATTTGTTGTTGTTTCTCAGATATCTGATTTCTCATCAGTTTATTTATTTGGGCTTGCTCTGTTTTCCTAATAGGAGAATTCATTGCAATGAATTATCCTCTCAGAACTGCTTTCAAAGTGTCACAAAGATTTTGTTGAGCTGTACAGTCACTGTCATTAACTTCTAAAGTTTTTAAAATTCCTTCTGTGACCCACTAGTTGTTTAATAGTATGTTGTTAGTTTTTCTGGGAGCTTTTGCCTTTTCCAAATTTTCTTCTGTCATTGATTTCTATTTTCATTGCACAGTGGTTGGATAGTTTGCATAGGGTAATTTCAATACTTTTATATTTACTTAAGCAGGCTTTGTGGGCTAGTGTTATGTACTGCTGAAAAGAATGTATACTCTGTTGTAGATGGATGGAGTACTCTGTATATATCTATTAAATCCATAAGTTTGAGGGTGTGGTTCAGCTCTGAATTTTTTTTTTTTTAGCTTTTTGTTTAGTTGATCTGTTCCTTTGAGAAAGTGGGTTTTAAAGTCCTTTACTATGATTGTGTTAATGTATATTTAATCTTTCAATTTCAGGAGTGTTTTATGATGGTAGGTGTATCACTATTTGGTGCATATATGTTTATCATTATTTTTTCTTCTTGTTAGATTGTTCCTTTAACTAGTATGTAGTGACCTTTTCCCTTCTAATCCATTCTAACTTGAAGCTTACTATGTCTGATATCAGAATTGCCAGCCTTGTTTATTTTCAGTGTCCTAATGCATGAAATGTTGTTTTCTGTCTTTTAATATTAAATCCATGAGTATTCTTTTATTAGATAGGTTTCTTGAATGCAACAGATTGTTAGATTCTGTTTTTTTATCCATTCTGCCCATCAGTGTCTTTTGATTGGAGAGTTGAAGTTGGTAACACTGATAGATACTACTGAGATATGTTGGTTATTTACTATCATTGTCTTCTTTATCTCTCAGTATACCATTTGTTTTTCTTTTCTTGTTTGTTTTTTATTGTTGTTTATCCACTGACTTCACTAGTTTTCTCTGTGTTTTTAGTATGTCCAATTTATGTTTCTGAAGAGAATATTCTTGAGTATTTTTTCTAGAGCTGGTTTACTACTTATAAATCTTCTGAGCTGGTCTTTCTTATGAAAATATCTTATTTCTCCATCAATTTTGAAGGATACCTTTTCTGGGTAAATTAATCTGAATTTGAAGTTATTTATTCTTAGGGCTTAAAATACTTCAATCCATGCTCTTCTGGTCTTTAGGGTTTGGGCTGAGAAGTCTGCTGTGATTCTAATGGTTTACCTTTATATGTAATTTTTTTTTATCTCTAGTCTTTTAAAAAAGTGTTGGCTGTATATATGCAAATTTAATGAAGATACACCTTGGTGAACTTATCCTTTCATCATAATTGTTTGGTCTTCTATAAGTACTGCTTATTTGTACTTTGAAATCTTTTCTTATATTTGGAGAAATTTAAATGATAATTTCTGTTAGCATGTTGGTGAATCCACCTATGCAGTCTTCTAGAATTTCTCTAACTCCAGATAACCTTAAATTAGTTTTTTGTTGTCATCTAGTAGCTTCTGAATAGCCTTCTCTTGTTCTCTTATTTTCTTTTTAGCTTCTTTGAGCTCTTTATTATAATTCAGTATTTTGTTCTCAATATCAAATACACTTTCTTCACACTGGTCAACTGTATAAGTTTTCTTCATCCCTTGTAAGAACTATTCATTAGATCGTATTTGTTTTCTTCTCCCTTTGCGGCCCCTTGCTCTGCCTTGGGGGAGTTGGGGTAAAGTCAGAATCATCTGTTTTCTTGCTTCCCTATTTTTCTACTTGTAGATCCATGAGTCCCCTCTCTTTTTTCTCTGCCCTTTTTGAAGGGTTACTATCAGTTGAGGACATGAGAAGTGAGGCAAGTATGTGATTATATGGAGCTTTTTAGTACAATGTTGTCTCCCCGTGAGTTATTTTCAGTTTTGCACATCCAGTTCCAGTATTTGCTACTTCTGTTGTTTACTTTAATAATGTCTTCTCTATGGCTGTTTTGCCACAATAATTGCTTCACTTTATAACAGCATTCACATTTTCAATCTTACATTTCTATATGATAGTTTTGCAGTTACTCTTCCCCTATTCGTCTATTCTCTTGATGAGAAAGAGAACACAGATGCCTATTAAATCATAGCCAATGAAAGCACCATTCTACAAGCATAACAACTTAATATATACATGAAACTATAAGAGTAGGTAACCTCAAGTTACTAAATAACTTGAGAAACATACAAAAACTTAAATAATAAAATGTCTGTTGACAACACTTACTAGATATCCCAACAAACCATTGCATATGTGATTTCCAAGTCACTTTTCAACAGAGAGTGAGTCTGAGTGGTCACCCTCCAATTACCCCTATGGTCACTATGCTGCAAAACTGAGATTAATTCAGGCTCAGGGCCTCTTTCTGCCAGGTTGCAGGCATTCTTACAAAGTCTGATTGAGCTGGTAATCTTGGGTTAAGAATACTTGCTGTCCCTCTCCCTGGGGATAATGGTAGGTTTAACAGATAAATTTATTGGCACTCAGTTATCCTCTGGGTCAAGATTATTCCTATGGAATCAATTCAACTATAGTATTACAGGCTAATCTGTTACAGTGGAATCTATCAGGTCTAGTGAGACATTATATACCGTAAAACCCTGTTTTGGCTCTCCCTTCAGTCTAGAGAAGAAACCCACAGCTCTAGTATAAACATTATAACAAGACAAGCCTTAACCCACTGTTAATGTGCACCAAATACATTAGCTGTGTCTCTCCTACTGATAAAAAACAACATTCAACAGTAGTTTTATAGATCAACCATCTGAAGCTCAGGATTCTTTCTAAATCCTCTACTCTGGTATGGAAAGAGGGAAATAGGAGAGGGATAAAGGGCCTTATTGATGTTAAGGATATGTTGTTATATATTTAGAAAGGAATAACAAGGAAGACTATGTAGAAAATTAGTAATGAGAGGTGGGGGTGGGGAAAGGTTGTGTCCTTGATATAAATATTAGAGAAAAACTTTAAGAGAGTTAACTGAAAAGGTTGAGAGTGGAGAAAAATTGAGAATGAGAAAAATGGGAAAGAGGTGAGGCAAGGCAAGGAGATATGGGTAAAAATAGGAGTGGATATAAATGAACAAGGGATACTTTCCTTACTCTCTAAAAACTATATTGGGAAGAAAAAATAAAACAAAACAAAAAAACAGACAAGTGTAAGCAAAACACAGATACACAGACATTCTGTATAAAACAGAATGGTGTAAAATAATAGGCTAAAAGTGTGGGAAGCAATGTATAGAAGGAGGAAAATAAGAAATAAGAATTTTTTAATTTTTATTAAATTTATTGGTATATTTTAGGTATACAATACAGTTACATTCATCATTGGGACCTTGTACCTTTACATGACTTATTAAGTTCTTATTTTTCCCCCATTCCCTAGCCCTCCTTTAAGCCCCTCCACCCTTCCCTGTTTTCAAAGACATTATTTCCATGTTTTTCCTTTTCACATATTTTTTCTTTTCCCTTTTTACCGTTCCCCTACCCCTCCCACTTCCTCTACTCTTTTAGACCTTTCCTTCCTATTATACAATATCAACTATTCATTTTGATCCTTATTTACACTTTTAGTTTATCACACCAAAGAAACTATTCAGTATTTACATATTTTTGACTTATTAATTTCACTTAAGCATATGGCCTCAGTGTGCATCCATTTAGCTATAAATTTCCCTAATTTGTCATTCTTTATGGCTGAGTAGTACTCCATTTTTAAAATCCTTTTTATCCAGTCTCCAATTGATGGGCGATTGGGCTGTTTCCAAATTTTAGCTATTATAAACTGTGCTGCTATAAACATGGATGTGCATATATCACTGTGGTGTGATTCTTTTAATTCTTTTGGAAAGATACCCAGTGGAGGGATAGCTGGGTCAAATGGGACTTCTAATTCTAGTTGTTTTAGGTATCTCAACATTGATTTCCACAGTGGCTGCACCAGTCTGCACTCCCACCAACAATAAAGAAGGGTCCCTATCTCTCCACAATCCAGCCAGCATTTGTTATTGGTTGATTTCTTGATAGGAGCTATTGTTACTGGGGTGAGATGGAATCTCAGTGTTGTTCATCTGTGTCTCTCGAATGACCAGTGATGTTGAACATTTTTTCATATATTTACTTGCTGCTTTTACTTATTTGAGAAATGTCTGTTCATTTCAGATGCCCAGTTGTGATTTTGGTTTTTATATTTGGGGGGGTCTGATTTTTTTTTTAGTTCCTTATATATTCTAGATAGTAGACAATTCTGTACCAAGTACAGAATAGTAGAAACAAAAAAAAACAAAAACAAAAACAAAAAATCTTGGATTGTTTTGGATCTGTGGCTCCTTACTGAGGCTCATGTTAATGTGAAGAACTCCAGTCAGTGCTGTCTTTGTGCAGACTGGAAGACCAAGAGCATTTCTGTGCCCAGAATAATGTTGAGTCTAGAAGTCTGTTAATGGCAGGAACAAGTCTGCCCCACTGTCTCTGCTGCTGACACTACCTTAGAGGAGTCTGGGTGGGCTCAGCAGAATGCCCCCCAGTCTTCTGTACAACTGCGGCAGTCTACCTTGACTAGACTCCCCTTCCTTCATTCCACTCTGGGAAATTAGTGTTGGAGTGGCTGTGGGACTACTTTGGACTGAAGCTCAAGCCCTGAGTCCTTTCCTAAAGAAAATGGCAATACCCACTTGCCCCCCTTCTGCTCTATGGGACTGTGTTCTGGGGCACCACTCCTCTGTCACTTGCTAACTATTGATTCTGGGGGAATCACTTGGAAATAGTGGCTCATGTTCTCACTACTGGATCCAACTGCATAGGATTTTCCCAGTGTGGGTCAGATCTCCATTTCTCCAGGAGCAGAAAAGTTGTTGATTTCACTGCCCTCCAGCCAGTGGCCACACAACCACTCCACACAGTGACACACAGCCTCTTGTCTGCATCTTTGAGCTCTTTCTTCTGTATCACTTAATCCTATTTTCTTTTCCCTGTCGGTTCCCTCATAGTTACCATATGCCTTCCACTCATTTCAGTTCCTCTCCATGCTGTTTTTCAGACTCTAGGCACTTTGTCCTAGAAAAGCAGAATTGCCAGCACTCACCACTCTGCCATTTATTTTTCTCTGTCCATGTAAGACTTTGATACATATATACATTGTATCAGGGCAAACATATCTACCTCTTTAAACATTTGTTATTTCTTCATGTTGAAAAAATTCAAAATCCTTTTTCTTCTAGCTTTTAGAAATGTATAGTACTTGTCACTATCTATAGTCACTCTATGTCTCATTATTTTTGAGATATAAATTATGACAACTCCTACAACAATTATTATTATTATTAATTACTATAATCGTTGTTGGTACCAGAGATCAAACTCAGGTCCCTGTGCTTGTGAAGTACGCACTGGAACCATTGCGCTTAATTCCCAGCCCCAAAATTATGTTATAACACTTAAATGTCCCAAGCTCTAAGTGCTTTGCCTATACTAACTCATTTAATTGTTACAACAATGCTATGAAAGTATATCACCCACACTCAGGAAGTGATTGTACACCACCAGCCAATTTAGAAGAATATAGGACAAGAAGGACAGCTCTGTAGCAGGGCAGTTTCAGACACTGCCCTTCAATGGAAGTTCTTGCAACAATCCAGTAAGTTCAGGGAAATGATATCTGTGCATGTTAAGTGTGGGATTTACCCCAGTTTAGACAGATGTCTCATTTACAATGAGAGCCTATGTCTCCTACTGACTTTTGTCTTTACTTAACAGACTATATTTTAGAGCAGTTTCAAGTTTCACAAAAAGTGAGTGGAAAGTACAAAGAATTCCCACATGCCCTTTAGCTTTCTCTGGGTGCATGGTTTCTTCTGTTATTAAATCTTGTAGTAGTATGTTACATTTGTTACACTTGATGAAACAATATCAATACTGTACATTATATTAACTAAAGTCCATGGTTTACACTTTTTGTGGTATGCATTCTATTGTTACTCATAGTTTCTGAGATATAATTATTAAATTTTGACAAATGTATAACGATATGTATCCATCATTATACAATCATATAAAATAGTTTCACTGCCCTAAAAGTTCCCTGTGCCCTACCTGTTTATCCCTTTGTCTACTCAAATCCCACCCACTATTCAGGATTCACTGATCTTTTTACTATCTCCATAGTTTTACCTTTTCCAGAATGTCATGTAGTTAAATTCATATAGGATATAATCTTTTTCATATTGGCTTATTCAATTTAGTGAACATTTGTTGTCACTTCATATGCTTAATGGCTCATTGTTCTTCCTTTATGTTATTTTTTAGTTTATTTTTGAGATGAAGTTGTACCACATTGCCCAGGCTGACCTTGACCTTTCAGTCATGGCCACATGGAGAGCTTGAACAACAGCCATACACCACTCTGCCCGGTGCACAGTTCTTTTTAGTGACAAATAAGATTCCATTGTCTGGTTATACCAGAATTTACCCGTTCACCTAATGTAGTACACCTTGGTTGCTTTCCAGTTTGGGCCATTAGGAATAAACATGATATGAACATTCAATTGAAGTTTTTGTATGGACATAATGTTTCAATTCACTTGAGTAATACCAAGGTATGTGATTGCTGGGTCGTATGCTAATCTCTCATTTAGGATTTTTTTCCCTTTTCTATCCATGTATTTTGAATTTTAAAACTTACTATAAACAAGGCATATATACATAAGAAGGGCTTTTGTAGGCATTGTTACAAGGATCCCATAAGGCAAAAAAATAGTTACAAGGTTCATATTCATGGAAGCCCCACTTATAGCAGTGCCACAACATATTTATGGTTCACTTCTCTCTCCCTTCAGTCCAGATGCAATTTACAAGTCAAGATTCATTGTTGCCATAAACATATGCTAGTAATGTAGTTAACATTTCAACGTTTTTTAGGTCGCCAGGAGAAAAGAGCTATATGACTATGTTCAGATCCTTCAGAGGGTTAATCAAACTCTTTTCTCACAGCTAGATACTTTCATTATCCCCATTTTTTCCAAAACAAAGCTGATACATAGAGTGTCGAGTAACTTACCAAGACCACACAGCTAAGAAACAATGGAGAATCAGACAGGCGCCAATATTCATCAGAGTCTACATTCAATATTCAGCAGTGCTATGTTCTCCTGCCTCTAGCACCATTTTTAAAAAGTGTTTTTATAAAGTTTTATACACATGATATATATCATTACATAATATATAATGTATAACATGGGGCCAATAAAATTGCTACAATGATGATTTTATTAAGGGCCTATTTCTGTGTTTTAGGGAATTTTTCTTTTTAGAGTGAGAAAGTCCCCAGAATTTCTGGGCACCCTCACTCACTTAAAGCTTCCAGATCCCCTCTTACTCAGGCCTTTATTCCAGGGCTTACTGTCTCTATTTTATTCCCCACAAAAACTCTGATGCAGAATTTTGATTATTTCACTGATTTTCACAAGAAATCCAATCACTTAAAGATTTTTGTGATTTTTTTTGTAGAATTTTCTGAATGTGTATGGAGTCATGGAGGAGTCACCAGGCACAGTTCATAGTATTCCACCAAATATGGTGTGTGCTTGTGTCCCTTGTTTTGTTTTCCTCTCTTCCTTCTGCCTCACCTCAGCAATGGCAAAAAAGATTTCCCTTTGTCTTTATTTCTTGTCAAAAGATTTCAAACCATCTCATAGGTATATCTTACAAGGTCTCAAGGTCTCTCAAGGTTTTATCCATAAAAATGATTCATTTCCCTTCAACAGAAGTCTGTGTGCTATTAATAATACTATATTTGATCTCATTATATTGCAATAGAATTAGTTTATCAGTAGCCCTATATAATAAGTTCACAGTGACTAGGTCTGATAACAGTGATATGATGATTAAAATATCTACAGAAGTGTATCACTGTTTAGTCTATTACATTCGTGTTTCTATTTTAAATTTTCCTTCCAGTACTATTAACTAACTAGCAGAAACAGAAGTAGCAATTTTTTATTTCTCCTTTATCTGGGATTGTACATTTCTACAGCTCAGGAATCATTTTATACCTTGGTTCTACTCAGTTTATTAAGTTTGAACACAGTGGATGCATTATTTACAACACCTGTCTTTGTTAATATTTAGTCAAAGTTATATTTGGCAAATGAACAAGAGACTAGCATATTTCTTCTTTCATTTTTGAACTAATATTTTCATATTTTCTGTGTGATATAATTTTTGTCAGAGCTAAACTTTTCTATAACTTCTTGTACTCACTAGATTTTAGTTCAATTCAACTCGACATGTATTTATTTGTAAGACACCATGCCAGGTAATAGGAATGACACCAAGATGCATTTTGTGTTACTGACCTTGAGAAACCCTAAAGAACATACAAGATGACAATTCAAAATGCTGTAACACAAGGCAGAACATAAATGACAATAAAAGAGAATGGTAGGAGAAAATAGTTATATGACTATGAGACAGGTATTATGAGAGATGTAGTTAGCCCTCTCTCACTGTGTCAAAATTCCTAAGAAAAACAAAGGATGAAAGATTTGTTTTGTATTATGGCTTTAGAGGTTTCAGTCCATGGTTGCTTGGCCCCATTGTTTTTAAGCCTGTGGTAGTGCAGTACATCATGGCAGAAATACATGGTGGCAGAAGCCTGTTTGACTTGTGTGACTAAGAAGCACAGAGAAAGAGTAAGGGGCCTGCAACCAAAAATCTCCTTCTAGGGTGCATCTCCAGGAACCTAACTTCCTTCCTCTCAGCCCCACTTTCTAAAGGTCCTATTACTTCTCAGTAGCACCTCAGGTTGTCAACTAAACCTTGAACATGTGGCCCTTGGGAGGCTTTTTATGGCATTCTGATGTTGGCACCCAAAGGTTCATGATTGTATCACAATGCAAAATGCATGTAGTCTATCTCCAAGAGACTCCAATGTCTTAACTATTCCACCAGTTCTCAAAAGTTCTCTGACATTCAAAGCAAGCTCTTGGCTGTGAATACCTGTGAAACTCAAAAGAAAAGTTGTATACTTCCAAGACACAAAGCCACATGGTAAATATTCCCTTGCCAAAGGGGAGGAACAAAACAATAATAAATTAGACCAAAGCAAAATTGAAACCTAGTAGATCAAGTGTTAAATTTTATAGCTTCATCTGGGATACAACGTAAACAGATGTGGGTTCCCAAGTGCACGGGCAGCCCTGCCTCAGTAGGCTTGCTAGATGCAACCCACATGACATGTTCTTGGGTTCGTGCTGCCTCTGGCTTCCAATCGAAAGATTCCACGTTCCTGGCATCTCTAACTTCTTATGGTCCACTGAAGCTTTAGCTTCACTCACATCTTCACATATCACTCTGTCAGGGCCTGCTTGCATTGCCTTCAGTAACGCCACGCACTGCTTGGCCTTCTTAAACTTTCCTTTAAAATCTCGGTAGAAGCCTTCATAACCCCATAACTCTTTCAGTTTGCATGTATGAAAAACCAGTATCATGTGAACAATGCCAAAGTCTGTCACCAGCATGAAAAGCAACCTCTAAGTGCCTTGACAGATGAACATGGGTAAACAAAATCATGGAGTGCCTCAGGGCTCTCTTCTCAAAAAAAAAAGTCTTTGTATTCACACTATGAGCCTGGTATCTATTTAATAGTACTAAACCCTTTAGCAACTGCACCCTACATGACTACAACTTTAAACATGTGTATTTCCTGGTCAAATTACAAGTTTCTAAATCTTTCTTCTCTGTCCTTCTTCCCAATTTTCAATTAAGAGGAGCCACAGTTCTCACGAAAAGTACCTGAATTCTTTTTTGCCTTGAAGTTTTCTCTACCAGATACACTTTAAACTCAGCCTCGCATAAAATTTCAGGGCATGGATAAAACAAGTTATTTGTTAGAGTGTAACAGGAGTATGCTCTCGTCCAGTTCCCAAAAGCCTTTATTTCCACCTGAAACCTCATCAACACAGCCTTTACTCTTTGCATTTCTCTCAGCATTCTGCTTCTGAGACTCTCCAGAATACCGTTAGGCTCTGCTGCCAGCATTGCAGCCTTCTCTAGTCTACTTCTCCAAACTTTCCAAATTCCTCCGACAAATTAATTCCAAAGGCTTCTGAACCACATTGTCAGTATGATCACAACAATGACTTTACTTCTTGGTAACAATTTTCTATTATTAGCTTCCTATTGCTGTGACAAAATAACCAACATAACTTAAATGAGGAAAGGTTAATTTTGGCTCATGATGTCAGAGATTTCAGTCTATGGTTACCTGGTTCCATTTGTCTGGGGTGTGTGATAGCGCAATACATCATGGCCAAAGCACATGGTGGAGGAAACACGTTCCTCTCATGATGACTAGGAAACAAAAAGAGAAAAGAAGGGCATGAGATTCTAAACTTTCTTTTAAGGGCATGCCCCTTGTGACCTATTTTCCTGCCTCTATTCCTCCACCACCTTTTAAAATTTCTGTCATTGTCCAACAGTAACATCAGCTAGGGACCAGTCTTCTAAAATGGCCTTTGGAAAATATTTAAGTTCTAAACCAAGGGTATTAACAGAGATCAGCAGAGTGCTCCTGTTTGTTAGGAGTATAAAATGTTAAGAATGGGCTTTAGGATTGGGCTTTTGGATAGGACATATTTGAAGGATGCTGTCTCTAACCAGGTACAGTGTAGAAAATCTGCCTTAAAACAGCAAAAATAGTTGAGCATGGGGAGCCTTTCAGTTTTAAAGTTATAAGCAGCTTTGCCCTCTGAAGTAGTGGATGGAATTTACCTTTGGAGCCAAACTGCTAAATCAGTCTTTGTAAACATCATTTCAATGGGCCTTTTAATTTTGTAGGTGTAAAGTAAGAACTCACTATTTTTCTTAAAGAAAGCCAAAATGCAATAAATTAACCCAACTATAAATTCTCTGGAAGGGCTATTTAGTAATGTAAACTAGATGCATCTTAAGCTCAGTTGGACTCTGACAAAGTTATAATTTTTCCCTCAATCTAGATTTAGAACTTATGTCTGAAAATTGCTGGTTTTTCTTGGGATATGTGTTTATACGTTCTTGTCCAAGTATTTGTTTACAAGAGATCAGGAATAAAAACCGGGCTCTAGTAGGGTTCCTGTGAAGGACCACTCTACTTTGCACCGCATGCTGAAGAAAAGTCTGTATAGGAATAGTATTTGGCTTGGGGTGTACTCCGAGTCTGGATTTTGTTGGCCCACATGTAGTATCACCTAAGTTGTTTTTTTGGGGGGGAGTGTTTTTTTTGTTTTGTTTTGTTTTTTTGTTTTTGGTACCAGGGATTGAACTCCGGTCTCTGCGCTTACAAGGCAAGTGGTGGAACCACTGAGCTAAATCCCCAGTCCGTAGTATCATCTAAGACTAACTATCTAACTTTAGTAAGAGTGATCTGGGAATATGCTGAGTCATAGAAAACTGACAAGTTACTTAGTGGTGTGATACCCGCTAAAGGGGGGTGGATGTCCCGAAGATCAATAATTCTAGAAAGACTATCCTTCAAATCAAGGAACAAGCTGAAGCAGTGGCAGACACTTGGAAATTAAGGACAGTAGTTAGACCATAAGTAACTTTGGGAAATAACCATACAAACCCAAGTGAAGGACATCTACAAACAACTGGCCTATACCCCTCAAGAATGTGAATTTCATCATAGGCACAGAGAAGAACTGTTCTCTAGAATAAAAACAGGCAAGAGTTGTGACAAGAGAGTGATCTAGGACAAGCTCCTGGATCAAAAACATAAATGCTATACAGGACATAGTTATTGGGATAATTGTTGAAATTTGCATATAGAGTAGGAATTGGATAATAGGAATGTATACTGTTGTTAAATTTCTTGAATTTCATTTTTAAATTGTGGTTATTTATGTTCTTTGGGAAGTATGATTAGGTATTTAGAAGTGAAGTCAGGATCTGCAACTTATTCTCAAGTAGTTTAATAAAAAAATTGAATTAATTCTGTGTGCACATGGTTGTATGAAACAGTGCAAGAGATTTAGAAAAAGCAAATGTAGTACAGAAGAAGAATAGTGTGATCATAAGGATCATAAGGACTCAGTGCATAATAATTTATTACAAAAGTGTGATTTTACTATAGAAAGTAGATTTTATTTATATGTATCAAATAGTACATCTTGGTAAGGATATATATATATGTTTATAATACTTAATGCTACATTCATGTATTTATAATACTTAATACTACATTCAAAGTAGCATGCATACTATGTAATAATATATTGCTTTTCCTATAACTTGTCATGGTGATTTTTAAAAATAGAGCTTTCTATTTTCATCTTTTTATGTTACATTGGAAAATGGGTGTGCTGATTTGCTTTGCTTGGTACCTCAGTATGATTGCTTCATTTGGTACTTTGAAAACATACTGACTTGAATCATGTTTTGTTCCCTTACACCTAGAAATGTTGTCACAATGGTAGCGAACAAATTAACCAAATGAATTGAATAGCTGTGTAAATAGTCCTTAACAGAAGACAATGAAGTACACAGAAGACAATGAAGTACTTTAAGACACATAGCACTAACACAAAGGAGATTACAAAAAACAGACAAACCCTTCTGATGGGATTAGTGGAACGACCCCATTTAGAAATACCTCTACTTGCCTGTGGTGTTTTCTTTAAACCAGTTTCTTATCTGGCTTTAGATCTGGCTCCCCTAGAACCTCTGGAAGGTTGACTTAGACTTGTTCTAGCCTATTCTTTCCTAGTTGAACATCTCAGCAGAGGACTGTCTTTCTAGATTAGACTTTGTTTCTGGCATTTGCTAAATCCATCAGTTTGATTTAGCTACTATCCAGCTCTTTCCCTGGGAAATAATGCGTGTGTGTGTGTGTGTGTGTGTGTGTGTGTGTGTGTGTGTGTGTGTGGTGTAGGCAGAGTAGGAAAGGAGAAGAAATGGCTCATTTTAGCCAGAGCCAAAATAAAATAACCATTTTAAAGAGTAAAATCATCTTTTTGCTTTCTTCACCCACATTTTTGAGGTTGTCATGAATATATACATAATTCAAAATTCTGTAAGTATTAAGAAAAATTTGTTATCTTCTCCTTCTAGTATTCTTCCTAATAGTATTAAAATTATACATAAAAGTGAACTTCTTGAATGAATTAACAAATAAAACTCTAGGCCAAGAAGTTCTCAATTTTAAGTTTATTACCCCAATACATTATTGATTTAAATATGAATGTTTCATATAGGAGAAGATCATGGGCAATAAGATTAGAAATTTGTATTCAAAGATGAAGAATATACCAGATGTAATTTATGCCTGGTTGCTGGTAAAAAGTTACTGGATAAAAGAGAAAAGAGAGCTGCTCATTTTCCATTGTGCTTGGTGTACCCTGCTGGTGATCATCAAATTGCAAAACCTGGAGCAAGGCTTTCCTTGAGCCTTGGAAACAGATTGCCATGAGAACCTATGGCAGCCAGAAACACTAACACAATTGAGCTGCTATCTACAATTGTGATAGGCAGGAAAATCGATCTTGGAAAAGAGTTGGCACAAAGGTCTTCTAACTTCCATATACAGATCATGGATAAGCAAAAGATACTTTTTATGGATTCATTTATTGAAAACTCTCCTATTTTAGAATATTGTGCAAATCATTAGAGATAAACAGAAATAAGACAAGGTTCTCAGAGGACTGAGACATTTAACAGGTAATGTTATAAAACAGTAATGGACAACCAAATGGATTTGTATAGGATATCATCTGCTGAACACAGCTACAATTGTATGAGCATGAACATAAATTGGATAGACTTGGGGTTGATATTGGCCATGTAATATGGAAAAATGATTAAACATTCTCCATTTAAAAGTAAAATTTAGCCCATAGGCTTGTGGTACAAATTAAATAAGATCGTGTAAGTAAAGGACTTAACACAATGCCTAATACAAAGTAGATACTCAATAAAATCATATTAATTGGAATTATTATTTATTATTATTATTATATCTGTAAACTATGTATTATTATCACTAATCCTGGGCAAATTCTAAAACTTATTGTCAAATAATATTTTTCCTACATCCAAAAAGGAAAAATATGATCACATTTCCCATGTGGAAGCCATAATGGATGTGACAACAAATTAACAATTACAGTCAACCCTGTTTCTTTTTTGAAATGGTTAACTCGTCACCTACTTACTGGAAAGCCATATTTTTTTAAAAAGGTAAGTACACAAAATCTTAGTATTTTAGCAAGTCACTCAATAAAGTCTCTTTAACCACTCTGCTCACATGCAGGAAATCAGTTGTTAGCTAGGAGGATTTGCATGTGGTTGACTGCTCTTACCAAAGGATGATGTAAACCTGGAGGTAAGTGGCTAATTATTTTTCTGCCTTTTCAGCTTTATGAACAAATTGGAAAAGAGCACTAATGATGGTCTGACAAAATATGACTTCTCATTAGAAAATATGTTATATGTTTCATGATGGATTCAACTTTCTGATGACCAGAAAAACAAGACAGCTCTTGAATTATTTTCTGTGTGTAATCTTTGAAATAGTTGTGATCATAATAGATGCCTACTCTGAATTCACAGAATAAAGAATAAAACTTATGTGTTTTGCTAAAAGCAAGGAGAATGTTAAGCTACCCATTGAGCTGCATATATAAAGATTTGTTCTTTCTATAGACTGTGGGACATAGCACTGTAAATCATACAGCATGACTATGCTATCCTAAATTTGCATGTGATATTCTAAGAATAAAACTTGATTGATGTCACAGTTTTAACATTTTGATAAATATCTGGAACTTTTAATGACATGATATAAGCTTTCTTTTTGAATTTTCTAACTTCAAGTTATAGAGAAATTTTTACTTAAAATTTAAAGTGAAAGTATTTCCCCTTCCTAAAACAGGTAATTGTTCAAACTTCTTCATTAGCATTTCATAAAATTGATATGGATATTTAGATAACATTATGCCTTAAACATTTGGCTTTTCTTTCTTGAAGCCTTATAGGTTATGTTAAACAAAAAAAATACATTGTTCCATAGACAATATGTCATGTACTTAAGTGAGCACATGCTTATTGTAATCTTTTTATTCTTCAGAACTTCAATAATAGCCTTTTCAGATCTAAAAATGCAAAGAGGATCTTTACAATAATCTATATAAAAGTAACCCAAGGGATCTTAATTCTGGAATATTTTAGTCCCTCCTTCCATGAGGTTGACTTAATAAAGGAAAGTAACTGGTGAGGCAGTGGGCTGGTGCCCTACAGTTCAAAGTCAAAGTGATCACCTTTGGTGTTTTCTCATGAAAATTTTCAGGGTGGAATATCATACCTTCCAAATTAATCTTTCCCTAAATCACAAAATGTGACTTTATTTGGAAAAAGGCCTTCGCAGATATAACTGGATAAGGTGAGTTCATATGAGAGTAGGAAGCTCTAAATTCAATCTCTGTCTTCATCACAAAAGGCAAAGAGAAACAGACACAGAGAGAAGATGACATGAAGACACAGACACATTAGGAGAACACCATGTGATGATAGAGTCACAGATTGCAGTGAGGCACCTACAAGGCAAGGAATGCCTTGTCTTGTCTTGATGGCCGATGATGGCCAGCAAAACCCGAAACTAGGAGAAAAACATGAAACAGATTCTCTCCTACAACCCTAGTAACAGCATAGTCCAGCCAACCTTTAAACTTTGCCTCCCTTCAGCTGGCAATTCATCAGAGCCTCTCTTCTTGCCATGCCACACACTGTTCTCTGGGATACCAGAGTGATTCTTCTAAAACTTCTCATCCGGTCATTCTGTTGTACAAAACTCACCCATTGCTTGCCCAGTGCCCTCATGATAAGTCACTAGCTTCCTAATGGAAGGTGTACCTAATCTGTTTCAGTTTACATCAACTGTATCTATCCTTTCAGGTGTTCCTTTTTAAACTATTTCCTTGTCATGCCTTCATTCAGCCTGCCTGGAGAATTATTCTCCCCTTCTCCTGGCTAATGCTCCTCATTCTTGACTTAGATATCTCTTCCTAGGAGGCCTTCCCCCTCCCCCAAGTCCTCCTTGAACTTGATGCTTTCTTCAACATTACTTATCACTCTATGTTGCAATTGCTTGTTTATTTGTGTAGCAAGCTGGAATTTTACTCTTAACTACTCAGGTGCAAAAAAAAAGTCACATTCCATTATTTCTAAAATTAAAACAATGTGCTCCTCATTCTTGACTCATAAGAATTTAATCTGTGGGTTCCCTCCCTACTCATATCTCCATGAAATCATCAAATAATTCTAATTTCATGCAATGTCAGAAAAGATTTTCTAAAGAGAAAACTTCAACACTGTAGTTGCACACTGACCCATTGAGTCCTAATTCTCTTCCTATCCCAGTAATCCACTCCATCAACTGCAAGTGAATCACAGAACCCTCCCAGTTCAACACGTATTGTATAGATTGACTTTCCAGTAAGACAGAGATTCACAGCACCTCACACATCCCACTCCACCATGTACAGCAACCCTGCACATTTCTTATCTTCATTACATCTATGGTGGCCTCTTCATGCCCCACTTACTCTGTTCTTACCCACTTAAATCTCTTCCTCAGGCACTAAGTCAAATTTGAGTACCTTCAACCCCCTAGAAGAAGAAAAAGTATTTACTACCACTTATAATGGATGAATATAATATAGTAGTCTATGGAGGCACAATGTAGGATTCGCCAACTAAGTGGAAACAAAAAAAAAGGTCTTGATTGTCATTACTCCACACCCCACATCCACCTATGTCCTATCTATGTTATCCACATGAATTTTAGTGGCAAAACAAAAACAATACGAAAAAGATATTGGTCAGTATTTTAAAACTACTCAAATGATTGCACTGTTTTTCTTCCTTCCTAAAGGTAAAGTAGCTTGAAGAGCAAGAGAGTGTCATATTCACCCTGACATTGTGTTTGCAAAAGAATAGGTATAACAACCATTATCTGAGCGTAGACAGCAAATTATCTTTAGAAAATGAGAAAGCTTGAAAATAATTAAATAGCATATAGTAAGAACCAAAGGGATGGCATCAGACAATCCTGAACTTGAGCACATGTCCCAAAACTTCTCAGCTGTGACTCTGATGCACCTGGAATATTTGAGAACCAGAGTGGATCATATTTTTAACTTCTACTCTATTTAATGAGTTTATTTTCAGCATACTTAGGTAATCATAGATAAATGATCATCATTATGATCATTCAACTACAAATACTTAATTCAGTCAAATATTTTATATATAAACTAAGATTTGTACTTGCTAACAAAAAGATTAGACTTCACAGTTGACAAGCTACTTTGTTTTTAAAGAAAAATAAGAGATCCAAATTTTCCCAAGAATTATAAATGATTGTACAATAGTATAAATATACTTAATGAGACTGACCAATACACTTAAAATGGTTAAGATGGCAAGTTTTTTGTTATATATATTTTGTCAAATATTTTTAAATACAGAAAAATGGGTGCCCTGACTTTTAGTCAATTTTATTATTATATTGAAATTCTCTACATATAATGTACCTTGTTACTCCCTGACTCAGGACACCTGCACCCATTCTCTAGTATTCTCCTGGACTCTGGACAAGTTAATTCACTCCTAGGGTCTCAGTTTTCTTACTCGAAACATAAAGATATGTATTTCTTCAAAGAAATATTCAATGAATTATATTGCTGCCCTTAGCACACAGTAAATGCTTAGCACTTCTGTATACTCATATTTAAATGTTTTTAGGTGCTCTGATAGTAATTAAGGCAGGAAAGTGATAAAAATTTTTGGTAGAAGTAATTGTCAGGATTAAGTGGATCATTTTAGGAGATAATTCTAATAGAGTATAACTAAGTGCAGTGTGCTATTTTATCCTGCTATGTTGCTTTGGTGAGTATTAGTTCTATGAGGGCCAGATCCATCCCATTGCCTTTACTATTCACCCAACCCTAAGTAAGCATCTTGCCCATCCTTATACAAACTACTAATTCTCAGAGGCAGCTTTTGTTTCTACAGCATGAAGGAAATTGCATTTGTTTCTACAGGTACAAGATATCATAGACCACATCTGACATGACAACACAGCAAGGAAGCTGAGAACCTTTGATGACCAGCTGGCTACTGCTACAAAAATTAGAAAAAAATAGCAAGAAGGAACAGAAAAATCCATATAAAAGTGTAAACAAGCCAGACACAGTGGCACACATCTGTAATCCACTCTTGGATTGGATTGTGAATAGATTTATATTCAGAATATCAACACAGCATAAACATATTGCCTGGCAATTTAGCCATTTTGTAAGACCCTATCTTAAAATAAAAAATAAAGTGAAAGGGCTGGGGATGTAGCTCAATGCAAAAGCCCTGAGTTCAAGTCCCAGTACAAAAAAAAAGAGAAAGGAAGGAAGGAGTGAGGGAAGAGGAAGGAAGGAGGGAGGAAAAAAAGAGAGGAAGGGAGAGAAAAAGAATGAAAGAAAGTATACAGAACAAACAACATTAAAATATAGCAACTGTGGTGTTCTAAGTTCCAAAATTAAAGACTAGAACCTTAATATTTTCCATTTCAATTTTATTAATTTTATCAATTATACAAAATAATTTTTCCCTATCCAGCATAAAAGTCAAACTATTCAGAACATAAAATTTCATCATGAGTATCAACTACTGGGATCTTGGGATCCAATAGTAGTAACATCAACAGAATGTAACAGGAATTTTTTTTTTCTAGAGACTAAGTTTTAAAAATATATTAAGGGCTTTAGGATAACACTCAAAGGTAGAATACTTTCCTAATGTGCATGAGGCCCTGGGTTTGATGCCCAGCACCCACCAAAATATGTTTGCACTGAGCTCTGATATTCAAAAGAAAGTAATGTTATATAAAGAAATTTATATTCAGAATCTTACTTAACATATCAAACAAATGATTCACAGTGTCTCTAGGCAGTTTTTTTTTTAAACTGGATGTCATTTTAAAAGCCTGCCAATGGAATGACCAAGTGGGTTTTTTAGTCCACCACGTACAAATGCATATGTTTTTAACCTAAATCCAAGGGTAGAATTTTTTGAGTGTATCTCAAGTTTGGAGAAGACACAGAAGACACATGACCTTAATCAAGTACAGTAATCCTATTAAGAAGAAAGAAGGAAGAAAGGAAGAGAGCAAGAGTGGCAGGAGTAAGGGATAACCTAAAAATCTTTCAATCCTTGATATTCAAATTTTAGCCTAAAAATTGCAGCACAGTGTCACAAGAAGCTTGACTATGGCCCACACACCATGGCCCCCAACACCTCTGGATTCAGCACCTGTGCCTTTGTAAGATCCTGATGTGATTCCTTGGGTGATTTTTAGCATATTAAAGCTACAGCAGCACTATTTTCCAGAACTGTGCAGAGACCAGAGGCAGCAGGACCTCAGCCCCCTACTCCTCCACATTCAGATCTAGTGCCTCAGCTGGAGGAAGTGGCAACAAACAGGCTAAGCATTATAGTCAAGAGGCAAGGAGGTTGATGGAACCAGAGAGGGTACAGAAATGGGGCCCAGACAAAGTGTTCTGGGGGACACGGGTGAAGGATTTGGCCCAGGGGACTGAGGCCTGAGCCCAGGCATGTAGCTGGAAATCAGTCCCATCTCTACCATCCCTGGGGACTCTGTGGTTAGAAATCATCTAGGTAAACCAAAGAGCCAAGTGACACACTTGCTGTGTGCTTGGCTATCAAGGCAGCCATTTTGTTGTGAACTTTGTCAGTCTTTGTCACAAGAGGACTTTGACCCTGAGGTTATTTTGAAAATGTCATGTAAAATTTTTGAATTAAAGTAAAATCAATTGATCAAGAAATATTTGCCTAAAGTATTGGAGATTTGTACCATATTTCCCTAAAAATAAGACTGGGTCTTATATTTAATTTTTTACTCCAAAAGACATGATAGGGCTTATTTTATAGGGATTTTTTTCATATACAATAATCTACTTTTATTCATGTACAAAAAAATCTATATTTATTCAAATACAGCCATATCATCTTCTGAAACATTGGCATAACTCTCCAGATCCTGAATTCTAGTCTGAATTTCTTGCAACTCCATTTCCATTAGAACCATTAGTCCCAATCTCTCATGTCCTACTATAGAGCTCTCCTTAAATGAGAATTTCTTGTCCACGTAGCTTGCTTATGGTGCACTGACAACACAGCTGTTAGGGATTGATTTTATTCCATGAATTCTTCACCCATATCACAATGTCTCGCAGACTAGGTTTCACAAAGTTTTCATTAAAGCAGGTGTTAACTGAAGACTCACAAAATGGGAGTGGCAAGAAAAATGATGATAGTGAAGAATAATGATCCACATAAAAGCAAAAAAAAAAAGTTGCAGGCACCAAAATTCAGAAAACAGTTCTTCTTTCATGTATGTTCATTATGTTGCATGATGTACTGAATTATGAGGATTCATATTAGACACAACTGCATTCATTCATTATCAAGTGCACACAATATTTGTGTGTTGTATCTGTACTTCAGCTGGTCATTCAGCAATAAGTTTTGAATTTATCTGCTTTCATAGGCATTCATCTATTATCCACTTGTATATTATAAACAATTATAATTTATAGGATCATGTATTTTGAGTATTAATGCCAATAAATTTATATTTAGTTATATATTAATATTACTATTTCATAATTCAATATATCCGTCATGTATTGCAGTAGACATACTAAATGCATCTGTCTGGCTGATGGTCTTAACAGAAGCTTATTTCAAAGGTAGAATGTATATTATGAGCATCCTGAAAAAACATTCTTAGGGTCATTTTCTAGTTAGGTCTTATTTTCATGGAAGTATCGTAAGAAGAAGCACATGAAAGGCCTTTGACTACTTGGGAAACAGACTTCACAGACAGTACATTATCAAGGCTGGATCCACTGCTGACTACTCCACGACACACATCTACTGACAAATCTTGAGCTCACAAAGCCTAGTAGTGAATACAAAATACCTTCTCTAGCAGCCACAGATAGAGATATGACAATAAGAACAAACAAGCCTTCCTAACTTCTCACAAAAATAGCACTTTATTCTGTGGATAATTAAACATAGCAGAAGGAAGAAAGCTGACAGTGGACAAGGATAACTATGGTACTATAGCAGCTGAATTCTCAACCCAGCAATTTTAACATGTTACCAATCAGCTGAGGGTTCTTTTACTCAGTTCAGATGGAAACCATGAATTGGCAAAGTGTAGCTCTGCTAGCAGTACTGATGTCACCAGATGACCACAGTTGACACAGCCAGGCGCTGGTCACTGCCACCGCCAGCTGTCACCATCTGATGCTAGCTTGTGTGGGACATGATAGATCAACTCTGCACTGGGTCTCTGCCACTGTTGGCTGTTACCATCTGATGCCAATTTGTGTTGGACCCCATAGGTCAACTCTGCCAGGTACTGGGTTATTGCTACTGGTCTTCCTTGGTTGCTGGCCTTTGATCTTCAGTGTTAATAGCTCTGTTTTGTTTACTATGTTCACATTACTTCAGATAAAAATTTTACAAAACTTTTGGAGCCCACACTACTTGAGAAATAAATCATGAGTAGGTTTAGATACACCAAAGTGAGTACAGATACACCAAAGTGAGTCCTTATTGTAAGAGCCTGTGCTATAGCACAGGAGGGCTAGTGCATAGGAGAGAGAACTCCTAGACTAAAACCAAAGGAGTCCCTGAAAGTGCTGCTTATGAGATCTGAAACCAGGGAATCTTCTGGAAGATTCCTGTGAATGTTGAGCATGCAAATAAGGGACCCAGATCCCTCCCTTCCTGATCTTAGCTACTTCTAGGTGCCTCTTTGTTCTCAAAAAATGCAATAGTATTGACTGAAGTGTCTAAAGGGGGAAGCAGCCCCATATGGCCTGGTTGTAATCATGTTGGAGTGGAGAATGGCAGTTTGATAGCCAAAGAGAACTCTGCTAGATAATCATGAAAAACAATGAAGCAAACTGTCCAGTCCACTGGAGTACAAGGGGGGAGCGGAGCAAAGGGAGGGCCAGATAGTCATTGGCTAAGTCACGTCCCTCCATAAACATTGCAGGAACAAATGAGAAAGACAGGAGCTTCTGTCTGTCTCAAACAGAGCCCTGATAAATAAATTGAAGTTCTGCTGGAGAAGGAGGGATGTCAATACAGCCTAGAGTTATGTGTTGTATGGAAAAGAAAAGATCCTTCCTTTTTTGAAGATGGTCTCTTCTTACCAGGAGAACACAGGCCCCAGGCTGATGGCTGACAGAAATCCTGAGAGCCGGGCAGGCTTGGCTCCATTGTCAGAATAACCAAACCTGCTGATTGGAGCATCCTTCTTTGCACTAATCCAAGGGCAGATTTCACTTTTTAGTTGTTAGAAAAACACGGTTTTAAGTAAGAATGTTTTGCAGAGGTCGTTTCCAACAAGCACCACACAACACAAGTTCTTGGAACTCGCTTTTCTCTTCATACTTGGCACTAACCAGTTTATTGTCTTTGTCTAGACAAGTGCTATGGGCTGAGTAAACAGTGAATGGCTGCACAAAGCCTCTATTCATCCAGAATGAAAATGTGACTCTTAAAGTCCAAGAGGGCCTTTGTGCAGAGAAAGAACTGTTTACAGTTACTGTGGTTTTAAATTAATATTTACTTGTTAACACTGCAAAATCTACAGACTTGCATGCTTAAATTTGAAATGTGATTAACAAGTCATGTTATTTTATTTAAAATTCTAATTAAATTTGAATCACTTTAATTTATTCTTTTATTAACATTTGGTTAACTCAAGATAAACAGGCTAAATTCCTTTCAATAATAATTCATTTACAATCTTAGTTTATTCCCCAAGTTACTTAGTCAATTATTCAAATATTTTAGCTACATTTGTAAATCTCATATATTTAATGTTCTTTTCTTTTGCATCTTCCAATGCTAGCAGGGTAAATAATCCTTATAAGTAAAGTAATTTGATAATATAAGAAATTAAATATCAAAATATATGCAAAGATATGAATTATATAGTCAATTTTAAGCTGTCCCCAAAACGTAAGAGCTATTCATAGCATTAGCCAAATCAACTTAAAAGTGTATGTCTGAAATTAATAATAAAATAAAACCAAAATTATAAGGTCGGTGTGTCAGAACTTAAGCATTACACTTTTAAAATTAATAATGAAGATAAAACCAAAATTACAATGTCAATGTGTCAGAACTTAAGCATTACACTTTTAAGAACAAATGTTACAGATTATCACAATGATTCCTGCATTTTACAAGGAGGTATTATTTGTGGGCTCATTGATTTTATTACATATAAATTTAATTCTAAAATTACATATGGTTTTGAAAGCACTCCTGGACAGAAGGTGAGTTCTAACATCCCAGGCTAGCTGAGCTAACTGTGTCAGCCAGGATTCCTGGTGATGGTTCTTAATCCACCAGATGTTCAAGGCAGGACACAGACCTGCAGATACATGCTTACAAAGAGAACAGCCAAGACAAGACAGAATTCTAAGTGTATATCTTTCAATTAAGTTTTATACCTGTTCCTTGGGTTTATTTCATCTGTATCTTATTTTTCCCCTACAAGTATAGATTGACTTTGTCAGATAGAATTGTACAAATTACCCCCCCATATCTCTTTTCTTAACTCTGTCTGAATTGAACTAATCCCCGCATTGCATGGTTGAGTGTGCATTCTTTTTAGATCTTGGATCATAGCTGTTAAATCCTCTTAATGTCAACCTTTGCATCATAAATTCATCTCAATCCTTCATGTGGTTCTGAGATGACAAATTCAAAAGTAATACTAATATCTAAATGTTACACTAATTCATCAGTACACTCTAAATAGACACTCTGATTAGCTGCAGGCAGGTTACTAGCACAGGTAATAACTTAAACCTACACAACTGACTAGCTATAGGACCCTTAGTTATATGGTTTTAGGAGCAGCATTTCTGATTTCTAGTAACATGAATGGGGATAGAGGTGAGGTACCTAAGTATTTAAACCAGTGTTAATCAGGTTTTCTATTTCTGGTCTCAAACACATTCCTAATTTCAGAAGGCAAGGAACTTAGTCTATACCTATGAAATAAAGATAATAATAATATCTCCTTTATAAGATTGAAAATATTTATATTAAACAATAAAGGAAAGTAATTTTTCACATTATAAGTGCTCAGGGTTGTGATTTAGACAAAGATGTAAAATATAATTCTACTTTCATAATGGTCAAAGTAAGTCAAATTTGGATCACTATTCATAAAAATATATCAATTATTATAACTAGTATAACTATCATGTATTTGGGCTAGCTTACTAGCACATAACAGACTTGTGCAAACATTTCCATGACATTGCTAAACCCCCAGTACTTCCACAATCTGTCAGAAGGTTGTATCCTGAGTAGGCTTGTGCTAAAACTATTAAGAGATTATTTCTCACTTTAATTTTTCTGATTATGGTAATCATATATACTCAGTAAAGAAAATTTGAAACATAAGTAAAAGATCAAGTTCTGATATTTTATTTTCTTCTAATCTTTTAATATACAAAATATAAATGTACAATAACTCCTATACATATATATCAAACGTATGGCACATGTGCTGCAACCGGCTATTATTGAAAGCTCTAAAAGGTTTGCCATTACTGATATATAATTTTTAAATTGAGGAAATACTTTGAAATTGTACTGTTGTTCATTGCTATGACAATTCTTTCATATAATTAAAAAATTTTCAAAAAAAATGTGAGTGATGGGACTTCCACTCCTGGGATGGAGAAATGAATCGCTCTGTGGAACTGCTCCTCTGCAAAGCAGCCATACCTTGTGAAAATTATAAAAGAAATGAATAAATAACCACTTAAAGTCTTGGGGAACTGTCCTACATATAACAAATGAAGAAGCAATAAAAATAATCTGCTAAATTTCTATTAAAACAATAGTCTGTATGATTTCCAGTACTGGTGTGGGGGGAGTCTATGGCAATTGCATCATAACCCATTCCCTGCCTCCCTAACCCCAGGCCATCAGGCAGCACAACGGAAGATCCTCTCCAGGTGGGTGTGGCCAAGAAGATGGAACTCCTACAACCTTCAGATACTTTTGAGGGACTCATTGTCTCCCCAGAAGAGATAAGACCACTAGAATTTTTCATCAGTTCCCTCTGGTTGCAGAGGCTAAATCCTTGGTGACTGGGGCTAAAGGGGTGGGGCTACTTTTCTTCCTTCATTGATATGGTGGAAACTCTATGAATGGCAGTTTGAGAAGACTTGGACTTCAGTTGTCCTTACCAGAGGCTATCACCCTCTCAATGCCCTACTCAAAAATTGTGAATGTCACTTTGAGAGAAGTGAACCCCTGTCCCTGCCCTCATCTCCAGAAGAGTGGCTCAGAGATTTTACCAAGAAGGCACACAGGCTAAAAAAAGACAGGAGGATTTGAAGTTTTTCCCCAAAGAAATTGACTTTATTTGAAATAAAGAGTGTTATGAAGTTCAAACACAAGGGTTATCTTGAAAACAATGGAGAATTCAATAGTAAGAGAAGGCTAGTAACTAGCTTCATGAGTGAACAAAAGGGAAAGAGCTACTAGAAACGAAAAGAAGTAACATTTCTGTGTCTCTCTAGAATTAAATTAATGTAAATCTGAAGTAGGTTCTGATAAGTTAAGATGCATATGGTAAGCCAAAAGCAACCAGAAATAAAATAACTTAAAATAATGATTAAAAATCATTAAAGAACTTAAAATACTATACTAGAAATCATTCACAAAATGCAAAAGAAAGCAATAAAAAGGAATAAAGAGATAAAAGATGTTTTAGAAAGTTAGTAAAGTTGTAAACATGAAAGACTACACTAAATGGATTAATCAAAGGCAGAAATTGTGATATTAGATTTCAAAACAAATTCATTTTTTTGTCTACAAGAACCATTTTATAATAAAAAATATAAATAAGTTTAAAGTAAAAGAAAAGGATAATCAATGGGTTGAGGGAGAAATCATAAAGAAAATAAGTTCTTTGAGATTAATGAAAATGATATAACACACCATAACTGATGGGATACAGGTAAATAGTATGTAGAAGGACATTTATAAATTCCTGTAAGCAGAAAAAAAGAAAGATTCATCTACCTTAAGAAACTAAAAAAAAGGGTAAACTGAACTCAAAGAAACTGATGGAATTAATAAAGGTTATAATGAAAATAAATAAAATAGAGTGCATAAAAATAGCAAAGAAGATTAATGAAAAGAAGAATCTGTTTCTTTGAAAAGATCTGCAAAACTGCCAAATGTTTAGTGCAATTGACCAGGGGAATAAAGTGACAAGTTTCAAATGATAGATGCAGACAGGGACCCTTTCGCAGAAAGATCGGCCACACACAGAGAGACCACCAACAGCCCAACTAGTTGGTAGAGGCCACACCAAGTCAGGGTAATGGTGATGAGGTATTTGGAGAATCAAAGTAGAAAAATGGTTTACATCAATCCAGCTGCTCTAAAGGAAACTCTCAGCCCTTTTACTTAGGAGATACTCCAGAAAAGAGAAATGTTAAGATCTTTTCTTTTGGTGGATGAGAACAACTGAACAAGGACTTAGGGATAAACTATTAATTTGACCTTGCTTAGGATGAATAAACTGGTGAGTTCTAAAAGTACAGTGAATTTGATAAAATCCAAAAACTTTGGTTTGTTGCAAGATCCTTTAACAAGCTGGCTCCAAACTTTCTCCTAGCACTCATTAATCTTGGTAGAGACATTTCTCACCAAGGCACTGTCTAGTATGGTCATTAAAACTATGTCTGGATCTGCCTCCCTGACCTATCGCTTACTAGCCAGCAGAAGTTAGACAACTTGCTAAAACTCTCTATGACTCACTCCCTTATACTGTACATGTCATAAAGAAGATGATAATAATAACTTTACCTTCTTCATAGGATATAATATGTTGATAAGTTTACCAGATGAGTGTACTGACTAAATATCAATAATGGCCATTATCATTCCTCCAACAGTTCTTTTCCATCTTCATATCTTTTTTAACCCATAATTTTCTCTGTCTTTCCTCTTTTTCCCAACTGCCTACCTAATTTTTACATTTCAACCAAATGCTTAATCCTCTTAAAGCCTTCTCGATTCTCCCAAAGTTGTTCATTTCTGCTCTGTACCACCAAAGCATTTATTCATTACTTTGTCTTTTTGCTGTGATGAAGCACAAGGGCTCAAAACAGAGGATTAAAAATCTTACATAAGCATTTTCAAAAGGAGCACAAACTATGTTGAACTTATGAGCCTGATGTAAATAAACACAGATAGAATAAAAGTTTCTGCAATTTAGCATAAAAGACTTATTACTTCTTTTTTGAAGACATTTCCAACACTTTCCCTCTCACAAGAAGAATAAGAAACAGAAATGTAAATTCCATCTTCAGTGAATCTAGGAAACATCTGTAACCCCAAACCACACTCTGTTGGGAGGGAAATCAAATGGAGGAGTGGTAAATGACTTGGCAGAACCAAACAAAGTCAAATCTAAGTGTTTGCAGATGTCGCATTAGCCAGAAGCAAGGTGATTTGACCCATAGTACTCTAGAATGGTAGAAAAAGGGAAAACCCCAGCACACTGCAAGGAAAGGATCAAAGATATCAATGATAGAAGATTATTTCAAAATCTATTATAAAGGGAAAAAACTGTGCCACTATAAACATTGGTGTGCATATATCACTATGGTATGATTCTTTTAAATCATTTGGAAAGATATCCAGCAGAGGGATGGCTGGCTCAAATGGAACCTCTAGACCTAGCTTTTTGAGGTATATCCATATTGATTTCCATAGTGGTTGCACCAGTCTGCACTCCCACCAACAACAAAAAAGGGTTCCTTTCTCCCCACAACCCCACCTACATTTGTTATTGTGTGATTTCTTGATAGCAGCCATTCTTTGTGGGGTGAGGTGAAATCTCAGTGTTGTTTTCATCTGCATCTCTCGAATGACCAGTGATGTGGAACATTGTTTCATATATTTACTTGCTGCTTTTACTTCTTTTTCTGAGAAATGTCTGTTCATTTCAGATGCCCATTTTTGAATTGGGTCTTTATATTTGTGGGGGCTGATTGTTTTGAGTTCTTCGTATATTCTAGATAATAGTCCTTTGTCTGAGGAGCAGCTGGTAAAAATTTTTCCAACATTGTAGATTGTCTCTTAGTTCTGTTTATGGTTTCTTTTGCAGTGCAGAAGCTTTTCAATAATATGATATCCCAGTTGTTGATTCTTTCTGCTAGTTCCCATTGCTACTCAGGATTTGTTCATAAAGACTTTTCCTATGCCAATGTCTTCAAGAGTTCTGCCTAATTTATCTTCCAGCAAGTTTAGTGTTTCTGTTTTAATATTTAGATCTTTAATCCACTTTGCTTTTAATTTAGTGCATGGTGAAAGATAAGGGTCTAGTTTTAATCTTTGGCAGGTTGAGATCCAGTTTTTCCAACACCATTTATTAAAGAGGCTATCTTTCCTCCAGTGGGGATGGTCAGCTCCTTTGTCAAAGATGAGGTAGCTGAGTACATCTGGAGTTGTTTCTGTATCTTCTGGTCTTTTCCACTGATGCTCAGGTCTGTTTCTTTTCTAGTACCATGCTGTTATTTGTGTACAGGAAGGCTACTGATTTGGGGGTATTGACCTTGTTCCAGCTATTCTGCTAAAAGTGTCTATTAAGTCAAGAAGTCTTTTGGTGGAGTTTTTTGTGTCTTCCACGTAGAGTATCATATCATCAGCAAATAGTGACACTTTAACTTCCTCCTTTCCTATCTATATTGCTTTAATTTCTTTCTCTTATCTAATTGCTATGGCTAATGTTTCCAGAACTATATCGAAGAGGAGTGGTGATAGTGGGCATTCTTGTCTTGCTCCTGATTTTAACATGAAGGTTTTCAGTTTTTGGCCATTTAATATGATGTTGGCTGTTGGTTTTTCATAGATAGCCTTTACTAAGTTGAGATATAGACCATCTATTCCAATTTTTTGCATGTTTTTTTATTATTAATGGGTGTGAAATTTTGTCAAATGCTTTTTCTGCATCTATTGAGAGGATCATGTGCTTCTTGTCCTTGACTTTGTTAATATAGTGGATTACATTTATTGATTTACATATGTTGAACCATCCTTGCATCCCTGGAATAAATCCAACTTGGTCAGGATGTATCATCTTCTTGATGATCCTCTGTATTCTGTTTGCTAGTATCTTACTGAGAATTTTTGCATCTATATTCATTAAGGAGATTGGCCTGTAGTTCTCTTTTTTAGTTGCATCTTTCCTTGGTTTGGAAATCAAAGTGATACTTGCTTGCAGGAATGAGTTTGGAAGTATTGCTTCTCCTTCAATTTCATTGAAAAGTCTGAAGAGTAATGACAGTAGTTCTTCTCTAAATGTCTTGTAAAATTCAGCAGTGAATCCATCAGGACCTGGGCTTTTCTTTGTTGGTAAGTTTTTAATTACATTTTCAATTTCACTGATTGTAATTGGGGTGTTTGAATGTTTTTATCTTCGTTCAACTTTGGTAATTCATAAGTATCTAGAAATCTGTCCATTTCTTCTGTCTTTTCCATTTTATTAGAGTACAGGTTCTCATAGTAGGTATTAATGATCCTCTGTATTTCTGTGGGATCTCTTGTGACTTTGACATTTTCATTCCTGATTGCATTAATCTAAGCCTTTTCTTTCCTTTTTTTTTTTTTGATAAAGTTTGCTAAGGGGTTATCAATTTTATTTATTCTTTCAAAAAACCAACTCTTTGATTCATTTATTTTTTGTATCATTTTATAGTTTCCATTGCATTGATTTCTGCTGGGATCTTTATAATTTCCTCTCTTGTTCGAGCTTTGGGTTTTCTTGCTCTTGTTTTTCTAGGAGTCTAAGATTCATCGTTAGGTAGTCACTTCAGCTCACTCTGTTTTCCTAATGTGGGCATTCAGTGCTATGAATTTTCCATGTAGAACTGCTTTCCTTGTGTCCCATAGATTCCTGAATGTTGTATTGGCATTTTTATTTATTTGTAAAAACTGTCTGCTTTCTTCTTCAGTTTCCTCTGTTGTTCTTTAATTTCTTCCATTGATTTTCAGGAGAGTGTTGTTCAATTTCCATGTATTTCTGAAGTTCCTAAGATTTCTTGTGCTATTGATCTCCAGCTTTATTGCACTGTGATCTGATAATATACAAGGAATAACTTCAATTCTTTGCATTCATTCAAACCTGTTTTGTGAGCTCGTATGTGATCTATCTTGGAGAATGACCCATGGGCAGCTAAAAAGAATGTATATTCTGATTTTGTGGGTGGAACACTTTATAGATGTCTAATAAGTCCATGCATTCAAAAGCTTGGTTCAGTTCTAGTATTTCATTGTTGATTTTTTGCCTAGTGATATGTCTATTTGTGAAAGTGGGGTATTTAGATCCCCCACTACAATTGTATTAGTGCTTATTTCATTTTTCATGTTACTTAATATTTGTTTTATATAGTTGGGGGCATTTATATTTGATGCATATATCTTTATGATTGTCATTTCTTCCTCTTGTATTTTTCCCTTTAAAAGGATGTAGTGGCCTTCTTTGTCTCTCTTAATCAGTTTTGGTTTGAAATTTGCTTTGTCTGCAAGTAAGATTGCTACTCCTGCTTTTTTTTCTGGGCTCCTGAAATGTGGAAATCTGTTTTCCATCCTTTCACTTTCGGTCTATGGGCTTCTTTTTGCACTAGGTATGTTTCTTGTATACAACATATTGTTGGATTCTGCTTCTTAATCCATTCTGCCAATCTATTTCTCTTGATTGGTGAATTGAGGCCATTGACATTGATAGTTATAACTGATATGTACTGACTTATTATTGTCATGTCCTTTGTTGACTCTTTAATTTTCTGTCTCTCCTTTTAGTTTCTTGCCTTGGGTATTTGATTTGCTCTTTTGGGCCTCATGGTGTTGAGATATTCATTGTCTTTTTCTATGATATTGTTTAAAATTCCTTGTAGTGCTGGTTTAGTATTCATGAAGTTTCTCAAGTGTTCTTTGTCATGGAAGTATCTTATTTCTCTGTCCTTTGTGAAAGAGAGTTTTTCAGGATACATCAGTCTTGGTTGGAGGTTGTTTTCTTTTAGGATTTGAAATACCTCACTCCCAGCTCTCCTTGACCTGAGGGTTTGTGTTGAAAAGTCTGCTGTGATTCTGATGGGCTTTCCTTTGCATGTGATTTGTTTCTTTTCTCTTACTGCTTGTAGTATTTTGTTCTGTTCGGTTTCTGGTGTCTTGATTATTATATGTCTAGGTGTAGATTTTTTTTTTTTTTTTTTGATGTGGCTAGTTGGAGTCCTATATGCCTCTCTTATCAGTATGTCAAATTCTTCCACCCTGTTTGGGAAGTTTTCTGTCATTAATTCTGTGAACAGCTTTTTAAAGTCATTTGCATTTTGTCTTGCTACTTCATGGATTCCTATCAGTCTTATGTTATTCTTCTTTGCATCATCCAGAAGTTGCTGGATCAATTTCTCATGCTTCCTTACTGTTTTTAAGAGAACTCTCTTTTCATGGTCACTGCAATCCTATCTTCTATAGCTGAGATTCTATCTTTGCAATCTTTTGTTCTATTGCATATGCTTTCAATAGAGTTTTTAATTTCCTGGATATGTTTGAATCTGTTTATGGATTCCGTTTCTTTCCTATGTTGGGTGTTAATTGTTTCCATTTCTTTCTTCTGCTGGGCCTTCATGGTTTCTATTATGTTCCTAATCTCATCTATTTTTTTGTCAGTTTCTGTTCTGGAGTCTCGAATTATGTCTTTCATTTTGCTTACCATCTCTATGGTTATCTGGAAATTATTTCTGTTTGGAATTTTTCTAGAGCCTGATTGATCAGTTTTGTTACTTCCTGTGCTGTGAGTTCTGAGTGTCCTGGAAGTTCACTATCAGACTTTTCATCCTCCTTTGCCCTACTGTTTGCCATTGGTGGACTGGAAGTCTGTCTTTGTGGCTTGCTTAAGTGTTTCCTCATCTTTATTTTTGCTGTTGGGTTGCCCTTGATTCAATCTTTGGGTCATTAAATCTTTCTGATATCATTGCATCCCAACCTTTGATTCTCTAATGAATTATAGACATTCTCATTTTCATAATTGAGAAAAAAACTCATCAAATCAATCCCTATCCTTTATCCCAATCTATACAATCAGGAACACAATAGGATCATTCACCACCCTGTACAGCCAGCCATGCCTCTGCAGAGTGTATCCAAGGACTGGCACAATCAGGGGATCTGAGAGCCGGGGGGTGGTGCTCAGCAGCGTCTGTGCAGCTACCCTCCTGGCGCTGGGTCTGGGCAATCAATGGAGCCCACAGAAAAAGTCATGGCTGCAGAGGAGGCCTTTAGATCAGGTCTGGCCATGCAGCACAGGGGGCTCTGAGGTCCAAGCCAGGGTGCTGTCACAAAATTCACTCTCCTGGAGCTGTGTCCGGGCAATCAATGGTGCCCGCAGGGAAAGGTAAGGCTGCAGAGCTCAAACAATTTTAAAAGTTATCCAAAACTTATTTTTTAATTAACTTTATTGGTACATTTAATGTATACACTATAATAACATTCATTGTTGGAAATTTGTACCTTTACATAATCAATTTTGCTTCTTCTTTTTCCCCTTTGTCCTGCCCTCCCTTCAACCCCACCCTCCCTACCTATCTACAAAGACTTTGTTTCCATTATTTTTCATTTTCTCATATTAATTCTATTCTCTTCTTTGCTTTCTCCTACCCCTCCCATTTTCCCTTCCTCTTTATCCCTTTTCTTCCTTTTCACATTATCTACTATATCTTTTAGTTCTTATTTACACTTTCATGTTCTCACACTAGAGAAACTGGTATTTATACACATGTCCTACTTGTATAATGTATCAGCTCAATGTGCATCCATTTAATTATAAATCTCTAATTTCTCATTTTTTATGTCTGAGTAGTGCTCCATTTTATATTAAAAAAAAATTCCCCCATTGATGGGCTATTGGGCTGCATACAAGTTTTAGCTATTACAAATTGTGCTCCTATGAACATGGGTGTGCATACATCACTATGGTACAATTCTTTTAATTCTTCAGGGAAGATACCCAGCAGGGAAATAACTTGGTCAAATGGGACTTCCAATCCAAGTTCTTTGAGGTATCTCCACACTGCTTTCCACAGTGGCTGCACCAATCTGCACACCCACCATCAGTAGAGTAGGTTTCTCTTTCCCCACAGCCTTGCCAATATTTGTTACTGGTTGATTTCATGATAGCAGCCATTCTTTCTGGGGTGAGGTGGAATTTCAGCATTGTTTTCATTTGCATTTCCTGAATGACCAGTGATGCTGAACATTTTTTTGTATGTTTATTTGTTATTTTTACTTTTTTATCTGAGAAATGTCTGTTCATTTCAGATGCTCATTTTTGGATTGGGTCTTTACATTTGGGAGGTCTGATTATTTTAAAGTTCTTTATATATTCTAGATAGTAGACCTTTGTCTGAGGAATAGCTGGAGAAAATTTTTTCTTACATTGTGTGTTGTCTCTTCACATTGTTAGTCATTTCTCTTGCAATGCACAAGCTTTTAATAAAAAGACATCCCACTTGTTGATTGTGCTAGCTCATGGACAACTGAGGTTTTGTTCATAAAGTCTTTTCCTACCCCAATGTCTTCAAGAGTTCTACCTAACCTGTCTTCCATCTGGTTTAGTGTTTCTTTTTTAATATTTAGATCTTTAATCCATTTTTATTTAGCTTAGTGCATGGTGAGAGATATAGGTCAAGTTTTAATCTTTGGCAAATTGAAACCCAGTTTTTCCAGCACCATTTAATGAAGAGGTTATCTTTGCTCCAGTGAGCATGTTTAGCTCCTTTGTCAAAGATGAGGTGGCTGAGTATGTCTGGAGTTGTTTCTGCATCTCTAATCTGTTCCACTGGTCTTCAGGTCTTTTTCTTTGCCAGTACCATGCATCACAGTAGCTTTGTAGTATAGTTTCAAGATGGAATTGTGATACCTCCAAACTTCTCTTTATTCCCTAAAGTTGCTTTTGCTATTTTAGTTCTCTTCTTGTTCCAAATGAATTTTTGGCTTGTTTTCTCAAGGTCTGTGAAATATGCTGCTGGGATTTCAATTGGGATTGCATTGAATCTATATAGCAATTTTGGAAGTATGGCCATTTTCACTATGTTGATTCTTCCCACCCAGGAGCAAGAAATGTCCTCCATTTTCTCATATCCTCATCAACTTCTTTTTTCAGAGTGCTATACTTTTCAAAGTAGAGGTTTTTTATTTCTTTTGTTAGGTTGATTCCTAAGTATGTCAATTTTTTTGGATGCTATTGTGAAAGAAATTGATTGCTGAATTTCTCTCACAGTGAGTCTGTTTTCCATGTACAGAAAGGCTATTGATTTTTGTGTGTTAACCTGGTATCCAGCTACTTTAGTGAATTTGGTTATTAAATCTAGAAGACTTTCACTGGAATTCTTGGGGTCTGCTACATAAAGTATTATGTCATGTGCAAATAATGACAATTTGACTTCTTCCTTTCCTATCTTTATTCCTTTTATTTCTTTCTCTTGTCTAATTGCTCTGGCTAATGTTTCCAAAATTATATTGAATAGGAGTGGTGATAGTAGACATCCTTGTCTTGTTCCTGATATTTGTGTGAAGGATTTCAGTTTTTGACCATTTAGTATGATACTGGATGTTGGTTTTTCATAGTTGGCTTTTATCAGACTGAGATAAAGACTGTCTATTTGAACTTTCTGTAGGGTTTTTATGATGAATGTATGTTGGATTTTGTCAAATACTTTTTCTGCATCTATTGAGAGGATCATATGGTTTTTTCCATGACTCTATTACTATATTGTATTACATTTATTGATTTGCATATGTTGAACCATCCCTGTGTCCCTGGGATGAATCCCACTTGGTCAGGGAGTATGATCCTCTTGATGATGCTCTGCATTCTATTTGCCAGTATCTTACTAAGGATTTTTGCATCTATATTCATTAGTGACATTGTCCTATATTTTGCTCTTTTTCAGTTGGATCTTTCTCCACTTTGGGGATCAAGCTGATGCTTGCTTCCAGGAATGAATTTGAAAGTATTGCTTCCCCTTCAATTTCATTGAAGCGTTTAAATGGTAGTAGCAGTAGTTCCTCTCTTAATGTCTTGTAGAATTCAGCAGTGAAGCACTCTTCTTATTTGGTAAGTTTTTAATTACATTTTCAATTTCATTCATTGATATTGAGTCATTTAGAATTTTTAGGTAATCTTTGTTCAGCTTTGGTAATTCATATAAATCTAGAAATCTTCCCGTTTCTTCTATATTTTCCATCTTATTGGATAAAGGTTCTTGAAATAGTTATTGATGATCTTCTGGATTTCTGGTAGGTCCATTGCAATTTCACCCTTTTTATTCCTAATTGCATGGATTTGAGCCTTTTCTTTCCTTTTTTGATAAGATTGTCTAAGGGTTTGTCAATTTTGTTTATTCTTTTGAAGAATCAACTCTTGGCTTTGTTAATTTTTTGTATCATTCTTTTAGTCTCCATTGCATTGATTTATGCTCTGATCTTCATAATTTGCATTTGTCCTGCCCTTCTTTTTCTAGAAGCTTGAGGTTCAGCATCAGGTTGTTTAATTGCGCTTGCTCTGTGTTCCTAATATGCGAATTCATTGCTATGAATTTCCCTCATAAGACTGCTTTCATTGTGTCCCATAAATTCTGATACATTGTTTTGTCATTGTTATTTAATTGTAGGAATTGTCTGATTTCTCCTTTAATATCCTCTGTGACCCATTGGCTATTCAGGAGTGTATTGTTCATTTTCCATGTGTTTGTGAAATTCTTGTGGTTTATTTTGCTATTAATCTCAAATTCCATAGCACTATGGTGTGATAATATACAGGGGATCACTTCAATTTCTTTGCACTTACTTAGACATGTTCTATGAGTAAGTAGGTGGTCCATTTTGGAGAATGACCCATGTGCAGCCAAAAAGAATGTGTATTCTGATTTTGTGGGGTGGAATACTCTGTAAACATCTGTTAAATTCATCTGTTCAAGCATTTGATTGAGTTCTACTGTTTCATTGTTTATTTTCTGTGTAGTTGATCTATCTATTTGTGACAGTAGGGTATTGCAGTCCCCCATTACTATTGTGTTAGTGCTTATTTGATTTTTCATGTCCATTAGTATTTGTTTTATATAGTTGGGTGCACCAGTGTTTGGTGCATATATATTTATGATTGTCATCTCTTCATCTTGGGCTTTTCCCTTTACAAGGATGTGGTGTACTTCTTTGTTTCTCTTTGTTTGTTTGTTTTGGGGAGATTGAACTTGGGTCCTTGAACTTGCAAGGCAGGCCACTGAACCACTGAGCTAAATCCCCAGCTCTTTCTTTGTCTCTCTTAATCAATGTTGGTTTGATATCCATTTGATCTATAAAGAGGATAGCTACTCCTTTTTTTCTGGTTTCTGTCACAAGGAGTATTTTTTTATTTGCACCCTTTAACTTTCAGTCTATGAGTTTATTTTTGAATGAAGTATGTTTTTGTATGCAGCATATTGTTGCATCTTGCTTCTTGACCCATTCTGCCAATCTGTTTCTTTTGAGTGGTGAATTGAGACCATTAACATTGATAGTTATAACTGATATCCTTGTCATGACTTTTTATTAGCTTCTCCCCCTTTTGCATTTAATTTCTTGTCATGCCTGATGGATTCATTCTGCTGGGCTTCTTGGGGTTGTTATCCTCATTGTCATTTTCTAAGATATTGTTTAAAATTTTTTGGAGTGCTAGTTTGGTATTCATGAATTTCCTTAGGTGCTCTTTGTCATGAAAGTGTCTTATTTCTCCATCAATTTTGAAAGACAGTTTTGCAGGCTACATCAATCTGGGTTGGAGGCTGTTTTCCTTTAGAGCTTGAAATACATCACTCCAAGCTCTTCTTGCCTTGAGGGTTTGTGTTGAGAAGTCTGTTGTGATTCTGATAGGCTTTCCTTTGTATATGATTTTTTTGCCTCTATCTGCTTGTAGAATTTTGTTCTTCTGTTGGGTTTCTGGAATCTTAAGTATTATATGCCTTTGTGTAGATTTTTTAAAATCACTGTTAGTTGGAATTCTATATGCCTCACTTATCTGTATGTCAAATTGTTTTCTACTTCTTGGGAAGTTTTCTGTCATTATTTCTGTGAACAGTTTTTTAAAATGTCATCTGCACTCTCCTGTTTCTTCATTGACTCTGATCAGTCTTATATTCTTCTTTTCATCATCTAGTAGCTGCTGGATTGATTTTTCATAGTCCCTTACTATTTTTATGAATTTTTTATTTTCCTCATCACTAATTGCAATTCTATCTTCTATATCTGAAAGTCTATTTTTGCATTGGCTCATTCTGCTGCACAAACTTTCATTGGTATTTTTAATGTCCTGGAAATCTGTCTGCATCTGTTTTATGGATTCCATTTGTTTCCTATGTTGGGATTCTATCATGTCCCTCAGCTCCTCTATTTTATTTGATCTGTGTCCTCTCTAGATTTATTAATCATGTCTTGCAGTATGGGCACAATCTCTGCTGTTATCTGAGAAATTATTTTTGAGTTAATTTTTTCCCAGATCATCTTTTGTTGCCAATTCAGGGAGTCTGGGTTGTTGAGTATCAGATTGTTCCATCCTGTTTCCCTTTGGGGTTGCCTTAGGTAGTCTGGAAGTCTGGTTTTGAGATTTATTTCTGTGTCTTCTCATTTCAACACATGCGGCCTGCTGTGCCTTTTTTGAGATAACTTTTTGCTCACCCAGTGGTCTTCAGCTGTCACCAAGCCACCAAGAGGCCTTTTCTCTGATGCTCACCAGTACACCAATTCCTGGGTCCAAACCACCGATGCTATGGGGCGGACCTCTGACTGAAGCTTGTGCATCTGTGCAACCTTTTCCTAGGAAGGCCTTGGCTAGGCAGGTGTGCCCAAGCCTCTGGGGTTGGGGCAGATCCCTGGCTGGGATCTGCCTGAAGCCAGGCTGGTCTGGACCACACCACTGCTCCCTGGGATCTGCACACTCTCACCGATGCTATGGAGTGTGCCTTTAGGTTTTTCACAATTTAAACAAAGTATTTCCAAATTTTTGAAACTGTGAGTGCCTAATAAAATAGATTTTTTTAAAAATACCCATTAAAAACTTTGTTTGAACTGTGGGGGAAAAAGTAGATCCCAAAATTTTCCAGAGAGAAAAATTGATGTATACAAAAGATTGGGAGTAAAAATGATATTAAATGTTTTCATTGTAACATTAGAAACAAGAAAACAATAGAACAGTGTATTAAATAATCTTTAGATAATAATTACTACCCATGAATTTTATACCCAGATTAAGTATCAATCAAGATAATTAGAAAAGGCATAGAGTAGTAAGTTTTAGTCTTAGAGGAAAGTAAGTAAATCAAGTACACGTCTCTAAATTGCATGAAAAATAGGAAAGAAAAGGTAATTATGGTTTGACATTGAATAATGTTTTCATAGTCAAAACAGTAAACACTAAATATATAGAATGGACAAACTAAATTAAACTAAAATCATAAAATATCAAGAGAATGGAGAGAAAAAGTACTTAAGAGAGAGAGACAAAGCCCTAATCTTCAATAATAAGAAAACAACAAAGAACTTACATTTTTGGTGATATGATGGTTGTGTGCTAAAAACAACTGAAAGTCCCAAATAAAAGGTAAAGTATCTTAAAAGCACCATGAGGGGCTTGGGCTATAGCTTAAAAGTAGAGGATTTGACTGGAGTATGCAAGGCTCTGAGTTCAATTCTTAAAACTAAAATTTAAGAAATAAACTGACGATAAGGAAGAAAGTAGTTCTCAGTATAAGACTTCAGTGGATAGCACTCAAGATCCTAATGGGATAATTAGCAATGTGAAATAGGAAGAAAAGGGCTAAAGGGGTAGGGACTGTGGGAAGGGTAGGGGAAGGGGAATAAGGGAAAGGGAAAAAATGTGAGAAAATATAAAAATGGAATTAAAGTGTTTGTAGTTGGGGAGGTGAGGAGGGGGTGAAGGGAGACTGGGGACAAGGGGAAAAAATGAGAACCAAGACCTGCCATGTAAAGGTACAAGATCCCAGTAATGAATGTAACTGTACTGTATATCTAGAATGTGCCAATAAATTCAATTTTTTTAAAAAAGACTTCAGTGGAGGATATACCTCGAGGTAAGCAGAACAGTTGACTTTAGCTGCAAGAGTCTTTGCCAAATCTCCAGAGCTTGACCTTCAGCTTTCAAGGAATTGTAGAGTATAGGAAAACAGAGATAAAACCCAGATTCTACTCAAAGTGAGTTAATTGTCATTCCTAATCCATAAGGCCAAAACCTGAAAATGCTACACCTTCAGAGAAAGCAGAGTATAAACCCAAACTTCTCCCCTAGAGACTGCAGGAGGAACCATCTATTTAGAAACTTGACAATGAACAGAACCGATACATCTCTTAGGTCTTAGCAGGAAACAGCACTGCTTAACTGGGAAACTGTACTAAGTTTAGTAATAGGTCTATTTATAAGGGTATGAGCAGGGAAACCAACAAAAGATGGGAAGAACTCAGGTGCTAACAATTGCAGTGCACTCCTAACCAGCTCTAGGCAGGAAGGGCCTAAATGAGAAAGAAGCTATTTGAAGAGAGTTGCTCAAGAGCCAACCCATAGCCACTCTGAAGGAGAAAACCCAAAGCCCTACTCTCTTTTTGAGAGGGCTCTCATATTCTACAGGGTTCCTATATCCCACCATGAGACTTCCACACTGAGCATTTTTGAAAGAAATATCTGACCTTCAATAAAGCTGGTTCTATTTACTTGTTGTTTTGCACCCACCTGAAAGCCTGTTTCTATGAATAACCTCTACACAAACCTTCCACACAAAAGGCCTCACTGGTGTTTGTTTTCTCATGGGCTCAGAATCAGATCTGTATACACTTTAACCTGAAGTCTTAGGATTCCTTCTGAGGAATTGCCATCGAAGACCTGCTTCTAACATGCAGTACTGATTTATTCCTGTCACTGCATTGTTTTCTGGTTGCTGATTTTCTCCACCCCCTTCCCCTTTTGCTAACTCTGCCTCATGCATTCTTTCTGTTAGACCTTTTGGCATTGTTGGCTTCATTGTGTTTTTCTAGGGTATCACTGAGAATTTTTTTGTCCTGCTGGTTTTTTGATGATGAATTTTTAAGTGCTCTTTGTCATGCAAATGCCCTATTTCTCTTCCAAATTTGAAAGATAGTGTTGCAAGATATATCAGTCTGAGTTGGAAGCTGTTTTTGCTTATGTTGAGAAGTCTCCTGGGTTTATTTTTATAAGTGATTTGTTGCTTTTTTCTTTTCTTTTTTTCTTTTTTTTTTTTAGGTTCTGTTCTTGTGTTGAACTTCTTGGATTTTTACTATGATGGGTCAGGGAGAGATGTTTTGGTGGTTTTTTGTTTTTTGTTTTGTTTTGTTTTTTTATCATGGTTATTGGTGGTTCTACATGCCTCACTTATTTATATGTTAAAATTTCCCCCATATTTGGAAAACTGCTCTTATTTCTCTAATCAATTATTGAAGCCATTTTTGCTGTCTTCTGAATTTTTACTCCTCCTAGTTAATCTTAAATTAGTCTTCTTTGAATCATGCAGCAGCTTTTGGACTCATTTTTCATGCTCTCTTATAGTCATTGAGGTGCTTCTGAATAAATTGTCTTTGACAGCAGCCTTATCTTTTGATTTTGACAGTTTGTACTCACATGGCTGCTTCTGCAGCCCTTTCTTTCAATAGCATTTTTAATATCCTGAATTTCTGTTTGGTACATTTTCATGGACTTTAATTCTTTGCTAAAGTGATCATTTATGTTTTGTATAATATTGTTTAGTTCTGCTTGTATTTTGTTAGTGTCTTCTGTAAACTCACAGAACATTTTGTTTATTAAGTCCCATTTTGTTTAGTTACATCATCTTTGAGCTTACCAGGCACCTTACTGATTTTTTTTATACATGTGCTCTGTAATCCTTTTGAATAATTCTACTGTGTCACATTTGCTTTACCCCACTTTGATGCCTATGAATCATTTTGGGGGGTAAGTTCAGAGTTTTTGAAAGCACTTTTTAACCTTGTAGTCTCATGTTTCCATTGTTTTGTTGTTGTCCAATTTTTTTTGTGTGTGAGTTTTTCAGGTTGATTACAGTAAAAGACTTTGTTGCTAGTATGGATACCTCTTTAGTTAGTGTCTGCTTTTCCATGACACACTGTGGACATAGCTAACCATAGGCCTTTGCCACTGTCTCAAAATCTTACCATCTGTTATTTTGGGAATAGAGGATACAGTGTAACTGGCCCAGCACTAGGACTCCAGGAATGGGCCAAAGTATTGTTAATGACACAAAGGTAATCCAGATACTGGTATACAGAGAAAAACTTTTATTAGCAACAACCACTCTGGCAAAAGCAGCCAAACCAAAAACAACAATAGCATCAAAGACAAACTGAATATTGAATAATGACATACTGAATATTGATGTAGCACTCTTAACTACTGAGGAGGTCTATAATTATAATATAAAAACTAGCATAAACTTGGTATTGACATACAGTAAATATCTACTAAATATGACAGCTATCCCTCCACCAACAATAGAAAAAGAATTTATAAATACTAGAATAAACTAACTTTCTAAAAATTAACAAAGCTTAATCATTATACTAGCACAGATAAGAGAACCAGAAAAAGGAATAAAAATTTTTGAAAAATTGAGCAATGAATGATGAGAAGGAGGAGGTAAAGGTGAGATGAAGTAGCCTATTAAGTCATACAAAGAAATTAGTAGAATTAGCTAAAGGTAGCAGAAAAGAATGAGAAAAAAATGAAGAAAAAGAAAAACTAAGAAGCAAGAAACAATTAAAGGAAATGTTACAGATAAAAGAAATGGAAAATAAGTAAAGAAAAAGGAGAAAGGAAAATTCCCTCAAACTCCAATATCCAGTGAAGAAGAAAGAGAAAAAGAGTCTCAAAATTTTGTTTTGTCTGTATTTCTAAATGAATGGTTTCTCAAAGATCCACAGTTTTGGAATCCAGCAAGTCACATTTTTCTCTGTCTAGTTTTGTGGCCTGTGCCTTATGAAATGCCCCCTTTGTCTATTCACTCGAAGCTGTTGCAACTGTGCAAGTTAAAGCATGTCCTTGCTCACATAGGTTGATGGGGTAAGCAAACAGACCTCTGATCTGGGCCGGATAAGCAGCACAGTAAGAGTTCAAGCAGGCCACTCTATTTAATTTCGACACTCAGTAGCTTCTGAAAGCCACATATTCCAGGCCTGACTTCTTACTATAGATATCACTACAGCAGTGCCCCATGTCTATCCCAGCCTGTACTTAAATTTCTCAGGGAGTGTATGACCAACGCACACCCTCTTTGCAACTGTCTTCCATGGCTGTCTGTCACCCAGTCACTTGGGAGGCTAACACTGGGACCCATGATTTGAAGTTATTTTGTAGCTCAATTTTAAACAGTCAACTCTTTCCCTAAATAGTGCCTGATTAAACACTCTCTTGCAATATAATGGGTGTTGCACTGGGTTCCTTCTTCAAATGCTGCCTGCAACATGAAAAGAGTCATTTTCTGAGTGAAAAAAAAAGGGGTCATGCTGTTTTTTAGTTTATAATAGTCACAAGCTTTCCTTGGGGTTAATGCTGCTGACCCAATCTATTTCTCCTCCCTGAGCTCCCAAATTTAGGGGCTTACTTTGTATCTACAGAGAATGTTTCTTCCCTGGGAGAAAGGTGAGCTTCCAGATTGCCCTTTTCTTTTCTCTGCATTGTGTTTCTTTTCTCCAACTTCTCTGTAGCTACTAATTTTCCTGTCAGTTTCCTCCGGATTCCTAGAGATCTTCTTGTTTTCTTCTTGCCAAGTTGTTATTTTCCAGGTGTCTGGATTCTGACTCCTGACAAGGCTGTATTTTGCAGCTGATGTGACTCCATTATTTTGGTTTTCTGCCTACCTCCAAATTTTCAAAATCTCCAATAAGGTATTTAGAAAATTCAATAGTCAATTCCTCAGCTCTACTTCAGCCCAATGCTTATATAACAATAATGCAGTCTTATGCTATGGAAATAAAATAGGGATTTATACATAGTAAAATTGGAAAGTTTCAATTTTAAAGTTATTCACGAGAATATCTTTTAGGACACAGGAGCAATTTAATGAGGTGGATTGGATGAGGGGAGGAGACAGGTCTTGGTTTGGCTCTCTGCAGCTCTGTTTACTTCCAGATGACACTGTTGTCTCCTCTCCAGAGTCAGCTATATTGGGCCTTTTTCCATGTTCTTTTCTAAAGATGTTATATCTCAGTGATATAGATATGAAAAATAGAAAGCAGCTCTTTAAAACGTAAAAGTGTTTTCTGGCTTTGGACTTAAAGTTTTCTTTCTAGAGTTGCACTTTCCTTTCCCCCTCACAGTAAACCTTTTAGAAATTGACCCACACCATGCTGTTTTATGCATCATGCATGTCTAGTGAAAGATAGTGATGCTTAGATAATATCAGCTTCATTTTCTCTATTCTAATGCTATTTCCTCCTTGTAATTTCCTAAGAGAGCAGTATCTGATTTTATAAAATTCCTCTGCCAATTATTTTAATGACTTGACATATCAGCCATTTATCAAGATCTGTAACTGACAGTACCAATTATCCATAATTGTAACTTTTTATAACCACATTTACATTTACGTCACTTCTCTAACCATTTTTTAGTAAGAAAAAGGGACAAATTAAAAAGTAGTTTCTCTTTTGATTTTTCCCTGTCAGTACAAGAACAGCAGATAAAAGATATTTTAAAATCTTGAAGTAGTAGTGTGCTTTTTTACATTTAGTTAGATTCCATTTTTGTAAGAAGTTATTGAGCATTTGGGATACCAGATATCAAGATAAAGATGCTTCCAGGTTTCTATTAGAGTATTTTTCATGCTGAATTACAATTAACATTTTTCCACAATCATCTCCTTCATTATGAATTCTTGTTTATCTCTGCATCCCTAGGAATATCATATTTTCACATTCAAATAGATGTTTAATGTATGTGTGTGAGACAATTAATTTGTAAAATGCCATTAGATTTAAATGATTAAAATGTCATAATTTATCTTCAAATAATATATTACCATTCCAATGTATAGTAAGGCTTCTAGAATTAATATCCAGGAATTCTATTTTTGTGTACAAATCATACTTTTCTATTTCATTTGAACTATTTCCACTGGCATATGGACCTACCCTGATTTATCTTAAACATTTTATCTTGACCCCTTAGCTCTTCCAACTATTGCCCTAAGCTCCTGATCCCTTTATAGAAAATCTCTCCAGATATTTTCTTTACTATTGTCCCTAACTCCATTGTGGGAGTGGGCAGAAGTGAATGGCCTAACTGATTAACATGTTCCTGCTGGCTTGAACCACTCATGGTACATACATGACTGTCTCATCAGGTGGCTTGAACCACCAGTGTTAGATAGTGGAATTCACAGACAGTGAGGCATACAAATTATGGCCCCATTGTGGACCTATTAACCAGGGTCTGGAAGTAACAAAATGAAAAACCAGAGACAAGGAGGTCTAGGGAAAGATGTATATAGATGGACTTATAAAGTGAGCAAAAAGAATATTTTTATTTTGCTTTAATACCAACCATAAAACATTCACTGCAAAGGAGATACTCAGCAAACAGGATGACTCTTCTTAGATGGCTCAGTGTTTGCACAATGTGCTACTCAGCAGAGCCACACAGGGTTGGAGGTTATGTATAGGCTCAGTATCACAAGTTCTTTTTCACTGTTGCTGGCCCAGATATTCCTACTGTTGAATACCAAACTTGGAAGCAATAGGGACCCAAAATGTATTATCAGTGTAGTAGACCAAAAGACCAAGTAACATCTTGTATAAATTGATTATTCCAGATGCTTTCAATACTGGAAAGTTCATTAGCCCTTGATGCTTATTATGAAGAGAGAGATGACTTCCCTGCTTGAAATGCCTTTGATAACATCAGTCCCAGATACCTTATAGTATGTACTTTACCAACACAGGATCATATGTGACACTGTCACAGACCAATGAATATATTTTTATAACAAAACACTATGTGACAGTATCATGTGTCCATGAGTTAGTTCCCTGATCCTATCACATACTATGTTCATCACAGCATCAATCTAATAGAACTTTCAAAAAGTCCTGTTAAGGTGCCCACTTACAGACAAAAATCTTGCACTGTTATTCTGGGATGTTATTATATATACACTAAACAAATATGTGATATTCGGTGCATGCTCCTAACAAGCACACTTCACAGGCTGAGGAACAAAGGATCATAAATAAGATAGGGTTCTCTCAGCATGACTCCCACAAGCCCATTTGCAGAATTTATGTTTTCTGTCCCTGAAATACTGTGTCTACTAGATTAGAGGTCCTAGTTCTCAAGGAAGAGGGGATACTTTCATTTGGGATATAATAATGTTTCATTGAACCCACAACAATTACTGGCTTAGTCACTTTAGACTCCTCTTGTTTACTAAAAAGCAAGTAAAGAATGGAGCTATTCTATTAGTAGGGGTAATTTACTCTGAGTATAATAAAGAAATGTAATATTTTAGTGCTCCCATTCCCAATGAATGGCAGCAAAAATCAATATAGTAACTATGACCTTAAAGGGGCAAGGCTATCAAGAGTTCAGTTCTCTCAGAGGTGAAAGTAAACATTGTTTTCCCAAGAAAGGAATCCAGAAAGGCTGAAGAATGACCAATGGTGAACAAAATAGAAAATGGGTTGTGGAGTAATGGGATAGAGAATATCAGTTGCTGCTTTGGAAACAGCTGTATTTATAGGCTCTATGACTTGCTCTACTGACCCCTCTCTGTAAATACTTTTCCCCCCCAAAGATTAGGTCCAGCCCCCATCTTTATCTATTTATCAGTAGTTGGATCTTTGATTGCTTCTCAGACTTTTGGTTAAGATCAAGTGTAGTGGTTGGACCTTTGAATATTTCCACGTTTTTACTTATAAAAATGCTGCTATGAATATTAATATGCAAGTTTTTATATGACATAAGTTTTCATTTCTCTTATGTAGATACCTAGGAATAGAATTTCTGAGCTACTTAGTAGCTGTATGTTTAACCTCTTGAGAAATTTCTAGACTGTTTTCCAAAGCAGCTGAACTATTTTACATTCCCACAAGCAATGTACAAGGATCCAGTTTTTTCCTATCCTTGCCCACACTTGCTATCATCTAAGTTTAATATAGCCAGGCTAGTGAGTATAAAATGGTATCTCATGTGGTTTTGATTTGCACTTATTTAATGACTGATAGTATTGAATGCCTGTTGACCATTGTATAACATTCTTTGGGAAAATGTTAATTTTTGTATATGGTATCAGTTAAGGGTCTAGTTCATTTTTGTATGTAAATATCCAATAATTCAAACACCCATTGAACTGTCTTGGCACCATTGTTGAAAATTAATTAACCATAATTGTCAGAGTTTGTGAGTTCTTTTATTCTATTCCATTGGTTTTGTGTTAACTTTATACCTGATTTTTGTTGTTGTGGGGGGAGTTCTTGGAATTGAATCAAAGATCATGAATTTTTTATATCATATTTGATGGTTAATACAAAATTATAATCATCTGTTGTGTTGCTCAATGCAGAATGACACTTAGAACAGCAGAATTTAAAAAGTGGGGAGGATACATGTACTTAAAAATACAAATGTTTTCTATACTTCAATCAAAGTAATAAAACATTAATACCATTTGGTTGTGATAAATTACATGCATACTGTAATACCTAGAGCAACAATTAAGGCTACAAAACACTAAAAAGGAATATGTATAAATTAAGGTGGAATTCTAAAAATATTTCCAGTAACCAACAAGAGTGTAAGAAGAGAGTAATGAGAAATAAAAATCAGACAACAAAAAAAGAAAAGAAAGGAAATAGGTTTAAACCTGAATATATTAATAATTACCTCAAATGTAAATAGATTAATTATACCAGTTAAATATCTGAGATTAACAGAATGCATTACAAAACATAATCCAGAGCCAGGCATGGTGGCACATACCTGTAATCCCAGCACTTGGGAGGCTGAGGTAGGAGGACCACCCTGAGTTCAAGGCCAGTCTGGACTCCATAGTGAGTTCAAGTCCAGCCTTAACCACACAGTGAGACCCTGTCTTAAAAGAAACAATAAAAGGCTGGGGATTTAGGTCTATGGTTCCAGGCTCTGCCTAGCAATCACAAGGTCCTGAGTTGGATCCCTGGTACAAAAAGAAACAAGAAAAAAAGATAATCCAACAATATGCTTTCTATAAGAAACTTATTTAAAGTTGTTAAGTATTTAGGTAGATTGATGATAAAAGATTGAAAATATGTTTATAATGCAATCATTAATTTTATAAAGCAGTAATTACTATATTAATATCAGATAAAGTTAACTTCAGAGGAAACAACATCACTAGAAACCAAGATATTTAATAAAGAGAATAGGATTAATTTACCAGGTACACGTAATTATCCTTAATATAACAGGATAAAATAGAGCTTCAAAATACATGAAATTAAGTTGTCCCATCTTCACCATAGGAAGAGGGCTGGCTGGTAGGCTGGAACAACCTGTGTGGATGTAATGGGTTTTGGACTAAGGCTTACATGTCTTATCACAGCTGCTTGGCAAGAAGCAAGAAGATGAGAAATATAATACTAGAGGGAAAACTTATAAGGGCCACAGTCAGGCATGCCTCCCAAAATCAGTGACCTCAGAAAGAAAGGCCAAACAGGAGAGTGAAATCAAAGGCTGAGTGGTAGGAAGACAGAGCACAGAAATGTTGAATTACATAAGCAGGAACATGAACATCAAGGCAGAGTGATAGATTTCCTGTTACATTTGAACAAACGGAAAGTCCAAGTAGTTGTTGCATGAAGTCCATGAATTCAATTAAAAGACCTGAAACACCATTAAAATTTGCAGATGAATGAGTAGGACCTTATCTCTTTTTTCTTAAATAATAATTTAAAAATCACTAACATGTATTGAACACTTACAACTTCTAGGTAATAGTAACACATGCATTATCTCATAATTTTCACAGTAGCCCTGTTGTATTTGTTTTTCTATTGCTTCTGTAATGTTACCACAAGTGGAGGTCTCAAAACAACACAAATTTATTCTTACAGTTGTGTAGGTTAGAAGTCTGATATAGATATCACAGAGCTAAAATCAAGATGTCAACAAAGCTGTGCTATTTCCTGTACATTCTTGGTAAGATTTGTTTCCTGGCCTTTTCCAACTTGTATAGGCTGTACACACTGCTCTGCTTGTGGGCCCCTTCCAAAATCTTTGTCCAGACTGCAACTGATGGGCAAATGGGCTGTTTCTAAGGGTAGGGGAAAGGTAATAGGAAGAAAAAAATATGAGAAAATGAAAAAATGGAAATAAAGTGTTTCTAAATGGGGAGGGAAGGAGGGGGTGAAGGGAGGGCAGGGACAAGGGTAAAAAATGAGATCCAAGACCTGTCACATGGAGGTGCAGGATCCCAATGATGAATGTAACTGTACTATATACCTAAAATGTACCAATAAACACAATGAGAGAAAAATAATCTAAAAAGCCAGCAAAGACAATTAAATTATCCCCACATTTCACATCACCCTGACTTCTCATTTTAATCTTGTGATTACACTGGGTCTCCACAGATATCCTAGAAAAAAATCTCCCTTTACATAAAGTCAGATGATTAAAATGTTAGTTCCACCTACAATCTTAATTCCTCTTTACCACATAAGAACCTTTTACAGGTTCTATAGATTGGAATGTGAACATTGGCAAGAGGGGACGGCTATAGTTTGGACCTACAATATACCCCAAAGGCTCAAATGCTTGTCTGTGGTGGTGTTGGAAAGTAATGGAATCTTTGGGAGGTGGAGCCTACTTGGAGGAACTTGGGTCAATGGGAGATGCCTTAAAGGGGATTACTGGGACTCTGGTTTCTTCCTCTCTGTTTTACTTCCTGGCCACCATAAGGTGAATAGGTCTCCTCTTCTATGAATTTGGCCATGATGTCCTGCCTCATCACATGCTCAAAGAGAATGAGTTACTTCACCATGGCCTGAAAACTCCAAAACTGTGAGCCAAAATAAATGTTTTCTCTTTGTCATCTTATTTACCTCAAGTATTGTTACAGGGGCCATTATTCAACCTACCATATCTGTGATATAGTTTCCATTATCCATAACCTAACACATTCCTCAACTAGGGATAATTCATTGTAATAAAATGTAGAGCTATTTTTGGTTATTACAACTGGAAAAATGCTGCCAGTATCTAGTGGGTAGAAATGCCAAACATTCTACAATGCATAGGAGAACCCCTACAGCAAAGAAGTTATTTAATAAAATATGTCAATAATTCTACTATTGAGAAACTTTCTTTTAAAAGCCTGAAACTTACAGAAGATAGTACACCTTGACTGCAGTTACAGCTGATAAGTTTCAGAAATATGACCTGAACCGAGGTCCTCCTAACTTTGGATTATGACACTCTTCAACTTGGCCACACTGCAGCACTATAGAATGAATTGCCAGTGACGAGCAAAACTTGGTGTCCTTTTCAGTGGATATATTAAACATAATTAAAGGATGACTTCTCTGGCCTCTTTATTCTAAAGATGCAAGTGTCCAGCTCCAGGAGCATGCCTTGAGCAGTTTTGTTCAGTAAATACCTGGAATTATTTTATAGAAGCATTGGATAATGCTTCATTCATGCCTTATAGCAATCTACCAAAAAAATATGAATATGGTAGAATGCCTTCTTAGTGCTACACACTGTAAAGGAACCAGGCAGGAGATGAGATGTCATGTTAGTCTTCTGCTTCTATTTACCTGCCCTCCCTTTTCCTGTTGTTCAACTTCCCCAGAATGTCAGTTGCTAAGAATACTGAGAAATTTGTATTGTCTATGAGGATGGACAAGGACCAGGGTATGCACATTCTGAGAGTTCACTAAGCATAACCCATTGAAAGTCATGTCCCGGAATATTTATACAGGTGATTTACCCCGTGTCAAAGAAAAACATTGTACTTACCATCTAACTTGAGAAAAAATTTTGCTTTAGCAGAAAGCAACAAAAAAGTGGATTTTCCAGTCATAGAGGATTTTTTAAATAATGCACTTTTTTGTTTTCAACAGTTGTATCATTAACAACCCACTACACCTGAACTTTAACATTGCATAAATGACTGTACCATTGTTACTGTGAATAAACACTGAAAATTAATGATACCAACATTTATTTTTCATAGCATATATTCCCTGAAGCACCAAGCATTCATTTGAATATAACTATGGCATCTCAACTGTACATTAACATTGCATAAATGACTGTACCATTATTACTGTGAATAAACACTGAAAATTAATGATACCAACATTTATTTTTCATAGCATATATTCCCTGAAGCACCAAGCATTCATTTGAATATAACTATGGCATCTCAACTGTACAAATATCAGCACGAATTTAAAAAGCTTTAATTCAAAAACACCTTTAACTTTCATTGGTAGACAGCTGCATTTCAACATCAATCACAGTAATTCATCTAATTACATATTTGTGTACAAGGTTTCATTGGTCTAAATTATTTAAGAGCTTAAATGAATTTTACTGCCTTGTAGAGTTTCAATTTTCAGACTACCACAGTGCCACAAGAAATAGAACAGTAACCTGTACATGAAAGAAGTTGCACATCTTTTAGAAGTGGTTCTGTTGATTAAGGCTCCTTAAAATCAATCACTTTGCTGTCTCCTTGAGCTCTACTAATTGGAAAAACAGTTTTCCAAGAAGTTCCAAGAAGCTAGTGACTTCGTCAGTTACTCACCTTCTAAAATCATGAACCAAATTGTAGGTCTCCCAATTTCAAGCTTCTTAAGAGAGACATCACCTTTTCCTCTTTCCTATTCCACCCTGAGGGTGCTACATCACACCTGATTACAGAGTAAAGTATCTACTGGATTTAACTATCAACCTAATATTCTATCTACCCAACAAGCTCTTGCAAAGATTATATTTTATGCTCAGGACTGATATTCAAACTATAGACTAATTTTTATATCTATTACTACTTCACAACTCCTGGACCTGTCTATAACCCAGGAACTAAAGAAAATTTACTGGCCTTCTTAACTCTGCTGCAGGGCTATGGTTAATGTTCATTCCCTTTGTTGGGCATTCTTATCAAACTTGCTATTAAAGACTTTGACCATCATTCTTGTTTATATCTGACAAGCCTCAAATGACTTTAAGTCACCTAATGTCTCTTCTCATGCTAAAATAAATGAGAAAATAATGGTTCCTATTCAGTTAATTGTGATTGTAATATAAGATAATTTGCATAAGATTCAGAACATAGTACCTTCCATACAATAAGCTTTCAATTAGTATTGTTATTATTTTGCTAAAAGGTAAGTTCCTGAGGGAAAAGCCTGAGTCTGTTTGGTATACCACTATAACTCATCCCAAAGTTAGGTAGTTAGGTGTAGTATATGATCAATAAATATTTAGGTAAGAGAACAACAAACCAACACAGTTTCCATCCAGAATAATGTCAGGCTCCATTTTCCAGTTATCTCAAGTCCTGTATGTAGTATTTGAATGAACATGGAGCACAGATTTAACATGTGTACTTCTAGCTACAAAATGCATGGACTCAAGATTTGATACACTTGAAATCTAAAATGACTTTTACATAATTGAATAAAAATAATTACAGTCATAGCAATTACCTTTGAATGGAACACTTACTAAGTACTGTAATGTGTTTTATCAAATATTTTCCCATACATTGTTGAATTTATATGATGAACTAAAAAATAGAGGCTAGTCTAAAAGATTCAATGTGAAGATAGTCTCATTTTCATCAAGAGGGGAGATTCATGATTTTAATTTGTGGAACACTAAAGAAACGTTAATGCACAATGTATTCATCAAACTCAAATGTCATTGTATCTAAATTCCATTACTATAGTAAAGATGTAATAATTTTGTCTTGCCAGATCCTCCTTCACAGTATGATTACTGCTTGAATTACTAGTAGCTGTGGCAAAAGGCATGCAACATTTTTAAAAAGATGTGTATAATGCCTACTGCCCAGAAAGATTCAATACTACTTAATACAACATAAAACAGAAAATTAGGAAAAAAAAAACCAGAACAGAAATTGTTGTAGAAAAGTAGAGAATACTAGGAATCAAGGAGTTGAAGTTGAACACTAAATTTATCATAACATCTTGGCAACTATGGTGGAAACTGGAGGCATCTTGAATAGTGCAGCCTACATTTTTTGACAAAACACACACACACACACACACACACACACATCTATCTGCAAATACATACTTCCTCCTGGGAACAAGTAATACCAGAAATACTGCTGAAACTCCTCTGGTTTGAATGTGAATCTTCTAAATTGACTCATCCTTCTTATGGGCAAAGGTCAGGTGAGGAATTTAGAGCATTCCTACCTACTTAGGATTCCTGTCACAGTCAAAAGAAAATCTTCCTTCCTGTTACCAGTTAATTCAGACCCTTCCTGTGCATGCTATATGAAACTGTAAAGTAGGCCAAAGTTAGGCTCAGCTATTAAAAAGTTAAAATATAATTAAACACACAAATTCATTATTTATCAATATCTAAAGTACAAAATAAATTTCAAGTATAAAATTAATAATATATATTATTAGAGTATAAATTAATAATAGTAGTACCACTGGTATAAAACTTGACTGTTTAAAAATATTTTTCACAGACATTATAGAAATCTATTGTTTTATTCCATAAATACTTATTGGGCATCCATGTAGTGGTACTCATGTATGTTAAGAAAGAGCAGCAAAAGTTACAGTTTAGTGGGGAAAGTTGTACCATGAAGAAATAATTACTCACATAATTAGGCAGTTACAAAGGTGATAAGTGCCACAATAGGAAATGTTATAGTTAGGTTCTTAAATGTCTCCCACAACCCTATTTATTAAAGGCTTGGTCCCCAGCCCGTGGCACTATCAGAGGTAATGGAACATTCAACAAATGAGGCCTAGTGGAAAGAAATTAGGTCATTGTAGGCATGCACTCACAAAGTGGTTTCATCTGCTACGTGCTCCTGCCATGATGTTCTGCCTCAGTACAGGTCCAAAGGCATTAAGGCATTAAGGTTGCATCATGGATGAAACCCACAAAACTGTGAGATAACATAAACCTTTTCTCTTTGTATGTAGATTATCTCAGGTATTTTATGCAGTGCAAAGCTAACTAATACAGAGAAGCACAAAAGATTCTGACAGTGTTCAACTAGGAACCCTGACCTGGAGTGGTCAGGGAAAGATTCCCTGAGGATGTGTGATTAAGATTGAGACCTGAAGAATGAATGAATAAATGTTAGACAAACCAAGAGGAAAAGGGCATTAGAGGCCAAGGAAATATTCTGTGCAAAGAACTTGAGCTGGGAAGGGGTCCAACCTAGTCTAGAAAATGATGAGAGAGTGCTTGGTTTAATTCTCTTAGATATATACCCTGAGTGGTATTTGTAGATCATATCATAATAATATGTTTAACTTTTTTGAGGAATCACCATATAGTTTTCTGCATTGGCTGCACCATGTTATATTCACCCAAGAAACATCCTTTTTCTCTTACAAGAAGAAAAATCATCTTTTGCAATGAAGGGTCAATTTTAAGCTTTGGGACTTTAACTCCCTCCTAACATAGACTACGTTTTGGGTTAGGGGGCATCCAGAACCAAGACAAAAGTCACATAAGATGAGAAAGAACAAGCAGGAAGACCTTGCTTCACCTCATGTTAAACCTTGTAAGCCACACTCTTCTAAGGCTTTGATCACTGGGCCTCACACATTAATAAGTATTTCTTGATAGTCTCAGACAAATCCAACTATAATACAGTGAGATCCATATGGTTTTATTTAGTTCTGCTAAGAAAAGTTGAATGTCCCAAATATCAGCCCATCTGGCTCCCAACTACAGCAACCAACGTCTGTAAAAAGAGTTACCTTGATCCCCAAGTATCTAAATGTCTTCAGGGAGCAGAATTTTAGAGTATTGACAGTAAACAGTTAAGCTTTCTCACCTTAATTCCAATTCTGACTCACTGCTTTATGACTGGCCAAACCTTTAGCTACTCTGAGCTTCAGCTTTTTTGTTTAGAGAATAGAAATAATGTTTGCCTCACCTGGTTATTGTGAGGATTAACAAAGGAAAGCACTTTGTAATGATAAAAATAAATGTTCAGTGTTGACAGTTGTATGATTTTAAGTTATATTGTGTTTTCCTTAGTGAAATTCCTAAGTAATTTTTCATTCCAAAAGGCTTTAGCATGCCTTCTTTCATAGGCATGAAAGTTCGGTAAGTGTAATATAAAAAGCTTTGGAGTTGAAAACACCTGAAATAAATGCCAGTCCTGCCACTTCCTGAATGAATAACAGTGGATGGTTCATCCTTGGTTCTTCATCTATTAAGTAGAAGCAATAATTTACACTGTTATTGTTAATTTAAGTATTAAATGAGATAATATTGATGAACTCATACTTTAGTATCTATTACACAACAGATCTACAGCCAATGTCTGTTCCCTACTTTTATCTTTCTTCAAGAATAAAAAGCATTTCTTGGTTGCATAAAATAAAAATGTAGGTCTGCTTCAGACTTCAAAGTGCATAGGAAACACTTGGAAAGTTAAAAATATAGATGCTGACTCCAAGATTTAGCAGTTCTAATAAGTTCTCACATGGTGCTATCAGAGCTTGTTTGTAGATCACACTTTAGGAACAATATGGCAACTTTATTAACACATTCAGCCTATTACAAGGAGATAGCTAATATTGGGAGTATCTTCATAGGTTTGCATGGAATAAGGATGTAAAGCTGGGGACTGCTTATTGTTTGGCCTCATTTACATTTCTTGGCCCAGAAATAAGGAGTATACTGTAGAAAAATAATCTAATAAGAATCATTCTTAATCTAGAAGTTTTGATACTCACTCATTCATTCAAGGGTCTCTCGGGAATATTAAGAAAAACTGAAGATGAATAAAAAAAAGAGGATAATCAAAGATTTTCTGTCACAGAAAAGCAAAGATTCTCTTGCTTTTCAAATATAACAAGGATCATGGAAGCCAAGAAGTTATTCTAAAAGCATAAAAGGTAACAAGGCCAAAATTCCCTTTATTCTTACTCTCCTCGTTATATCCTCCTCCTCTTTCTCTTTCCCTCCCATTCTCCTCTTCCTCCTCCTTCTTCTTCCTTGGTATAATAGTCAAATTAACATAATCCAAAGTTTACCAAGTGTACAATTGATGTTTTAAGTGTGCAATTCAGTGACATTAAGTATTCATTGTTGTCCAATCAGCACCATTGATGACCACAGCTTTTTTATTACCTTGACTGAAGCTCTATCCACTAAAAAATAATTACTTATTGTCCCCCTCCATTCAGCCCTTGCTAACCACTATTCTACTTTCTGCTTCTATGAATTTGCTTTTTCTGGCTTTCTCTTGTGAGTGGAATCAGACAATATTTTCCCCTTTATGTTTGGTTTATTTCATTTAGTATGATTTTTTTTCAAGGCTTATTCATGTTTTCTACCAAATATCTGAATTTCTTTCTTTATTAAGACTGAATAATATTACATCATATACATATTCTACATTTTGTTTATACATTTATCTGTTGGTGTATATTTGGGTGATTTTTTTACCTTTTAGCAATTGTGAATAATGCTTCTATGAACATTGGTGTACAAATATCTGTTTGAGTTTTGCCTTTGATTCTTCTTGAGTATATTTCCCAAAGTTGGAGCATATAGTAATTCTATGTGTAATGTTTTCCATATTTTTGAGAGCATTCTTATCAGAAATGCCTTTTTCTTTGTAAAATAGGAAAAATGGTAATAAGGAATAAAGTACCTATAGGACTGTGGCTCCATCCTGAGACAGACTACCTTTTGAGACCCCTGGTAAGATAAATGAATTGGTCTTCCTGAGTTGTTAAGTATTGGATGTTTTCCCCATTCTGGGTAGTACTGGAGATTGAACCCAAAGTCTTCATACTGAACTCCTGGCCCTTTATTTCATTTTATTTTAAGAGACTGGATCTTACTAAGTAGCTAAATTGCCCAAGTGGGATCAAACTTACGATCCTTCTGCCAAATCCTCCCAGAGTACTGAAATTACAGGCATGTACCACCATTCCCAGCTCCCAATTCTTTCTTTTTGTTACTCATGGTCTCTTGAAAGATGTCCCTTTAGAAAGGAACATATTAGTGTACCAGAACAGAAAAAGCAAAGCATTTTGAGTGAAGTATTGGAAATAAAATGGGTTTGGGTGTCATAATATCCTAGTTCTAGCCCTGACTCCACCTTATCCTCATTACGTGATTTAAATGTCACTAAAATCTAAATCAGTGCCTTCACATGTCAACTGAGAACAAAAACACCTTCTCCAACATCAGGGAGAGCAAATGAGATAATGTGAATTTTTCATAGAGAAGACAACTCTTTCAGCAACACTTGCAACTGCCAACACGTGCATGAGCACACACGCGCTCACACACAACAGCATCAGTACAATAACTTCACTTTAATTTATTTTATATAGTAGGCTTTCCTATAAGATTGTTTTGAAAAGACAATTCTTATGGCTAACAGAAGTTTAAAACTGCTGAAATATGTTGACCTTATTTCCTCCCATTTTTCCCTTTTAAAGTAGCTTTTACTATTTTGGTTCTTTTTTCTCTTCTGGCCATCTTTAAATATGAAGGCCTGCTTCCTAATGGAGGGGAAAGTAAAACAAGGCAACTCTTCTTTTTACCCCTCCTGCACCAATCAGGTAGATAATCTATCATATTTTAAATTTTTATTTAATTGCTAAATTCCTAAAGGGAAGAAAACCTGCCACATTTTTTTCTTCCACTGCCTTCCTTTTAGTCTATTACCTGAATTCCGGCCCCTGGTCTATAACATAACTATGTAATAGAAACCACCTTTTCACTAAACTCCATTCCATTCTCTTAGCAGCTTTCGACATAGTTGATTTTTCCCCTGAAACCCTTGTCTCCCTAGTTTTCAGAGAAATGTTGAGACTGCACTCCCTCTTCCTCCCTTGACCATTGCTCCCTTGACTCCTCCTGTCCTGGGAAAGTGGTGACTCCCCAGGGAAGAGCGCTCAGCCATCTGCTCGTTTCCTTTTAGCCCTGCATCAGAAATTGTGCCCGGTTTCTCAGTGTCACCCGTCACACTTTGTCTATAGCAAGGATCCCTGTTTGTAATAACCTAGCTTAAATTGCCTAATGGACATTTCACTTTAGATGTCTGACAACCACAGATACTGATAACTTATTTAATTTAGTCCCAAACTCCTTCCATTTTCAGGTTTCCTAGTTATCCAATGGAATTGTCGATCTAGAGCTACCAAAATTTGACCTCACCTTCGTACTTGTCTAGTCCTTTGTCCTCATCTCACTCCTCCCATAAGTGAACAGTTCCAAACTGCTATTGATTCACTTCCATGCCCCTGAAATTGCTTCCTCCTTCTCCACTCCCTTCTCTAACATATACCCATGGAGGTTTTTTAATAGGAATATTATCCAAGCTGTCTGCCTGGACACTTATCTGTAGTATCTATCTCTATTCCATTTTTCTTGTGCACTATTACTTATTTTTGTCCATCTCCTACTTTAAAAACTTTTCATTCTTTGCTTTTACTTCTAAAATATAATTTATTAATCTGACATGCTAAATCTCTTGCAATCTGACTCTAATGTGAAGAAGTATACATTTGGTCTGCCTCTCCATTTTCTATTATATAACTCCTAAAATACTTGAAATATCCAAAGTGGTAAATGTCTTTTGGTATGGTAATGAGTTGACTGGTGGCTGGCAGCAGCTAAGCAGCTTGAGGACAATGGGTGGTCAGCAGAAAGACCACCAAGGCAGGATCAGAAGATTGGGACTTTCAGCCCCACCCCTCAACTTCCAAGGGCAAGAGAAGGGCCTGAAGGTTAAAATGATCACTAATGGCCAAGGCTATAATCAACCATGCCTATGGAATGAAGTCTCCATAAAACCTCAAAAAAAGAAAAAAAAAAAAAAAAAAAAAGAAAGCGTTCACAGAGTTTCTGAATAGCTGCACATAGAGAGGTTCCTGGAGGTTAGAGTGCCTAGAGCAGAGACATTCCATACCACTTTCTTTACACCTCGCTCTGTGCATCTATTTTTCTGTACTTGTTGCAATATCTTTTATAATAAGCAAGTAAATATGTTTCCCTGTATTTTCTGAGCCACTCTAATAAATGATTGAATTTGAGCAAGGATTTTGAGAAACTTGATTTATATCTGGTTGGTCAAAAGTGTTGGTAAAACATTCTGGGGTGTGGGAATGGCATCAGAAATTGGAGGGGAGCAGTCTTGGAAACTGAGCCCTCAATGTGTAAGAATGATGCTATCTCCAGATAAATAGGGTTAGCAGTGAATAGAATTAGAATATATCAGCGTGATATGTCCCGTTGAAGCATTGGTTGCTTGTTGGGTGGAGGAAATCTCCATTCACTTGGTGTCAGAAGTGTGTTGTTGAGTGAAAATATAGGAAAACTTGAGATTAGTTTTATGTGTGTCCTCACTGACTCAATATTTTGTCCTAATTTTAAGAAGTGAAAATTCTACATATCTAACAAGTTCAGTTTGAATCAAAGACACACTTCAGTTCCATAATCTGGAAGATCATAATCTGGAAGTCATGGTTATGCTCAAGTATGCTTTTTATAACTATGAAAAAAGCAGTTTTCTATGTAAAAGGTACATGCAAGGAGATAATTAGGTGCTAAGAAAATGCTAAATTAGTAACACTACCAACAGTGGTTAGGGAGGCTTTAGACTTTCCCAGACCCACAATAATTAACTCTCAGCTTCCTTTAACCTGAACATAAATGAATGCTTGGTTGTCTCATGTTTGTGCCAATATAGTCTCTTCCAATATCTAGGTAGGCTGCAGTCTATAAGTCTTTCATCTTATGGGAAATGCTGAAGCAGCTGCTGAAGGTCCATACAGGGACGATAAATTTGTTGAATATTGGCCATGGTCAAAATGACAGCTGATTTGTGCTTCTTTATTTGTATATTTATTTTTGAAGTGATAAAATATTAATAGCTAAAAGGATATCCCATACATACAGGATTGGTCCAACACTTTGCTTTCTTGATTCTTTGTTTTTCTTTTTATTGAGTTTATTGGTATATTCTAGGTATACAGTACAATTACATTCATTACTGGGATCTTGTACGTTTACATGACAGGTCTTGGTTCTCATTTTTCTCCTTGTCCTTGCCCTGGCTTCACCCCTCCTCTCCTCCCCATTTACAAACACTTTATTTACATTTTTTCATTTTATCATATTTTTTTCTTTTCCCTTATTCCCTTTCCCCTACCCTTCCCCCTTTCCCTACTCCTTTAGCCCTTTTTTTCCTATTTCACATTGTTAATTATACCATTAGGATCTTGAGTACTATTATAGTTTTTCACACCAGAGTATTCGGTATTTACACATGTGTGACTTATTTATTTCACTTAGGAGTATTTTGATTCTTTTGTAAATTATTTGGATATATAACACCCTACTATGCACTAAAAAGAATGACAGAGATTTAAAAACTGTCAATTTATATTATTTTTTACTATGCACTAAAAACAATGATAGAGGTTTAAAAACTGTTACTTTATATATTTTTATTGGAATATTTTGTCTATTGTCCTGATTAAAAGTAGACAATTATGTCATAGCATAAATATTGAAATTAGCATAAATACAAAGAACTATTTTAAGAGATTAGAAAAAAATGTAGTGGATCGAAAAAGCAGGATAAGCATTCTGTATTGAAACGAATTTGCCAACAAAAGTAAGAAAAGAACATGGAAATATCTTCATGTAGTGAGAAAGAAAAATTCTACAACTTAAAGTGGTTTTACAACTTAAGGAGAATATCTAATTTAAACATCTTTTGTATGGATTTATTTAGATACATTTCACATAATCATAAAATTCATCCACTTAAAGTGTGCAGTTCAGCCAGGCATGGTGGTGTACCCCTATAACCCCAGCTTTTGGGAGGCTGAGGGAGGAAGATCACTGAGAGTTTGAGGTTAGCCTAGTCTAAATAGTGAGGTTAAGGCCAGTTTGAACTTACATAGTGAGACCCTGTCTCAGAAAAAAAAGTGTGCACTTCAATGCTTTTGTGTATAACTACAGCATTCAGCAACCATCACCAAAATCTATTTATAGACTGTTTTACTCCCTCCAAAGCAAGAATCATTAGAAGTCATTCCTCAGCCCATGACAACTGTGAATCTACTTTCTTTTCTTTTCTTTTTTTTTTTTGTGGATTTTACTGTACTGATCTTTTGGGACTGGATTTTTTTCATTGAGCATGTTTTTGAGGTTCACCCATGATTTATCATTACTTCCTTCTTTTTCATGGCTATACTACATTTTATTTATGCATTAATCAATTCTTAGACATTTGGGCTTTTCCTTTTTCTTAGAAATGATGAATTTTGCTATGAACATTTGTTGACACATGGACATATATTTCATTTTTCTTGGATGTATACCTAGGAATGGATCATATGGTAACAGAATGTTTAACATTTTGAGGAACTGCTAAACTCTTTCCAAAGCAGCTGCAGCATTTTACATTCCTGCCAGCAATACTTGAGAGTTCTTGTCACATCCTCACCAGTGACTGTTACTATCTTTGTATTTTAGTCACCTGAGTAGGTATAAAGCAGGATTTTTACAATAAGTTTGGATCGTCTTCATTCAGGAAAGTGATGCCTTGAGTCCCATCCCATATGTCTCAGCAAGTTGTGAGCAAAATTTTATTACAAAGACATGTTGTTTTAGAAAAAGATATGGGAAGATATCTAATCAACTGTTACTCTTGTTTACTGAAAGGTAAGGATTTAAAAAAGGAAGGGGAGAGGTACTATTAGCTTTTTTCTTTTACATTCACTTATTGTTAAAATCAGCATCATCTGTATATGTATGGTTTTGATAAAACAAAAATATCAAAAAAAATGGGGACTTCTAGGAAGATGGCAGAATATACACAGCAACAAATCAGTAGCTCCAAGATTCAGAACCCAGACACTGGAAAAAAATAATTTGGAAATAAAAGAAGGAGGGAGGTGCAACTCTGGAACTCAGGAAAGATCTGAAGGGGAAATTGGAGCCCATGGAGAAAGTGAAGAGACTGATCTCAATGCAGAAAAAGGAGAGGACAATCTGCATTACCTCCCCAGATCTTGGATTCATGACATGAGAGAAGAGGATCAAATGTACAGACACACAATGAAAGTGGGTGACTCTAGAGGCCTCTCAAGAGAAATGCTCCAATGGAATGGAGCAGTGAATGCTGGGAACTATAACAGCTGGTGAGTGACTCAAAGTCCAAGTGACTTCAGTATCCACTGGGGACAGTGCTTGGTCAAATTGCAGTTTATGGAGGGGCTTTCTGAACCTGGGATTCATAGCAGATAGGAGTTGGCTTCATCTCATGGCTCCCATTGTTGAAATCCCACAGTGCCTGGGTGATGGACAACTGGAAGACACATCTAGGATCAGGAAGTCATGGTCAAGCTGTCAAGAAACACCCGGTGTTGCTGGCTGAATGATTCAGAATCAAACCCCACAATGAGAGGCCAAGTATCATCCTGAATTCCTGTGGATTTTAAAATACTAGAGCTGGCACACTGCCCTAGTCTCACTTCAGCCTTGCTGTGATTATCTAGCATGGATTTGGGCTCTGAATGCCTTCTTTGACTAACAGCAAGAGCAAAGTCACCCTCTAAACTGAACACTACCACAAAACTATAGACCCCAGAATATAATCACAGAATTGAAATCACAGAGAAATTTATTTGCTTGTTTTTTAATGAGAATGAACATTATTATTAATTTTTTGTTTTATTTCCTTCCTTTCTTTCTTTCTTACCCTCTTATCTTCTTCACTATTTGCCAAAGCTTGGGTAATGTTCCTTTGTCCTTTAACTTTGTTTCTAATTTCTTTTTCTACTTCTATTTCCCATTTTATTTTCTCATATTACTTTTAAATTTTTCTCCCCTAAGGAACCCTTCTCCATTATTGGTGGGAGTGCAGACTGGTACAACCACTATGGAAGTCAATATGGAGATATGTCAAAGAGTTGGGACTAGAGGTTCCATTTGACCCAGCCATCCCTCTGCTGGGTATCTTTCCAAAAGAAAAGAATCACATCACAGTGATATATGTGCACCTATATTTATAGCAGCACAGTTTGTAAAGCTGAAACTTGGAAACAGCGCATTTGTCCATCAGTTGAAGATTGGATAAAGAAGATGTAGTTTTTCTATAAACTGTGATACTACTCAGCCATAAAGAATGAGAAATTAGAGTTATTCATAGGAAAATGAATACATATTGAGGATGTACTCCCAAGTGAAATAAATAAGTCACACATGTGTAAATGCCAAATAATTTCTCTGGTGTGAAAAACTATAACGGTACATAAGATCCTAACCATATAATTGCAATGTGAACTAGGAAGAAAAGGGCTAAAGGTATAGGGAAAGTGGGAAGGGTATGGGAAAGGTAATAAGGGAAAAGAAAAATATATGAGAAAATGAAAAAATGGAAAAAAGTGTTTATAAATGGGGAGGAGAAAAGGGGCTGCAGGGAGGGCAGGGACAAGGGGGAAAAGTGAGAATCAAGGCCTGCCATGCAAAAGTACAAGATCCCAATGATGAATGTAACTGTACTGTATACCTAAAATGTACCAATAAACTCAATTGGAGAAAAAATTTGAAAAAAAAAATCAACCAATAACAAATGCTGGCAGGGTTGTAGGGAAAAAAAGAACTCTTCCCCACTGTTGGTTGGGAGTATAAACTGTTGGTTGGGAGTATAAACTGGTGCAACCACTGTGGAAATTAGTATGGAGATACCTCAAAAAACTATGATTACTCACAAGCTCAAGGTCCCAAGGTATAAAAAAAAAAAAACAAACAAAAACTATGATTAGAGATCCCATTTCACCCAGCTATTCCCCTTATGGGTATCATCCCTTCACAATCACAAGAATAAAAAAACTCAAAGAATCATACCACAGCAATATAAGAGCACCCATGTTTATAGCACCACAATCTGTAATAGCTAAAATGTGGAAAAAGCCCAATTGCCCATCAACTGGACACTGGATAAAGAAGATGTGCATATATAAAAACATATATATATACATATGTATATATACATATATATATACACATATATATATACATATATACATATATATATATGAGTACCATTCAGCCATAAAGAATGCAAAACTAGAGACATTTATAGCTAAATGGATGCACATTGAGACCATTTTCTTAAGTGAAATAAATAGGCACACATGTGTAAATACTGAATAGTTTCACTGCTGTGAAAAACTGAAAATGTAAATAAGGATCAAAATGTATAATATATAATAGGAAATAAGATAAGTCCCCAAAGTGAAGTGGAAGTAGAAGGGGTAGGGGAAGGGGAAGTGAGAGGAATAAATATGATAAAAGGGAAAATGAAAGAAAGTCTTTATAAATAGGGAGAGGTGGAGGGAATGAAGTGGGGGCAGGGGAATTGGGGGAAAAAAAAAGAACCAAGGTATAACATGTAAAGGTGTAAATTACCTATGATGAATGTCATCATATTGTATAGCTAAAATGTACCAATAAACTTAATGAATTTTAAAAAACCAATCACACAGAAAATATTACAAAGAATCAACAGCTGGGATCACATCAAATTAAAAAGCTTCTGCACAGCAAAAGAAACCAGCAATAGAGTGAAGAGACAACCCACAGAATGGGAAAAAATTTTTTACCAGCTACTCCTCAGACAAAGGAATAACATCTAGAATATACAGAAAAACCAGAACTCTCAAATTTAAAGACCCAATACAAAAAATAGGCACCTGAAATGAACAGACATTTCTCAGATGGAAATGTAAAACAGCAAATAAATACATGAAAAAGTGCTTGACACCATTGATCTTTCAAGAAATGCAAATTAAAATAACACTGATATTCCATCTCACTCCAAAAAGAATGGTTATCATCAAGAAATCAGCCAAGTACAAATGTGGGGTGGGCTGTGGAGGAAAAGGAACCCTTTTCCACATTGGTGGGAATATAAACTGGTAAAACTATTGTGGAGGTTAATATGGAGATTCCTCAAAAAACTAGAACTAGAAGTTCCATTTGACCCAGCTGTGCCCCTTCTAACTATCTCCCAGAAAGAGTAAAGGCAGCATACCACAGTGATAGATGCATACCCATGTTTATAGCAGCACAATTTATAATAGCTAAATCTTAGATATGCCTATCAAGAAGTGAATGGATAAAAAAGTAGTATTTACATTCAATACATACAATACTACTCTTTCATAAAGATAAGTTTGAATCATTTGTAAGAAAACAGACACACTTCAAGACCACAATCATAAGTGAAATAAATGAGAAACACCATTTGAAGTGTTGCCTTCTTTCTCTTAAATGAGAAACCCAATGGGTAAATGAGGTGTAATAAAGGAGGATAGATGTTCGGAAGTGGGAAGAACATGTTCAAATTGGAAAGGGAACAAGGGAGGGGGAGAAGGAAGGTCTGGAAAGGACAAGGCGAAAAAGAGAATGGAAGAAAAACGTAGAAACAAAGCTCTTGTAAATAAAGTGGGGAGAAGGATTGAAGGAAGAGAGAGATAAGAACGAAAAAAGAATTGAGATGTGTTATATACAGGTACAAATTCCCTATGATAAATGTGATCAATACAAAGAATAAAGTTAAAACTAAAACCAAAACAAAACAAGACTCTTCATGTCTTTGAATTTGTATTTCTTTCATTAACCCTTTGAGGGTTTAAAATCTTTTTGTGCATAAAGATTATATACATACATTAACATATATATATACATAATATTGATATTAGATGGTATTTTTAATATTGTATCTATATATCAAAACATTTAAAATACTAGCAAGATCAAACTTGGCCAATTAAACCTTGAGTATTCTCTGATGAGTATTTAGATTCTAGATGCTGAGTGTGGCTAATGATTTTCTGGACTGTGAATAAAGGTATTCTATTATTAGTGTTTTCAGATACAGATCAGTTGCTTGAAAAAAAAAACTTTTGGTGTGTATGGTTAAAATCAAAATATAGTGAACAATATCAGCTTTGCCATCCTTCAACATAGTTCAATAAATAGAAAAAAAAACATAACTTGATGAGCACTGAGTTGTATTCTTTGAGTGATTTCCTGGCATGCTTCTGGGGATTGATTTTTCTGATCTGGTGTTATAATCCATACAAAGTCATTAATATTTGTTTAGCAGTTTAGAAGCCCTTATGGAGTCATTCTTCCATCACCAGGATCACAATAGATTTACATAATTTCAATTTATGGCTACACCCAAGTGTAAATTAAAATCAAACCATAAAGTGCATTAAAATTTGTGTAATGTTTAAAAATTAAAGGTCAATGCTTCTATATATTTTCTCAAAACTTATTTGATATATTGTTATGTACCTATGGGACATTGTGATATACAGAAAACATGGCAGACACAATGTGTTTCCCATAATTTGATTTGTAAGTTCTGTGTTTTATTCCTTTACAGTTTAAGCAAAACTATTCAGTAAGTTTTTTTAGCCAAGCTCAAGTAAGAAGGTAGGGAAGACAATAGATAGAACAAAATCTTAAAGGTTTCTCAATCCAGTTATTGCTACTGATCAACTACACCTACTTACTCTTTGTAGAAGCAATATTGGATAATGTAAATGCAATGATAAATACTTCAGAAAAGAGGTGCAACTAAAAAAATGACCAAAAACTCAACCCATAGTAATTGTAGAAAGGAGTTTATAATTTTCCAGAAATACCTCTATTCTTCATTATGAAAGGCAGTCAATAGAAAACCAAAAAGAAAGAGTAGCACTTTAGAGCTTTGGTTGTGTGTCTGGGATAGATAGGATCAGAGAGTTCCTGATCTCAAAGAGATAACAAAGAATGCAAATTCCAGAGCCAAGCATCTACAACCAGCGATGTGCCTTTGCTTGCCCCAGAACTTTAGACCTTTGGAATGAAGAGTGTGATGTGACTAACCACCATAAAAAGAATTTATAGAGACAGCTCCCCTCAACTGTTCTAGAAGTTGTAATGATCTATAGCTTTACATGTCTATACTGCTTTATTACCCTTTGAAAGGAGTTGAATTTATAAATCTACTTAGGATGAAAACTGTGTTCCCCTTAACAAAACCCTGATAACTAGGTTGGGAAGACAATTCAACTTAGTAATCCATTGAATTTTAATTATATAGTTAAAACTTATTTATAGTTTAAACAAAACCTCTCTAATAAAAGTGAAAGACTACTTTAAAAATCAAAATTTAAAAAAATCCTGCCCTTTGGGAAACATGTTTAGTAATCGGACCACCAGTTGTAAGCAGCAGGGTGGGGATTTTAGGACACTGATAGACTTGATGCTATTTCTTTCACATCCAGCCACCTCTGAAAGCCACCCTCACTGGGCCTGGTTTCTTATGATGGAGGATAGGGCGCATGTTCTTTCCCACCTGAGTTTAAACTTCTCAGGGGTTTTGTGTACAACGTGAACCCATACTGTGGCTATCATGACTACCTTTCACCCAGCCACTGTGGAATCCTTCAAATGGAATTTCTCTACACTGTTCTGAGGCTTGGTCCTAAACAATTCACCTTCCTAAACTGCTGTCTGATTAAACACTGTAATAAAAACACTGTCTGGAAATATGTCAAGCTCTGCAGTGGGTTTCTTTTCCAACTCTAGCCTGCTGTGAAGGAGTCAGTTTTGAAGTAAAACCTCACACTGTATTTTATAGCTTGCCAATAACTGTGGGCTTTTTTTGGGTCTACCTGGCCAGGTTTATAATTTCTCCCTGGATCTGCCACTGCACCCCCACCTCGGGTTCACCCTCTCCCCTTAGATGATAGCCTTGTCTATGAGGAGGTCAGTCAGTTGGCTGATGCCTCTGCTACCCTGTTCTCAGAGTGAAACAAAATACAGAGCCTTCTCAGAGTTGGCAGGTGTTCAGGGCCAGGAAGCACAGTTGGTGGCATGCCAATGCACATGTCCATCCAGAGTGAGCATTTAAATTTTTAAATTTGTAATTTCTATTATCATTTAAATTTGTATGTAATTTTCATTTGTATTTTTTCATTCTTTTCTTTGAAGAAGGCCTCCAAATTGCATAAGCTCCTATCTCTACAAAATGTGTCTCTACCTCTAAGTGAGTTGAGATGAGCTAAGTTAAACTGATCCTTGTTATCTGACATAATGAGTTCATCAATAAGAAATGAAGTTAATAAAACAAGGTTAATATAGTCAAAGTATATTAAGTTAGGTAAGGAGTAGATGTATTTTTTTTTAAAAAATAACACATTTCCTAATGGTGGATATAATTGGCATAGATGTAGGGGGGATTACTTAAGGGAAAATATGAATTGATTAGACATTATAATTTTTACTATGCTTATTTGGCTCTACTTCCTCTCACACATTCTGAAATATATCATTTGTTGCTTCATTAGGAGGTCAAATGTACTGTACCTTCCCCATGTAAATAAACAGATGGTCGTGTCTTGGGAGAGAGGCAAAGGTCTACAATTAGCCATACCAAAGTGCACCACTGAAAAATAGAGACTAAGTAAAGAGGCCTCCACACTAGTAAATTCATCCAATCATCCATCCACCCATCAATCAATCAGTGTGAGAAAATAAGGCAACAAATACCTCCAAAAACTGTCAACACCTCCAAGGCTAATCCATGGATGGAATGAGGGGGAGAAAAACAAAAGCCACACAGACAAATTATTCAAAAGAGTAACAGAAGATTTTTAAGAAACCAAAAATCAATAAAGTGTTCTGTGAGCTCATTGAAGATATAACTAAACAGATAAGAGACTTGGTAAACAAACTAAATTATCAATGAGATTACAGATGACACTAACAAAAAGCAAGCTGAGCTAAAGAAAATAAATACAAACATGAAGAACCAATTCAGCAAAGAATTAGAGTCCATAAAAAATAACACACATAAATTCAGAAGATTAAAAATTCTATTGAAAATATGGTCAACAAAAGCAACTAATGTGAAGTCGGTGTCAGAACTAGAAAACAGGGCTGCTGTCAGAGACAAGTTGTTCATAGATACCTTAAAAATAAAATAAGGGAACATAAAAATAGATTCAACAACTGGTTGATGATGTGAAAAAGACTAATTTTGGATTCATTGGAATTACTGAAAAATCAGAAGACAGCCAAGATGGCAAAAAAATCAGTTCAGAGAATATCAAAAAACTTTCCAAATATGGGATAATAATTTAACATAAAAATAAGTGATATACACAGAACCCCAAATGGCCACAAACAAAAGAGAACTTCTCCGTGACATAGTATAGTAAAACCTCTGAGCTCAGAAGTCCAACACAAGGACAGAAACTTAAAAACTGTGAGAGAAAGACAACAAAACACTTCTAAAGCTCACTACAGTTATATCAGATTTTTCAACACAAATGTTAAAGGTCAAGAGAACCTGGAGTGAAGTGTTTCAAGACCTTAAAAAAAAAAAAAAAAAAAAAAAAAAAAAAAAAAGAAAAAGAAAAAATTCCAAACCAGACTGATACATCCTGAAAAACTATCTTACAAAATTGGTGGAGAAATAAGGCAATTCAAAGATAAAGAGCACCTAAAGAATTTCATGACCACCAAATAAATGCTCCAAAAATTCTTGAGGGTAACCTAGTAAGAGACAGTGAAGCTAACTATGTAAAGATGTCTAATACAATTAATCAGGCAAAGTGATCATTAAATTAGAAGGGGGAATTACAAAAGGAAAATAATGTAATGACAGGAATAAATTGATAACTTTGATTAATAACTCATTGTGAATGATCTCAATTTCCCAATCAAAAGACACAGATTGATAGAATGGATCAAGAAACAAAAAAAAAATGTGCCATATATAAGAAACAAATTTATTCTCAAAGGAAAGTCATGGAATCAAAATAAAAGGAAGTAAAAAATATTTTATACAATATGATCCTGGAAAAAAGCAGAAGTAGCTATACTATTTTCAGAAGAAATGGAATTCAAGCCAAAACTGATCAGAAGAGACAAAGAAAGTCACTACATATTGGTTACAGAAACAATTAAATAGGTAAAGGTAACAAGTGTAAATAGTGCAAAGGTAATTTTAGACCTGAGAATATCCACATCAGAAAAAGAGTCAAAATAAATAACCTAATAATACACATCAAGGAACAATCCAAATTCAAACCCAGTACAAAGAAGAAAATTATAAAGATCACAGCAGAAATAAATGAAGAGACTAAAATAACAATACAAAGATCCAATGAATTGAATAGCTTTCTCTTTGCAAAAGTAAACAAAATAGTCAAATCTTACCCCCCAATGGAAAGAAAAGCCCAATATCAATACAATTATAAATGAAGAGGTGAAATTACAGCAGACACTCAATATCCAGAAAATTATTAACAACTACTTTAAAGTCATGTACTCCAATAAGTTGGAGAATTCAAAATAAAATGGACAGGTTACCAAAAAAAAATCAAGAAAATAAAATAATAAACAATCCAATAACAAGAAATGAAATTGAAAAAGTAATAACAATACTACCAAATAAGAAAAGCACAGGTTTTTATGGATTAACTGCTGAACTGTACAAGAATTTCAAGGAATATTTAACACCACTACTCCTCAAATTTCTTAATGAAACTGAAAGGGAAGGAGATTACTAAGGTCATTTCTGGAAGGTAGCATTATCCTGATTACAAAACCAGACAAGGATCTAACCAAGAATGACTACTGCAGCCCAAACTATTTAATGAATATAGATGCAAAAAATTTCTACAGGATACTGGTAAGCAGAATGCAACAAGTCATTAAAAATATCATAAAACACACACACACATACACACACACACACACACACACAAGTCAAAAAGAGCAGAGAATTTAGCTCAGTGGTTCTGGTGCCTGCCTCACAAGTTCAAGGGACTGAGTTTCGATCCCTAGTACCAAAAAAAAAAAAAAAAAA
>NW_022900917.1:44768430-44806282 GCF_012274545.1 Fukomys damarensis
AAAAAAAAAAAAAAAAAAAAAATCATACAATATGTCCAAGTAGGCTTCATCGCTGGAAAGCAGGGACAGTTCAACATACACAAATCAAATGTAACACACTGTGGAAAAAGAAGCAGGGACAAAAATCATATGCTCATCTCAATAAATGTAGAAATAACTTTGAATTTTTAAATATCAATTCATGATTTAAAAAACCTTGCAGAAAATATATATAGAAGCACCTTATCTCAACCTGACAAAAGCCATTTATGACAAAACAATGACTAGCATAATATTAAATTGAGAATATCTGATAGTATTCCCCCTTCAATCAAATCAAGATAAGGATATCCATTGTCATTACTCATGTTCAATATGGTACTTGAAGCATTAGCTAGAGCAATCAGGAAAGTGAAAAAAAAGATATATGTATAAGGAAAAAATCAAATTATTATTGTTTACAAATAACATGATCTTCTACATAAAAGACATAAAAATTCCACCAAAAGACTCCTAGAATTAGTAATGAAATTCAGCAATGTAGCAGGATACAAAATCAACACATGAAAACAAATAGCATTTCTGTACAAAAATAATAAACACACCAAGAAATAAATTAAGTAAACAATACCATGCATAATAACTTCAAGAATAAATACTTATAAATTGATCTAACCAAGGAAATGAAAGACCTCTATAACAAAACTACAGTACTTTAAAAGAGGAGATCAAAGAGGACATCAGAAATGGAAAGGTATCACCTATTCCTAGATAGGAAGAACCAATATTGTCAAAATGGTCATACTTAAAAAACTGATATTCAGATTTAATGCAATCCTAATCAAAATACTAATAAGCATTCTTCACAGAACTAGAGAAAACAATCCAAAATGTATAAAGGACTGGAAGACACCCACAATAGCATAAGCAATCCTGCATAACAAGAGCAAAGCAAGAGGCAACACAATCCTGGATTTCAGTGATTAAAAACAAAGCTACATTTTTTCATATATCTACTTGCTGCTGTTACTTCTTTGTCTGAGAAATGTCTGCTCATTTCAGGTACACATTTTTGAATTGGGTCTTTATATTTGAGGGGGCTGATTGTTTTGAGTTCTTTATATATTCTAGATAATAGTCCTTTGTCTGAGGAGCAGCTGGTAAAAATTTTTCCCACATTGTAGGTTGTCTCTTCATTCTGTTGATGGTTTCTTTTGCAGTGCAGAAACTTTTTAATAAGATGAGTTCCCAGTTGTTGATTCTTTCTGCTAGTTCCAGTGCTACTGAGGATTTGTTCATAAAGTCTTTTTCTATGCCAATGTGTTTAAGAGTTCTGCCTAATTTATCTTCCAGCAAGTTTAGTGCTTTTGTTTTAATATTTAGATCTTTAATCCACTTGGATTTTAATTTAGTTCCACATCACTGGTCATTTGAGAGATGTTGATGAAAACAACATTGAGATTCCACCTCACCCCACAAAGAATGGCTGCTATCAAGAAATCAACCAATAACAAATGTTGGCGGTGTTGTGGGGAGAAAGGAACCCTTCTCCATTGTTGGTGGGAGTGCAGACTGGTGCAACCCCTATAGAAATCAATATGGAGATACCTCAAAGAGCTGGGACTAGAGATTCCATTTGACCCAGCCATCCCTCTTCTGGGTATCTTTCCAGAAGAATTAAAAGAATCATATCACAGTGATATATGCACACCCATGTTTATAGCAGCATAGTCTGTAATAGCTAAAACTTGCAAACAGCCCATGTGCCCATCAGTTGGAGACTGGATAAAGACGATGTGGTTTTTCTGTAAAATGTAATATTACTCAGCCATAAAGAATGATAAATTAGTCATTCATAGGAAAATGGATGCATATTGAGGTTATACTCTTAAGTGAAATAAATAAGTCACACGTGTAAATTCCAAATAGCTTCTCTGGTGTGATAAACTATAATTGTAAATAAGATCCTAATGGTATAATTGACAATGTGTAATAGAAAGAAAAGAGGTAAAGGTGTAGGTGATGTGGGAAGGGTAGGGGAAAGGAAAAATATGAGAAAATGGAAAAAAAGTGTTTGTAAATAGGGAAGGGAGGAGGAGGAAGAAAAGGGAGGGCAAGGGTAAGGAGAAAAAATGAGAACCAAGACCTGTCATGCAAAGGTACAAGATCCCAGTGATGAATGTAACTGTACTGTATACCTAGAATGTACCAATAAACTCAAAGAGAAAAAAATAAAAGAACCTGATAAGTCATGTATAGGTACAAGATCCCAATCATGAATGTAATTGTAATGTGTACCTAAAACGTACCAATAAATTTAATAAAGATAAAAACATGAGCAACTGAAATGAATAGACACTTCTCAGATGATGTTCAAATAGTCAATAAATACATGAAAAATGTTCAATGTATCTGATCATTAGAAAAGCAAATTATAACAACTCCAAGGATTCATATTCCATATTGAATGACTATCAATAAGAAATCAAACAATAACAAATGCTGACAAGGCTGCAGAGAAAATGGAATCCTTATACATTGTTGGTGGGAATGTAAAGTAATAAACCACTATGCAAATCAGTATAGAGATTCCTCAAAAACAAAAACTAGAAATTCCATTTGACCCAGCTATTCTCCTTTTAGGCATCTTCCTGAGTTACAGACATCATATTATAGTATACATCCATACCCATGTTTACAGCAGCATGATTCATAATAACTAAATCTTGAAAGCAGATTATATGTCCATCGATAAGTGAATGGATAATGAAAATGTGGTATATATATATATATATATATTGGAATACTACTCTGTCATAAACACAATACACTTTAGTCATCTGTAGAAAAATGGATGCACCTTGAGACCATAATATTAAATAAAATAAATCACATACACAAGCTTAAATACTGGATTTTTTTCTTTTATGAAAACCTAAAATAGAAATAAAGGTCAAAATGAAACAGACAGTAAGTCCCTGACTTACATTCAAGTTGTGAATTTTCACAGATACCATTTGTTATGTCTTGTGTCTAGATGTCCCCCTAGAAGCCTTATGCAATCATAGGTGGGGCTTTTTCATAGATGGCTGGATCTAGAATGTGTGATGCTGGGTTTAATTCAGGATGCAGTGCTAGGATCAAGGGTACTAGGATTAAAAGTGTGAGTGCCATCTGCCCTAAGTAGTCTGGATAAGGCATAAGGGATAGAAAGACCTGTGATCAACCCCTGCTTGCTTGCTTTGCTACCTTCTGCCCACCATGAACTGTTTCTCCTCTGTGATGCCTGTCTGCCATGCTGCTCTGTCTTGGAGCCAGCCAGTTATGGCCTTAAACCTCTACAAACTGAGCCAAATAAACCTTTTCTCTTTTAACTTTGGGTGTTGCGTATTTAGTCTCAGCAACAATAAAAGTAAGACACCAAAAGACCTCACATTAGGAACATTTTTAGATGAAAACAAATCACAGAAGTAGCTCACATGTCTGCCAGACTTTGGCACAGTTGTACTGCTGTGTGCTTATTGTGCTTAAAAGTTAAAAAAGAAAAGTTTATTTACAGTATTTTTATGTGTGTTTGTTTTTTAATGCTTTATCTTGTATATTTCTGCCAAAGGTGCATAAGATTAATTTTGTCAGACTTATGAACAAATTCAACAAAAGGGCACTCTCCCAGAATGGAACTCATTCATAAGTTGAGAACCTAGTGTAATAAGAAATAGAAAGATTAATGTTTTGCAAATGTTGTGGAGGGTGAGTCTGGGAAGGTGGGCACAGAGTTGAGAGGGAAATTTAATAATAAAAGAATCACAATGTGTTATGTACATCTACCAACTTCTCATGAGGAATATACTGCAAATATGTACTAATAATAAAACAAAATTGTAAAATTAAATAAATTTTTAAAAAATCTCTACAATGAAAGATGCATTTCCAAGAATGAGAGATAAGTATGTTCAAAGTAAAGGTGACTATATTGAGTATTTTGATGGGCCTAATGACAATATGCCTTAATTGTGCATTTTTTAAATTTAAACATTCACCATCTAATTCACCATTGATAATTATTCACTGTAGTTTCTGTCAAATGGAGAGGAGGGAAGGGGGTACATGTATCAAATCCCATGATGAATGTAATCTTTATGTACTGCAAATATGTACTAATACAAAATTTGTAAGTCAAAAAATTTAAATGCTGACAAATTCCATAAATATTACAAACACTGGGAAAATTACATAATGTTTTATTTACTGCTTAACATGCCCTTATATGAATTTCCTTCCACATATTTTGTTATAATACTTTTGGTGGCTTATATCATCCTTTGTTAAAAGAATAGACAAATATTTCTTTTCTGCAGTATATTGATCAAAATTTATTTTATGTATTGATGTTGGAGTGCAAAAATAATCTTGGCTTCAAATAGTTATATTTGCTGATTTTTTGTTTGGCCTAGATGTGTGACTTAACTTAAAAGATTCTGAGGCTGGGCATAGAGGCACATGCCTGTATCCCAGGACTCAGGAGGCTAAAGCAGGAGGATTGCCATGAGTTCCAGGCCAGCCTGGGCTATATAGTGAGACCTTGCCTCAAAAATCAAAACAAATAAAGATTCTGATTAATTCTATTTCACACAATTCTCATCACAAAAGAAAAAATTTATATTGGTATTCTGACAATTATATATGTTACATCATCCTACATATTATGTCTGGAAAGCTACAATGCCTACAATTCAATCCATACTGAATCCTCTGCTTGCAATTATGTACAATATGACAATTAGAAAAATTTTCCATGGACAAGGTAAGACATTTCAAGCGTGTTTCTCTCACTTACCTGTAAAGTTCTTATAATATGACACATTAATGAAGTCTGAAATTAGTTTTGTTCCTTTACATCCAGGCCCTAGGTGGCACAGCATGGTGAGTGGTAGACATATTCTTGAAGGCTGCTGTTCAGCAGAACATCAACTTATAACTTTATCACAGAGATGATTAGAAAACACATAAATACATTTTGCCCTCCATGTTTGCAAGTTCTTATCTTCTAATTCAACTAACCAAGATTAGAAAATATTCTAAAACGAATTTTATCTGTATTGAACATTTACACCTTTTAAGACCATATGCCCTAAATAGTACAGAATTTATATAGCATTTGCATTTCCTTAGGGATAAGGCATTTAGAGATGGTTTGAAGTATACATAGATTATATGCAAATACTATATCATTCTATATAAGGGATGTGAGCACCTGCATATGTTGGTATCCTCAGGTGCTTTGGATTTTATCTGGGTTGCAGATACTGAGTTATGACACTGCACCCCATAAAACCTAAACTAAATTGTATTACCAATTTAATTTCCCCTTATGAGAAATCTAAATACATCCTCTCCAGCATCATCAAACCAAGGTAAGAGATAGAGAAGGGAAGTCAAAGGGCTAAGAGAGTATCGTTAACTGACAATGTCTAAAGTGTCTTTCCTTAGCAAATTTTATGCAAACATATGACATGTGAGCTCAATTCTAAGACCTATCTCAAAGGTTTGTAAAGATCTTTTCCAAGGAGGCCTAAGTCTTCTGCATCACCATCTTCAACCAAGCTGCTCCTGATTGCATCTATTCTCACTTGTGGCATGTGTATCAGTTGTGTAACATGTCCAGAGACACTTCCATCTCCATACAAACATGCTACATGATCTGAAAGGAATTCAGGCTGCCTCTCTAGAAGAAAAAAATAGCTTTCTCCTTCTATTACAACAAGTAAACTTTACAGTTGGAGCTCTATCTCTCTGGATCTTCAGGATCCTCAATAAAATGATCTTGGGACAGTTAAGAGCAATTATCTAGTGGAAAGAAAAAGGAACCAATGCCATGCAAATGAAACCCAGGCTCAATCAATAAACAAAAACGTTCTGCATGCTAGCAGGCCAGACCACACAGAGCATTCACACAGTGCTGCTGTCACCAGAGTTGACAGTCAATGCAGCAGGCGCAGCCTGAAAGAAAAGGCCTCAAAAGGGGAAATGGAAAACACTAAACACCAACTGTACTGTTTTGACAGTTAATGCCCAGGACAGAGATACTGGGTGACCTAAAATAAATCTAAATGAAGAGTCTGAGGTCAGCCCAGCAAGTTGAATTTATACGACAAGAAAGAAAACAGGCAGTGTTAGAAAAGTGTTTTAGTTTCTGAGATAAAATATATTCACCCCCAGATAAAATCAAGTCATACTTGTACCTGAAAGCAGAGGTGTGATTAGATTAGATGCCTTCTGAACACATTACTCACCAGTCTATGAGATGAAAGAAGGCTGAAAATATATTCAGAAGGAAAGATGAGTCACAAATATTATATATCTGAGGATTATTCTTTGAAATCTCTTTATGAATCTTACAAGCTATTTAAAGCCTTTCGATTCATAAGATGTTACTTTCCCACCAGGAGACAAACAAACAAACAAAAGCCATGAGCTTAAAATGAACCTTAAAAACAAAACAACAACAAAAAACAGAAAAATCTCCAAAATCATATTTCTTAATATATTCTTCTTGAGTAATTTTTCCATTTCCATTTCCATACAAATTTTGCCAGTAAGCTTAACTAATTTAAAAATGTGGAGCTCATAATATTCAATCAAGCTACGGAAAGCAAAACTTTTGCAGCATTCTCTTGAGATTAAAAATTAAAGCTTTTAATGATCCTTAGAACACTAAATGAGAAAAATTATAGAATTTTTACTGTTCCTAGTATTTACTTTTCCTAGGCTATTAAGATCTCCTGGAAAATGAGAGCTTCCCTTTCTTTCCTTCTTACTCACCTTTGAAAATGGGACTGTCCAAGTATTGTATCATACTTCTGTGAATGCAAAATATCTTGTACCTGCTTTATGATACATAGTAGTGACCTTGCTTTATCAGAGCTATTTTTAATGATGTTACTCTAGAATGTTCTCTATCCAGATGACGATTAAGATGCTAATAAAAAAAATGGTTCCAGGTACCACAACAGTAATGGAACTTTGCTGTTTTCTGAGTATTATTCTTTTCTTTGTTTTTTTGTTTTTGTTTTTTTAATGGAGTGTGCAATTTTGTTCAGATGACTGCAGAACCTGGAAAAGCTGTTGCTGCTATTGATGCATAACATACTGCTCTTATTGGTCTTTTTATATAAATATAAATATATATATATATACATATATATAATTTGAATTTTTGGAAACTTTAATTATGCTGTCAACTTTGGAAAAAGTTATCCCAATTTACTGTGTTGAGTTGGCATTGTACAGAAATTAACAGCCATATTGGTCTAGAAATATTAATTTTTTTCCATTTTTACAGGGGTAATGCACTATATTAAATATGTAAGGTCATATCTAGGTGGGTTTGATTACAGAAACTAATAAAGTATTCTCTAAACAATGAAAAAAAGAATAAGACTACAAGAAGCAATTTAAATATGTTCAGGGACCATTTTCATCTTCAGAATTAAGGATTATTTTAATTTTATATCACTACCTTTTCTCTTTTACTTTCCTTTTTAGTTTTATTTTAGGATTCCCTATTTTTAATGTTCATACAGAGATTTCTTTAACTGAAATACCGAATAGTTTCTCTGGTGTGAAAAACTATAATAGTACACAAGATCCTAATGAGATTTTTAATAATGTGAAATAGGAAGTAAAGGGCTAAATGTGTAGGGAAAGTGGGAAGGGTGGGGGAAAGGTAATAAGGGAGAGGAAAAAATATGAGAAACTGAAAAAATGGAAATAAAGTGTTTGTAAATGGGGAGTGGAGGAGGGGTGAAGGAGGGCAGGGACAAGGGGAAAAAATGAGAACCAAGACCTATCATATAAAGGTACAGGATCCCAATAATGAATGTAACTGTATTGTATACCTAGATTGTACCAATAAACTTAATAAAAAGAAAAAAATGGGACTGTCCAAACAAAGTTCTCATGTTCATTGTCCTGATGATGTCACAACATCCATTGTCCAGCAACACTTTGTTATTCTACTGAAAATAGGTTAAAACAATTCTGGGTTGACTTTTATTTTGTAAATATACATTATTTTATAGCTCCTTAAAATTTCAGATGTTATAGTGGCCTAGTTTGTAATAGCTAAAACTTGGAAACAGCCCAATTACCCATCAAATGGAGGATGGATAAAGAAGATGTGGTTTTTCTATGAATTAGAGTATTACTCATCCATAAAGAGTGAGAAACTAGAGACATTTATACCTACATGGATGCACATTGAGGCCACACTCTTAAGTTAAATAAATAGATCACATATGGGTAAATACTGAAAAGTTTCTCCAGAGTGAAAAATTAAAAGTGTAAATAAGGTTCAAATGGTATAATTGATAATGTGAAATAGGAAGAAAAGGTCTAAAGGAGTGGGATAGGTAGGGTAAAGGAAAGAAGGGAAAAGAAAAATATGAGAAAAGGTTTTTACCCAAAGTCTTTGTAAATAGAGAAGGGTGGAGGGTTGAAGGGAGGGCAGGGAATGAGAAGAAAAATAAGAACCAAGATAGATCATGTAAAGGCACAAAAGCCTAATGATGAATATAATTGTATTGTATACCTAAAGTATACCAATAAGCTTAATGGAAAAAGATTTTCAGATGTTATATTCAGAATAAAGTGAAATATTGAAGGCAAAATCTTCCTGCCTCACACATGAAAGCCAAATGCTCTACCACTTACCTACTTCTCCAGCCTAGGAAGCAGTATCTTAAAGCATGAGCTTAAAATGAAATTTAGGTCAATCTGGTAAGGACAGATAACATGTTAAAGATTTTAGAAATCAATGCCAAGACTATGTAATGACATGCTCTGTTTTTCCAGCTCTTTACCCTGCTATGAACACAGACTTAAAAGTCACCTGCAGAGGTAAACAGCAACAGCAGCTTTGGAAAGAAACAACTTTTAAATAATGTCATTATTTTAAGAAAGAGGATCTGAAAGTGCAACTATATAAAAATATACTGACCTACTGACAGGGCTAGAAAGTCATATGCAATAATGAAAAGACTGGAGGGTTTCTGTTGTGAGAAAGTAATGTGTTACTATATCTCAAAATGTTTTAATCTTGTTCTTGCAACATCTCAATAACAATGATCTGAAAATTGGTGCATCCTTTCATTGGAAACAGAGAGGCAAATAGTCTGAATCCTGACAGAGGATGTTCCTGTCTGTAGCATTTTATCCTTGAGCATCAGGGAGGCCACAGGACAGAGGCTGTGCCTTCAAAGGAACGATTAAATCTGAGAATTTATCTCAATAGCTCACAAGGAGGGAAGCAGTAACAAATTATTTTATAAGATTAACATCTCTTATGACAAAGGGATAGAAAATAAGCACCTGAGTCTTATCCCCGCAAAAGCCTGAAAGGATTCTTTAACTTGTAAGCTCTGAAAAAAAAAGACTGCATTCATGTCCAGGGACAACAACCTCCAACAGGCCATGTGAGCCTTTATGCCAAGTTCTAGACAGCTACCTACAAACTCAGGGAATTTGCAAGACATTGATAAATTAATAAATGATCAATTATATTCTTTAAAGAAGAGAACAGTGTTAAGAAGTAAAAATGCTATTGTATCACTTTATCAAAGTATGTGACTAATTCTGAATTTAAGAAACACAGGGATGAGATTGCTGACCCCGAATGCCACCCTCAAATGAGAGCATTGACCTGCACTGGAATCACACAGACCTCCATAACCTGGAGAAGCAACGCTCCTCTATAGGAGAGATCTGACCTACAGTAGCCACTACACTTGAGAGAGACAAACTAGAGCAAACCTCATCCACATACATGAAAGGAGGAGCTTGTGAAAAAGCTGGCCCAGAAAGGTGCACTTGACATGAGAAAGAAGATCTTGGGTGACGCCCTGTAGAAAACCTGCATAGAAGGAGCACGGCCCCAAACCCATGAGATAGAGTTAATGTGCATGATAGAGTGCTGGAGAAGCAGGGCCCCCTCCCACATGAGAGAGCCCGACCAGAGTGCTGCAGCCCATATGAAAAACTGGCCCAGAGCAGGCCACTGCCATGTGAGAGAGTTGGCTCAGAGTGTCCCCACCACAGAAGAGAGCTGACCCTTGCCAGAGGAGCAGCACCCTTCCTCCACGTGAGAGAGCAGACGCATGAGGGAGGAGTGACTTCGCTCCCCCAGGGGAACACAACATGGGGCAACAGAGGCAGAGAATAATTAACCTGTTTCTGGATAGCACTCAGGAGAGACGGGAACAACCAGACCCTAGACTGTTGACAATAAGTCTATCATCCCACTTGAACTCCTGACTTGCCACCTGCATCCAGCAAAGAACAAAGGGCCGATGGTGCTCCCCATCTAACAACGGGAGCGAAAATATGCCTTAGCTTGAATGCTAACCACAGTGTGGGGGAGCGAACAGAGGTGCCTACAGTACAAGGAGGGCACCCCAAAGTCCCAAAGCTAGGCACAGAAAATCATGTCTGGGTGGATCCCAAGACTGAAGACTACAGGAAGAAACCACTTGTTTAATAATACAGGAAGTTTTTCTTTGACTAAATCTTGTTTTGATGTCCCTAATTTGTATTATTTTGCCCCATTGGATTTTTTTTTTTTCAGAGTTTGGAGCGGGGGGTTCTTCCACATTTTTTTTTCTCTTCTTTTAGTTTTTTCTTTTTTTGTTTTATCTTTTTATCCTCCAACTTTTTCTTCTCTTTTCTCTACCTTTATGTCCAGTTTTTGCTGCTTATCTTTTTAATTTTTCTTGTTCATACATTACAGTGACTATTCTCAACATTAAATTCTTTTTATAGGACCACCCTATGTTACTTTTCTTTCCTTCTCATATCTCATCAATTAGTTTTTCAAATTTTTCTTTTCTTATTCTCGAATTTTCCATCCCCTCTATCTTTACTGGTATAACTACCAAGCTCTATTAATCTATATATAAAAAATTAAATTTACACTATTACTTTTGAATACTGGGCTATTATTAGTAGTGATAAAGTTGTTCTGTTTAGTACATAGGCCAATATTTGGTTTGTCTTAGTGTTCATACTATAATTATAGATCTCTTTTCTATGGACAAGTGTAGTACCTTATTGGTCTTTAGAGTTTTCTGGTATTCATTTTTTATTTAATGTTATAATTGATTCTGATTTTATTACTATAACTAGGGTGTCATAGCTGTTGATATTAATTGGCTTTCCTCAGACCTCAATATCATGATTGCCTAGGGGTCATTACAGTACTATCGTCCATTATAGGAAAACTGGGAACGGGGCTAAATATGCTGCAATCTTTCATTCAAGTAAACAGGAAGTGGTTGGATCCTGGAAAAGAGGCAAAGGCCAATAGTCAGCCATGGCCAGAGAACACCATTGAAAAGTAGACATTAACTAAAGAGGACAATAAATCCACAAGCTTCAACACAAAGAAAATAACTAAAGTAGAAATATAAGAAGATAAGCCAACAAAATGCCCCCAAAACCTCCCAGATCCCCCAAAACTGATCCATGGGGCTCCAAAGGAGGAAATCAAAAGCTTCACACCTGAATTATTTGAATTGGTACCAGGGAAGATAAGAAAACAGTTATATAAGGCTATTACCAAGCTCTCAAAAGATATAAGTAATAAGATATTGGACCAATTAAACAAAATTATCAGTGAGTCAAAAGAAGACAGTAATAAAAAGATAAGAGAGCTAATCAAGACAATATAAAACATCCTTGACAAGTACAGAAAAGGATAAGTCCATAAGAGTGCTCTAAATAAAAATTCAATTAAAAATTTTTTTGAAGATGAGGAAAACTTAGTTATTTCTCTCTTTGCTGACACAAAATACCTGACACCCAAAGTTAAAGGAGGAATGGTTTATTGTAGTTTACAGTTTGTAGAGACTTCAGTCTCTAGTCTATAGTAGAGATTGTAGTGTATAGGTTGCCATCTATAGCTCCAAGGCAGGGTGGCACGGCAGAGAGACACTAAAGATAAAGAAAAGTCTATGGCAAAACAGACAAGAAGCAGAAAAACAGCAAGCAGTAGCAGCAAGCCTCCCTTTCCCTTTTATCCTATCCAAACTTCATGTATTTTTAGTGATATCCAGGATGGGGCTTCTTTCTCCAATAAATCCACTCAGCTGCACCCAGAACCATATTATTTCCAATCAGTGGACTAATTTAGTACCACACATCCTTAATTCCAGTATCATACACCCAGTATCATACACATAGCAAGCTCTGAAAAGCCCCATCTATGAATGCATGAAACATTGGGGTCCATCTAGATACAAGCCATAACAGCAATAGACATGACCAGTGTGAGAGTAGAGTGTCAAAACTATAGTATAGGACTGTTGTCAGTGATCATTTGATGAGATACACCTTAAAAACAAGAGAACATAAAAATAAGTCCAACAGCTCCTAGATGATGCAAAGAAGACTGACCTAAGATTACTGGAATTAGTGAAAATATCAAAAGACAGCACAAGTAACATAAAAACTAGGTTATTAAAGTAATAGCTAAATTTTTTTCAAATAGGGTAAAATTATTGAATATACAGATTAGTGAGGCATCTATAAACCCTCGTAGCCTAATCAGAAAAGTACTTTTCCATGACACATCATAGGCAAAAATCCTGAAAGCTCAACAAAAGAACAGAATCTTAAAAGCAGTTAGAGAAAAAGCAACAAATCACTTATAAAAGCAAACCCACTAGAATTACAGCATACTTCTCAACATAGACTTAAAGGCCAAGAGAGGCCAGAGTGAAGTATTTCAAATCCTGAAAGAAAACAACTTCCAACCGAGTCTAACATATCCTGCAAAACTATCTTTCAAATCTGATGGAGAAATAGATATGTTCAGGATAAACAGAATCTAAATAAATTCATGATCTCCAAACCAGGCCCTAAAATATTCTCAAGGATATCTTAGAAAGAGGCAATGAAGCTAACTAGGACACCAGTTAGGGTGAGAAGTTAAGTGCAAGGGTAAGATAGGGAGTCATCAACAAAAAAAATTAAAGCAATAGCAGGAATAAGTCAATAACTATCATTAATAACTCTCAATGAAAATGATCTAAATTCCCCAATAAATAGAAACAGACTGACAGAATGATTCAAAAAACAAAATCCAACAATATGCTGTATATGGGAAACACATTTACCCCAGAAAGAAACTCGTAAACTAAAAATCAAAGGATGCAAAACCATACTCCATGCAACAGGAACCTGAAAAAATAAAGCAAGTGTAGCTATCTTAAACTCATACAGTGAGTTTGAAGTCAAGATTGATCAAAAGAGGAAAAGAAGATTACTATATATTATTTAAGGAGACAGTCCAACAAGAAGAGGCAATGGTTATTAGCATATATACACTGAACAACATGACCAACTTCATAAAATAAGTACTACTGGATATAAAAGATAATATAGACATAAACCTAATTATAGTGGGAAGCCTCTACATCCCACCATCACCAATAAGTAGATCAATTAGACAAAAAGCAACAAAATAATATTTGAATTAAACAAAACCTGGAACAAATGAACTTAATAGATATTTATAGTGCTCCACCCAACAACAGAACACACATTATTTTCAGCATCATGAAAAACTTCCTCCAAAATAGACCACATACTAGCCAGTAAATCAGCTTTAAGTAAATATGAAAGAATTGAAATTACACCATGCATATTATTAGGCCGTAGTGCAAAGATGTTAGAATCAACAACAAAACACAGAATTATGAAAATGCAAGGAAACTGAACAACACTTTTAAGCAATCAATTGGGTTACAGAAGAAATCAAGGAACAAATGACTGTTTCTAGAACTAAATGACAATGCCAGTTCAAAATACCAGAACTTATGGAGAACAATAAAAACACTTCTATTTGTAGTTATGGATGCTCACATCACAAAAACATAGTGAGCCCAAATAAATGACCTAATGATGCAACCCAAGGTCCTGGAAAAACAAGAACAATTCAAACCCAAAGCTAGTGCAAGGAAGGAAACTATAAAGATCAGTGAAACAATCAATGAAAGTGAGACAAAAATAATTAAAAATGAATTAATGATTCAAGGAGTTTGTTCTTAGAAAAAAAAAGAACTTTCCTTAGCCAATCTAACCAAAAAAGCGGGGGGGAGAAAAGACACAAATCAATGAAATTAGAGACAAAAAAAGTGAAGTCATAAAAGATACTGCTGAAACAAAAAAACATTATCAACAACTACTTCACAGACCTGTACATCAATAAATTGGAGAAATCAGAAGGATAGAATTTTAGATACATGTGAATTACCAAAATTGAACTGAGAAGATTTAAACTCTGAATAATCTAATAATAGGCAATGAAATTGAAACAGTAATAAATAACCTGCTACTTAGGAAAAACCCAAGTCTGGAGGAATTCTCTGATGAATTTTACAAAACCTTCAGGGAATTTCTGACACCAATACTCCTCAAGCTTTCTAATAAAATTGAAAGGAAAGGGGTACTTCAAAAAACTATTCCTAGAAGCTGCCTTGATTATAAAACCAGACAAGGATCCAACTAAAAAAGAGAGTTATAGCCCAATCTCTTTAAGGAAGATAGACACAAAAATTCTCAACAAGGTACTGGCAAACCACCTTATTTTTCTCTAACTTTTTAGTTAAAAAAATGAATCAAAGAGTAATATGTTTTTTAGGTTGATAACTGAAAATTTGGAAGAAACTTGAAGGTATTATTGGAAAGACTCAAGAAAGAAAAAAGTAGTGGGAAATTAGGTGCAAAATAAATGATCCATGGAATGAGGAAAAAAAATTGTTAAAAAGGAGAAATAAGGAAATATGATAAAAATTGAGGAGAGATTTCCCATAGGAAAAGCCCTTGCAGGTGTCACTTGTGGCATGATTTTGAAAAAGCTGTATTTTAACAGATTCTCCTGCAGAGAATCATGCTGTTGTAATATGAAGCATCCTAACTTCTGATGAGGGAGAATTTGCTTTAACTTGTGAAAAGAGATTTAAGCTTTGTTAGTTAAAGGAATAATTTTAATAACTTTTATATTTCACTAAAAGAATATGGCATTTGTCTCTTCTTTCAAAAGCAGTAAGCCCAAATTATTCAAACAATAATTCTAATGGATGATGTTTTCAAATGAGACTTTTGCCAAATATATCAAAAAGGAGCAAATTGCAAATTATAAGAAAGTTAAATTCAAAAACAAAACAAAGTATGTTTATTAAAACTAAACCCAAACAAAGCCCTCTTTGAAAGAACTAAGGGCTATTAAAGCATGGATCTGGAAAGTCAGAAATTAGAATAAATTCCCACAAGTAGAGGAAAAAGTTGCTCTTAAAAATTTTGCTGTGTTATATCTCGAAGTTTCCATCTTGAAAGGCAGCTTCTAAAAAGTACCAATCTTTATTCTTTTATTGGAATTTAAATTTTTTTCAGCTTTAATTGAGTTTATTGGTACATTTTAGGGCTACAGCAGTTACATTTTAAACCCAAACAAAGCCCTCTTTGAAAGAACTAAGGGCTATTAAAACATGGATCTGGAAAGTCAGAAATTAGAATAAATTCCCACAAGTAGAGGAAAAAGTTGCTCTTAAAAATTTTGCTGTGTTATATCTCGAAGTTTCCATCTTGAAAGGCAGCTTCTAAAAAGTACCAATCTTTATTCTTTTATTGGAATTTAAATTTTTTTCAGCTTTAATTGAGTTTATTGGTACATTTTAGGGATACAGTACAGTTACATTCATTGTTGGGATCTTGTACCTCTACATGACAAGTCTTAATTCTCATTTTTTCCCCTTACCTCTGCCCTCCCTTCACCCCCTCCTCCCCTCCCCATCTACAAACACTTTATTTCCATCTTTTCATTATCTCACATTTTTTTCTTTTCCCTTTTTATCCTTCCGCTACCCATCCCACATTCCCTACACCTTTAGCTCCTTTCTTCCCATTTCTAAATGTCAGTAATCTTATTAGGATCTTCTGTATTGTTGCAAATTATTCACACCAGAGAAACTATTTGGTATTTACACATGTGTGCCTTATTTATTTCACTATTGGAATATAAATTTAAAGACAGTCTGATGAAAACAGCTGTCTAGATCGATCATTATCATCTTACTATTGTCAGCAATACTGCATTTTTTTCCCTTGAGGCAAAAAAGGAAACCAGTTTGGCTTATAAAGTAAGTCTTAGACATTTTATGTGGTCATAATTGGACTTTGAAATGTCAAACTGTGGTAGCTAAGCACATGCTGCTAAGCAGCATAACTTAGAAAGATGGCCAGTATTCTCCAAGTTTTATGTCCAATTTTAATAATGTTAGAGGTAAATAGTCCTGTGTAGACTTCAGCAATTTGCTAAAGCTCTGAGATTTGTTGTCTCATCTATAGAATGTGAATATAAATACCTACCTCATTGGGTAGTTGTGTGAAATAATATTTACAAAATATGTCTGGTACATAGAAATAGCTTTAATGGATGAGTAACAGCAGTATGTGAATAATCACATTTAACCTACTCCTGACTTGCAAAAGTGTTGTAGGATAGTTTTAGGGCAGATGTCTGCTATAAGTTAGGGAGAGAGCCCCAGAGAGCAAAGACCAGTGTTGCTGTGATGGTGAAATGTCTGCCTAGATTAACATAGTAGAGGCAGCAGTATCTACACTGGAGAAAAAGAAAAGAGAGAAAGAGAAAGCCATTTTGAGTATTTTCAGAGTTCGTAACTATCTTTTGCTAAACAGTGTTTGATGAAATCTGTATTTTGACTATAGATCTCGGGGATTGATTGATTGATTGATTGATTGATACTGGAGATTGAATTTGGGTCTTTGTGCTTGCTAAGCAGGTGCCAGAACCACCAAGCTAAATCTATCTTCAGGATTTTTTGAAGCTGGAAGGAAACTGAAAGAGATAACATATCAAATTTTATTTTACACACAAGGAAACTAAGGGCTGGAGAGATGAAAAACTTTTCAAAAACAGTGAGGCTTAGAACATTTGGCTTCTACCATGGTGCTCTTTCCTCCATGACTTGACACCATCTATCACATAAAAATGAACAAGTCTTCCTGAGAAGTTCAGAAATGACTGAAAGGATGCTTGCTCTGAGAAAAAAAAACAAACAAACATAAAAACAAAAAAACCCAAAGCCTGGAAGGTAGAAAGCATTCATGTAGACCTTAGTTCATTTCTTTAGATTTTTTTTTTATGTTGTGAGAGTCGAAATGGCAAAAATAATTCCAAGAGGTGCTCACAGTAATAGCAGATATTCAAGAGCATATGTACACTTGGTACACATGATGGACTTCAATGGATAACCTTATAATAATCTCAGTGGAAATGATGTACATAAAATATGTAAATTTCACAAACTATTTAATATGTAAAACACTTTAGGATAAGAATACTCGTGCCCAAATACTAAACAATAAGGAATTTGTTATAATTTTAAAATTATTAATGTGATTACAGGAAAAACTAATTAAGCTTATATTCTCTTACTGTTCTTGACATTATCTTTCAATCTTTGTCAACATACAAAATGCATTCTTGAAATTAACTTTCAATCTCAACATACAAAATGTATTTTATAATTAAATGTGTTGACACGCTATTTGATATTATTTTTCCCTTGCATTTGTTTTATATATTGGTTTTCATGAATCAACCCAATCTATATACGTGCTAATTTTTTTACAGTACTAAGGATTGAACTCAAGACTGTGCGCTTGCCAGGCAGCACTGAGCTAAATCCCTGGCCCAATATCTGTTAATTTTTAATCATTACAAACTCTATCAAATTGTTAAAGCCCACTTAGTGCATTAATCTTGTTCATTATTGTTTCTTGCTTCTACTATCATTTTGAGTACTAATAGAAACATTTTTTGTTTAAATGTCTTCCACCTCAAGGATACCTTTAGAGTTATATCCTTGAAATATTTTCTCTAATTTATAATTACTGGGTCAAAACAATATATGAATAATAGTAGCTACTATTTATGTTTATTCTATGTGCCAGACATTGTGTAAGGTACTTTAGATATTATCACGGTTATCCTAAAGACAATCCTATGAGATAGTTATTATTTTTAACCTATTTTATTTATAAGCATACTGAGACTAAGAGAAGTTGAACAATTTACCCATAGTGATAAAGAAAATAAATGTGAGAGCCAGACTTGAAACCTTGTTCCACTTTGCTCCAAAGAACATGCTCATTACAAAATATTAGTTAATCTTAACCTTTGTTATCTCAGGACTTCTTCACACATTTAAAACCTATTGAAGGAAGAAAAAAGTTCTAGAGAATAAGAATGAAATTATTCTTAATGAAAGGTCAAATAAAATGATCACATTCAATTGTCAAAAATTACCAACTGGAATTTGAAATTAAAGTCTAGTACCATTTATATAAGTATCAAAACCAATGAAATAGTTTGGCAATTATTTACTAAAGTATGTACCAGAGATATAGGGAAAATTGTAAAGCTCTGATAAAGAAATACAAGAAGACCTAAATAAATGCAGCAACAGTTCATATATATGAATACAAAGACAATATTTTTACTGTATCAGTTCCTCCCAGTTTGATCTTTAGTGCAATCCCACTCAGAAATTTTATTTTATAGCTCTCAACACCTGATTCTAAATTGGTATGGAAAAGTAAAACCCATAATACATAATACAGTGTCGAAGTAGAAGAACAAAGTTGAAGAATAGACACTACCTGACTTTAAAGATGTTCTATAAAGCTATCATAATCAAGATAGTATAGTACTGGTAGAACAGACACATCAGTGGAACAGAATAGAGAGGACCTAGAAATAGACTCACACAAATATAATTATTGAAAGATTGGAGGTATAGATCGGGAGTAGAGCTCTTATGTAGCATGCACAAGTTCCTGGGTTGAGTCTCCACAAGCGAAAAAGCAAAAATAAACAAAGAAGCTGAGTGTGGTGGCACATGCCTGTAATTCCAGCACTCAGGAGGCTGAGGCAGGAGAATCACTGTGAGTTCGAGACCAACCTGGGCTACATAGTGAGTTCCATGTCAGTCTCAACTACATAGTGAGACCCTGTCTCAAACAGAACAAAAACAAACATAGTCAACTAATCTGCCAAAAGAGTAATGATAATACAATGGAGAAAGGATAGTTTTTTTTAACAAATGGTGCTATAACTGGACAGTCACATGCAAAATAAATAAATCTAGACAGACTTTACACTACTCACAAAAATTAACTGAAACAAGAAAACACATAAGCTGGGCTTCATTAAAATTAAAAACTACTCTATCAAAGACAGCATTAAAAGAATGAAAAAGAAAACCACAGACTAGAAAAAAATATTTGGAAAACACACATCTGATTCTGGGTTGGTATCCAAAAAAGTGTAAATAACTTTAAAACTCAACCCAATAAAGAGAATAAACCGACCAATTAAAGGGACAAAAGATCTGAATAGACATATCACCAAAAAATATACAGATGGCAAATAAGCATAGGAAAAGAAATCCCCTTTCATCACTAGAGAATCATAAATTGAAACAATGACATTTCTGTGCACTTCTGTGAGAATATTAACTCCAAAACACTGACAAACCTAAATACTAATAAAGATATGAAGCTACAAATTTCTCTTTCTTTGCAGGTCAAAATGCAAAATGATATAGCCACTATAACAGAGAATTTGGCAGTTTCTGACAAAACTAAACATACTTGCCACACAATCCAGCAATGACACTCCTTGGTATTTACTCAAATAAAGTGCAAGCTTATGTTCACACAAGTATTTGCCTATGAATGTTTATAACAGATTTATTCATAATTTTCCTTCAATAAGTGAATGAATAAACCAACTGGAAAATCCATATAATGAAGTATTATGCATTGCTAAAAAGAAGTCAGGAAAAACATAGAGGGAACTTAAATGCGTATGGCTAAGTGAAAGAAACCAATTTAAAAAGGTTCACAGCCTATGATTCCAACTACACGGTATTCCGAAGAAGGTAAAAGTAGAGACACGGTATAAGAATTAGTGGTTGCCAGGAGTTCAAGAGGAAAGGAGAGAAGGAAGAATGAATAGGTGGAGCACAGATTTTCAGGGCAGTAAAACTAATCTATATCACTCTGTAGCTGGGCCACATGTCATTATATATTTGTCAAAGACGTGAAATGTACAACATAAAAAGTGAACCCTAAACTATGGAGTTTGGTTATAAGATTCTATCTATTCTTATAACAATATTGATCCATCAGCTGTAACAAATGTATTATAGCAATACATATGATAAATGTAGAAAATCATTGTGAGTATATGATTACTCCTCAGCAAGACTTACAGGACCCTTGTACTTTCTTTTGTTTTTTATACACAAAAAATTGCTCAAAAAATGAAGTTCATTGGCTTTAAAAAAGTTTTTAAACAGTTATATTCAATAACAAAAAAATTGATGTGGACCACAAGAACATTTATTTATGTGAGTTATATTTAGCAATGTTTACTATATTAGAAATCAGCATTTCAGAAATATTTATTTACCTGACAATAACTATGTCTATTAAAAGCATAAATAACATTCTTATGAAAAAAACTACATTTTCCAAAACAAAAAATAGTGAAGAGTTGTATTGTTTTTCATTTTGGGAAATCTTTTAAATAGCTGACTTAATAGAAGATAGCTAGATTCTCATCTTTGCTGCTATAAACTCTTGCATTATGTTGAAGTAGATGAAGAAAATCTAATATCACATACATGTGTATTTGGGAAAGAAGATTTTATTTTAATAGGTTTTGGAGATAGTTGTTGATATTCTTTGATACAACATCCAAATTCAACAAATGGTAGTTTATTAAAGGACAGTACAGTGTGGAACCAGGCCCCTCAAGGAACATTTCACATTCTTTACTTTAAAATCCACTGGGTTCTCTTGAACTCTAAAAAGATTCTTTTACCACAACATTTTTGCAAATTAAGCATTAGTCATTTGGGAAGTACTGATTCATTTTGTTATGTAGATTTTTCAAATATATTTTTCATACAATATAAAAACTACATCCATTAGTATCACCACAAATCTCATCAAAAATTCTTTAAGAATTAAACTAACGGTGGTTGGCCACAGTTATCAAAATCCTAATATTTACTTAGAAGCTTAGATTTACCATGGACAACAAATATTGTGAGATGTTTACCTTGAGGTGACTGGATCATTTACCTCATTTAAAAGAAGATACCTATCAAATACTGAGGTCTTCAAAACTACAGTTTCTCAGCCAGTCATTCTCACCAGTAAAGCAGTGCTTCATGAAAATCTCAGCTGCATCAACTCCCAGAAAAATAATGGCACAATTGTTTTTGTTTTTTTTTTTGCAACAACCATCAAGCAGTGCAAGGATTTTATAGACACTTCACATTTCATTGCATAGTTTACTAAGAAGTGGACCCAAGAGTTGATGTATGACAAAATTAATAATTTTTACCCCAATGACATGCATAAAAGTGGAATTTTTGTAATGTGTGCATCAAGTAACTAGTAATACAGTTTTCCCTGTGCCAGAGTACCAGCAGTTTTTCTGATCACTTCTTTTATGCCATCATTGCAAATGTAAATATAGTGAAAAAGGCATATATCTTTGTACTCATATGAAAATAATTTACATTTTATACACACCCTCTCCTGAAAGGGAGATCAGAGACCACACTCTGAGCCACTCAGTATTATTAATGGTAGCATGAATATAATTGTTAACATTCATATACTTGTCCCAGGCATACCTTTAATTCCTTAAGCTATGCCACTGTTCATTTTTTATTAATTAATTTGTTCAATATATATTTTTTATGTGCTGAGTTTTCTTAGTTACTTTCCTCATCACTAAGACATAGTATCCAACACCTACAAGAATAGTTTGTTTTATTTCACAGATTACAGAGGTTTTAGTCTGTAGCCAGCTGGGTAGAAGTGGCATAGTGGGAGGGCCTGCTATGGAGGAAAACTGCTCAACTCACAGCAATTGGAAAGTAGAGAGAATGAAGGGAGAAACCAGAGAAGATATATGCTTCTAGTTCACAGCTCCAGTGACCAGTTTTTTCCAAGCAAACCCTACCTAACAGCAATTCAGCTATGTTGCTCCATAATCCACTCACCTTCTAAACTTTGGGGATCATGTAGATCTGAACCATAACATTCTGCCCCTGGCTCCCATAAGATTCTTGATATATCTCTCTATGCAAAATGTATTGCATATATCTCTCAGAGTCACCAAAGTTTATAACAGTCTCAACATTACTGAAAAGTCCAAATCCAATTTCTCCTCTGAGACTCAAAGAAAACTCTTAGCTGTGAACTCTGTAAAAATCAAAGGAAAGTTAAATACTTTCAATATACAATGGCACAAGACAAACATTCCCATTCCAAAAGAGAGGAATAGGGGGATAGAAAGAAATGGTCAAAGAAAGTCCAAAAAGGCAAACATTCGATCATGTAATTCAATGTCCAGTACCTAGGGCAACTTGTGATAAGATGTGAATTCCAAAGAACTTGGGTAGTTTCACCTGTATAGCATTGCTGATGGTTGTAGCTTTCATGGTCTGTCTCTTGGCTGGATTTGCTCACTCCCTGCAGTTCTCCTCAGATGTTCCACATTCCTGGCAACTCCAATTTCTTGAGGTCTCCACAGTTCTTTTGATTTTACTCTCACAGCTTTGTGAACTGCCCTCTCAGGGCCACACTGCCTAGCCTGCCAGACCTTCTTCTGGATTTTTTTCCCCTGATTTTCAGTATAAAGCTGGCTAAAAGCAGCAAGCAATATCCATGATACAGCCTGAACATTAGTTTGCCTTGGCATTTTCTCTGCCAGATAAGTCCACTACCCTTAATCTCAGCTCCTGAAAAGTCTCAGGACATGAGCAAAATGTAGGCAAAATTTTTGCCACAGTATAACACACATGGCCTGGAGTCTAGTTGCCAATGGATCCTTTAGCTCAGTTGAAACCTTTTTAGTCCGGTTACTACCATACACTCTTTTATCAGCATTCTGTTCTTCTACGCTCCAACCAGACTCTCCCATCAAACAGCATACAGCATTGTAGGGCTGCTTCTCTAGCACAACATTTGAAAAAGAAAGACTACAAAGAAGATCTGCTCAGACTCTCAAACTGAGAGTAGATGATAAAGATTTGAGGTGAAGTGGAGCAACTGAAGATGTCTCATCCCATAACAGAATTTAAATCCTTTCACAATTGCATTAAATGCCTCATTGGAAAATAATTTATACTCTGATTTTAAAATGAGTGAGATAATATATGTTGCTATAATTTGGATTTTTAATTCCTCTCAAATGGCCAAGTATCAATTAAAGATTTGGCTTTCAAGTTGGTGCCTTTGGAAGATGATGGAAGCTTTGTGTGATGGTTCCTCGTGGGAAGTGTTTAAGTCATTGGGAATAAGTCCTTGAAGGGTATAGTGGAACCTCAGTCTCTTTCTTTTCCCTCTTTTTGCTTCCTAGTTGTGAGGTAAGCAATTTTACTCTGCCATGAAGAAATATCTCAAAAGAAAAATATTCTGCCTACCCAGGACTACCTAGGAAATTGTTTCCCTCAGATTTTTTTTTCTGGTGTTGAGCTGACAAGATACTCAGAGACTACGATAGCCATGGTTCATATGTGCACATGTGCAACCCATGTAGGTGGTAAATGATGCCAAGGTTCATATAATTCTAGTTTAACAGGCATGCAGAATACAAAAGCGATGGGTCCATAGAGGCTTCCACTGAGATTGTAAAAGAAAACCTGGAAGATCAGGCAGTATATGTCAGGGTTAGAGTCCTTACAAACAGCTCACAGTGGAGCAATGTACAGTGTATCTATAAAAGTGACACTGAAGCTGCAGTGGAGATCCCAGGAAGGTCAAGGTGCCAGCAACATGCAACCCATGCTGAGGGAAACCAGACGACATGCAAAATCCGGCCTGAGAGAGATCACATAGACTGTAACTAGCAAAGCTATAGGGATGGGGTTGCCCAAGCTTTTGGAAACCCATCCTACAACAGTATGCCCTTGATATTGGACATGAAGCTTTGGTATTTAATTTCTGCCTTTCTGGGTTTTAGTCTTCTTAATCCTTCCTTGCTATTTTCCTACCCCTCACCCCCCCACAAACACACATTTGGTATAGCAATGTTCATCTTGCGTTGCTCCATTGTATCTTGGACATGTGTAATTTTTTTTACATGTCCTTACAGTTAAATTTTCCTCTAGTCTCAGGTTAGACTGGTCAAAGCTGCAAAAACCAGAATGCTGATAGAAATGTGGAAAACAAAGTAAATCTCATAAGATTTCAGATGGAGGTAGAAATTAGACTAGAGGCCATGCATGTTAAATTCTGCAAGGAATTAATCTATAGTTTGCCTGTGTTCTAAGACTTTGTATAAGGCTGAATATAAAGATAACAAGCCAAATGATCTGTTGGAGGAAATTTGTAAGTAATGACATGGGTACCGCTCACTGTTTTTAGCCAGATCTACAATGAGAACCAGGAGAAAAAAGCAGAATTGAATGATTTGAAAAATTTTGCTAAAGGGCAGAAAGGGAATACCTATAAAATAGGGGCAAAAGAAAGCTTGATTGTTTAAAATATTCATAATTTAAAAGAAGATAATTACTTTGCATAAGCCTTGAACACATCTCAGGAATTGGCTAGGCCTCACCCCTCACAGGTACAAGGGTTTCAAGGGTAAACTCTTTTGAATCAATTTCCTTTGAGAAGAGACTCCCAGTGCACCATCCTCTTTCAGTGCAGCCTAGGGAATAGTTTCCCAAATTTAGCCCTCCAGACTCTCAGAGGTCACTGCAGCCATGTCAGAGGGTCCAGCCTACTGCTTGAGTTGGCCGCTGACCTTGACTCCATCCATGTGGCAGTAGTTTTTCCAGAATGCAAAATTCAAGAACTGTAGGGTCATGAAGATTTCCAGATTTCAGAGAAAGGCCTGGGAGTCCAGGCAATGTGACCTTGAGAGGTCAGTGTATGAAGCTGTGAGAATGAAGCTGAAAGTGCCGTGGAAATTCTAGGAAATTGGAGATAACAGGAGTGTGAAACACTTACTGAGGAGAACCACTAGCAGTGACTAGAAACTGCCCAAGACAGAAGCCATAATAGCTGCAACCAGCAAGGATATGGGACAGAGTTTCCCAAGTCCTTTGGAGCTCATATCTCACCACAACCTGCCTTGGATGCTGGACATGGAACTACATGATTTAATGTTTGCTTTGCTGGGCTTTGGTCTTTGGGTCAATTATTTTCTGTCCCTCTCTTATTCCCTTTTGGAATGGATATGTATATCCTGTGCAATTACATGTTAAAAGTATTTGTATATATATATATATATAGGCTTACAGCTAAGAGTTTAACTTGAGTCTCAGAAGAGATTTCGGACCTGGTGTTTTCAGCAATTAGAATTGTTAAGACTTTGGCAACTCTTATAAATGAACTAAATGCCTTTTGCATAATAATATAAAAATCAACCTCCAAACACATGAACCTTTTGTGGGTCAGGTACAGATAATGATTTAGATATAAAATATATCCCCAAAGTCTCATGTGTTTGGAAGGTGATTCAATCATCGGGTGTTATACTCATCAGTAGATTAATCCACTGATTAGTTCATAGCTAACTTATTGTGAAGAGGTGGAGCCTGGTTAGAAGCAGATCGCTAGGGTGTGACTTGGAAGGTTGTGTTACTGTCCCTGACTCCTTTTTTCCCTCTCTGCTTCCAGGTTGTTATTAGTTAAGTAGCCTTCTTCTGCCATGCCCTTCTTTCATGCTTTTTCTGCCTTGGAGCTTACTGGCCCTGGACTGAATTCCCCAAAATCATGAGCCAAAAGAAACCTCTCCTCCTTTAAATTGGAGATGTTGGGTATTTTGTCCCAGTGAAAGGAAAGTGACTAATACAAGGCTCCACAACCAATCTTGGAAACACACACACAAACACACACACACACACACGGAAATACAGTACCATGCACATATGCCTTAAGAGAAATATAACTGGTTTTACTTGATTTCTTAAGAGAGAGATTGTTTTCAGCTGAGGAGCTCAGGGGAGGATTCATTGAAATGTGACATTTATATTGTATCACGTGACATAGGATTCACTGGAGGGGGCAAAGGGCTCAGTGGAAAGGAGTTAGTATTCAGTTTAGAGGAAGCAACGTGAGAAAACACTTAAAGAAAGACTAGGAAGAAGACTTATTAGACTGGGAAGTTTAAACTACTAGACTGAGGGCTTGGGCATACAAGGAGCTTCAAAGATTCAGGTGTTAGGTAACTTGTCCTAAACCAGAGCATTTGCCCTCCCTTGCTCCATTTTGGTCACTTATTTTCCAGAAGAATTGCTATACTTTTTCATTGGTAACTTTTATTCATGCATATGTGAATTTTTTATTCCTATTTCTTTGGAAAATTTCATTACTAGTACATTTAATATAGGTCTGAATAGTGTTTGGGATTATATTTAAATGTGATAGAGTAATGGAGAATCATCTGAGGATTCTTTGGTAGATGAAACCTTCTATAGATTATGAATAACACTTCTTCCAGTTATCTTTCATGTAACTAAAATTTGCCTAAAGCAAAAGCAAATTGTTTTTCATAATTTGTTCTAGAAGGTTTTTAAAGATATTTGATATTGTATTTCATAAAAAATGAAACTACTTATAAGGTATTGTTTTCATTTAAAACTTGGTTAATGTTTTTCTTTGTTTTTTGGCTTATATGTTCCTTTGTTGCTCCCTTGCCTCAAGTGTGTGTACTAATTTTGATTCGGCTGTTGAATTGTAGTCTGTTTGGTTCATTTTAATTGTCAGCAGCAACATGGCAATTATATTATTTTGCCTGCTAGGATTGAATAAATTTTTCAAACCAAAGAAACATAAACAAGAGCTGAATTGTCAGAGCACATTGTTGCCAATAAAGTGTGTAGGTACAACCCTCATCATTAAGTTTAGGCCTAATCTGAATTAAAGAGCCAATACATACAAAATATCAAGGAAACTCATAAAAGTATGAACTTAAACTTTGTTAACAATTTCCATATTTCTTGATCAACTTAGTACATTAGAACTGAAAAGAGAAAGTAAACATCATATATTTTCGGGAAAGGTTTTTTACAAAGTCTTCTAGAAAAAAACAGTAGACAAGAAAGTATATAACAGGAACTCTGATGAGATATATTGCGGTCTCTAGTACCTGTAGTGAAGGAAAGCTATTATCCCATTCTGGGAATTCAACCACTGTGGATATGAAGAGGCTGTATTATCCACACAGTTGGCAGCCTGCCTCCCTAAGTGCTGCGTTCAAGAACTCAAGCAACGATGTTTGGCTAAAGCAATGAACTCTTACAGCACGTACTTGTCTCTTATCTTTTCTACATGTCCTGGGTGGAGTTGGGAAAATGCTGTGATAAGAATGTCTAACATAAAATTTACATTTCTAAGTATGGAATTCATTGGCCTTAAGTACAATCACAGTGCTGTGTAACCATCACCAAAATTTCTATATTTTTCATTTGAAATTGAAACTCTGTACCCATTACATGCTAACTCCTCATTCCTCCCTGCCATGGTTTTGATGTAGTTTATCTCTACCAAAACTCATGTTGAAATATAATTTATAAGTAATGGTATTTAGAGGTTGCAAGGCTTTCAATAGGTGCTTTGGTCTTTTAGGAGGTATTAATGTTTTTCTTGTGCTCATGGAACTGGATTAGTTATCTTGACAGCAGGTTGTCATAAAGCAAGGTTGCTTGCATGTGTACAAGCTCTTTGTAAATGTTTCTTGTTCTATATATCAGCCATGTTGTGACACAAAAGAAGATCCTTACCAGAAAGCTAAGCCAGTGCAGGTGCCATGCTCTTGGACTGCTGGAACTGTAAGCTAAATGAATCTTTTTTATTTATCAATTTCCCAGCCTCAGTGTAATACCTTTCAAATCATTTGAAATAAAGAGGAAGATGTGATACCTTCAAGCATTTGTGAAGGCAGTGCTTGCAAACTTATACAATGAAAATTTTCAGATAATAATCTAAACTTACAAATGTCGTACATTTTTAAGTTAAAATAATAACAATTATCAATTCTTACACATCCTTTGGAATTAATTAGATTAGAAAACTGTAATTGCTCTATAAACGAGTTAACATCCATTTGAACCTTTATTCTCAGATCAAAACCAAAAAATAACTCTGAAGTTGAGGGATAAAGTAAAATAATTCTTGAAAAATATCAGAATGATTTGTTTTTATGGTACTGGAGATTCAATCCAGGGCCTTTGCACTGAGCTCCATCCCCAGCCTTTAAAAAAAATTTTAAGTCAAGATCTCATTAAGTTGCCCAGGCGAGATTTGAATTTGTTATTTGTCTGTGCCATCTTCTTGCTTCTGCTTTTCAACTATAAACCATTGTCTATGTAGAAGCCTGAGAAATCTTTAAAAATATAAGTTAGATATGAATATTTCTTAATTTATTAAGCTAAGCAAAAAAAATCCAATGGCTTTCCACCACACTTAAGAATAAAATCCACAATTTTAGGGCTACAAGGACTTCCACTGGTCTGATCTTCCAACCTGCTTCTATCAATTTCCCTCTATTCTGGACTTATTCATGCACCAGGCATCTGTATTGGTTCTGTCTAGCAAGAAGTTCTGTCCCACCATCAGTGCTTGCCTAGGTTACTCTCTCATTTCATTCAGGCATTTGCTTAAATGTCATCTTCTCGAAGAAGATTTTACTGACCACTGTATATGACTTTCTAGGACACTTCAATGTTTTATTTTTCTTCATAAAACCTGCCATAGTTTGGATAAGTGTTCCCTAAAAGCCCATATGTTAAAGGTTTGGTCCTAGGTCTGTGGAGCTCTTGGAAGATGTTGGAATCTTCAGGAGGTGGGGCCTAATAGGAGGAAGGGAGGGTATTTGGGTATGCTCCAGAACCCCAGCTCTTCCTCTTTTCTATTCCACTTCCTGGCAAACATGAGGTGCACAGCTTCCTCTACAATGCACGCTTGCTATGATGTGCTGCCTTGCTATAGGCCCAAAAGAAATAGGCCAATTAACTATGAACTGAAACCTCCAAAAGGATAAACCAAAATAAACATTTCCTCTTTATAAGTTGCTTTATCTCATGTATTATTTACAGTAACAGAAAACAGACTACTATAGCACTATCGTATCTTATATTATATCATATCATATATTTATTTATTTCCACATTCTTCCATTCAAATTTTAACTACATTAGGGCAGGGACTTTGTTTTATTTTATCTCTGGGTACTAGCAGAATGTATAACTCATAGTATTTAGTAAAATTATTTGGTGAATACATAAATGAATGGAAATACTGTAATTGAAAAAAAAAAGACTTCCACCCTTTCATTGATAAAAGTCTGTATTTTAGTTTTTTACGGCTTGTGTTACAAAAGACTACAAACAGAACAATTTCAAAAATAGCAATTTATTGTCTCACAGTTCTAAAACTCCAAAATCAAGGTGTCAATAGGGTTGGTTTCTTCCAGCAGATCTCGGGGAGATTGTTCCATGTCTCTCTCCTAGTTTCTACTGATGGCTTGCAATACTTGGTTTGTAGATGCACCAATCCAATTTCTGCTTCCATTCTCACTTAGAGTTCTTCTTGTGTTAATACCTTTGTACCTATCTTATAAGGACACTTATCAGAATGTATTGAGACCCATCCCAATCCAGTATGACCTCATTTCCACTCAAATGATCTCATGTACAATAACCCTATTTCCAAAAAAGGTTATACTCTGAAGAACTGGGGCCTAGGATTTCAATATATTTTTTGAAAGATAAGGATGCAGACACTATTCGGTACATAACACCCTATAACCAATTGCTTTAGGATATTAAATATTTCATTATTTTAAATAAGTTATTTGATCCAGATAAGTTATTTGATCCAAAGATAGAACACTGAAAACAAGAAGGTAAGAGATGTAAATAACATAGTACCTTCCTTAAATCTAATATTATTTTATAAAAAATTTAATGATAGTTAACAAGTTCAGCATTCAGTAAAAAAACTGTTTAGTAATCAATTTCAGGCTCATTGTAAAATACTTTACTGATCTAAGTAAGATTCATTCTGTTTAGTGTTTTAAATTATTATTAATGGGACATGAAGGAAAGGAATGTTTTTGTAATTATTCTTCTATAGAGATAGCAAGACAGTATTTTCAAAAATAGAGAGTTAATCTCAGAGAGGCAATCACTTCAACATTTATAGCTAAAAACTAAAATTTGTGCTTCCACATTTGCTAGTCCTCCTACATTCCTTAATAAACACATGGATTTTTACTGTGTCTCCAAAATAACTAGCTTGATTTGTTGTTATTGCTGTTGTCATTACTTTTTATCCTTAAGTGTGGAAATGAACTTAGAAGGATTAATTCTTCATGAAACATCTATCATCCAAATAGACAGGACAAAGTTACATTAATTGTACTGGTTTCCTAAGGATACCATAACAAGTAACTATATAACTCTGTGGTTTAAACATCAGAAATTTATTCTCTTACAGTCCTGGAAGCTGTAAGTACAGAGTTGAGTACTGGTAGTATTGTGCTCCCTCTGAATCTCTTTCAGACGATCTATTTCATGCCTGTCTTCCAGTTTCTGAAGGTTTCTGGCAGTCCTTGGGGTTCACTGGCTTGCACACACAACACACCAATCTCTGCCTCTGCTCCACATGGCCTTATTTCTTCCATGTATGTATACCTCCAAATTTCCCTTTTCTTGTAAAGATACCTTTCATTGAATCAGGGGTCCAGCCTAATCCCGTATGACCTAATTTTAATCTGACTACATCTGTAAAGACCTTATTTACAAACAAGGTCACAAGTACCAGGTGGTACGATTTCAATATACTGTATATTTTGAGGGACACAACTCAACACACTATAATGATTTGCATGTCTTGTGAATAGCTTTTAGAGTTCAACAGTTGTACAATGTTACAAAAAATTTAATAGCCTTATGTCACATCCCTATACCAATATTTTCTCTGCTGAGGCAAGATGTTGTTTCACTGTTTCTAGTTGCTTCACACAAGTGTTAAGTATTTAGCTCATATTATTAAATCATATATAGTTTTTATACTATAATTAATAGTCTACTGTGGTAGTTGGAAATTTAGCTAATACCATCCTACACACACACACACACACACACACACACACACACACTTTTAATCATCTGCCTCCCAAAGAGCTATACCATATTTTAAAAATCAATATGTAACTTTTATTTATAGAATTGTCATATAATGCATGATGGTTAAAGTTTTTTCTTTCATAACTTTTTCTCAGTATTGATCATAGAATTACTTTCATAACTTGCTATGTAGGAATAGTAAGTCTATTCCCAAATTCTTTGCCAGAGTGTCTCTCACGCTGTATGTTCACATAAAGACCAAACTTATTCAAAGTTGTTTCATTTCTTCACACTCCCTCCCCTGCGCACACATAACACACTTGTTTTCTATGTTTTTCTCAGTAGCTATTACCTAAGCTAAGTGCTCATTCTGGGCACTCCTTTTCTGTCTCTTGCCTGGAAGCTCCTGTTTGTTCCATTCTAATATTTCTCTCTCCTGGTATTCTCCTTTTTTATTTTTACAGTACAAATTTCTAATACCTTTCTGAATAAAAGCGCAATGGTAGGTAAATATTTAGTTTCTTCAACATCTGAAAAATATCTTTGTTGCTCTCTGACTACATTGATAGTATGGCCAGGTATACAGATTTCTAGCCAGAATATCAGTTCTTCTGAAATTTGAAAGCTTTATTTCATTACTCTCTAGCTTCTAATTTGTTTCTGAATTGCCTTTGCCATGCTGATCTATAATCCTCTATATGCGACTTGATTTTATTTCTACTCCCTGGAAGATTTAAAATTTTAATTTTGTACCATTTTTTCTGAAGTTTCACTGTGGTATGTTTCAATGTAGGTCTCTGCTCTGTTATTCTAGGCACAAACTTGACTACCGCCATCTGAGGAATGCATATCCTGATGTTTTGCTGAGTTTTATTGAGTTATTTTCTCCCCAACAATTTTTTCAGCTTTCTTTTTATAAATGCATTATTATTTGGATGTTAAGCCCACTGAATTGCAACTCTAAATTCGGTATGTTTTCTCATATTATTTGTATCTTTAATTTTTACTTTTCAGGAAAATATCAACTTTATTTTCTAACATATTTATTAAATGTTTAATATTTACTCTTATGATTTACATTTAAAATAACTGTTTTGGTGGTGTGGTGGCTCACACCTGTAATCCCAGCATTCTCTGAGGCTGAGGCAAAAGGATTGCAAGTTTGAGCCCAGACTGGGCAACTTAGCAATTTAACAAGAACCTGTGTCAAAATAATAAAGGGCTGGGGATATAGTTCCATTATTAAAAGAAGTGGTATACATGAGGTCAGGCTCAAACGTGTCTTTAAGGGCACAAGTAAATCGTATGAAGAAGCAGCCCAGATACCCATGAACCCTATGATTACACTGTTTCCTACTTCTAAATTCATGTTTAAGGCAACAGATGCCCTACAACCTGCTAAGAGAAATATCTGGAACTTAATTACAAGTACCTCTGTATTTGAGGGTGCAGAAAGTAGATAACTACAGTATGATGGCTCTTTTATGAAGTGGTTCCAAAGATGGTAAAGAGAAATACTCCTAGTGGCAGAACTTGGAGTGATGTTTATGCTATTCTTGCTGTCTGAACAGAAAGTAAGATGTACGACTCTATATTGATTCATGGGTAATATCTATCTGGCTGGATGATAGAAGTTAGAAAGCTCATGATTAGAAAACTGGTGACAAGGAGGTCTGGAAAAACAAAGTACATGTAGATAAGTTACATGGGCACCTGGAGTGAAGATATTTGTGTCTTATATGAATACTCACTGAAGAGGAACCTCATTAAAGGACAATCATAAAAATCAAGTTGGTGAAATGATCTCTTCTGTGTATAACAATCATCTGTTTCTATCCATGCCCAATGAACTCATGAAGAAAGCATGCCTTGTGGCAGGATGGAAGTTTGACAATGGGCTCAGAGCTTGATTTGATTATTTGATTATTTTCACTCAACAAAGCCAATCTGGCTACAGCTATTATTGAGTTCCAACTTGCTAACAGCAGAGATCAAGTCTAAACCTCTATTCCTTGGAGGTATCAACCATCAGGCATGACTGGACCCTTTTTTCTCCCTAAATACTTATTCTAGAAGTGAAATTCCTTCTTAGTCTGCAGTGCTTCTGTTAGAATATCTATGGACTTACAAAATGCTTTAGTCACCATCTTGCTATTCCAGGAAACTCATTTTAACATAGCAGAAATGGGTTCATTCTCATAATAAGAATTCACTGATTTTACTATCCTGCCCATAGTAACTGTTTTGATATGATGATAGAATGGTCTTTTTCTTTTTATTGTGTCAAAATTCAAAGCACAAAAAATGCATCATTTTGATCATTTTAGAGTATATAATTCCGGGCTGGGGATTTAGCTCCATGGTTCTGCTACCTGCCTTGAAAGCTCAAGGACCCAAGTTTGATCCCTGGTACCAAAAAAAAAAAAAAAAAAAAAAAAAGAGTATATGATGAGTATATGATTCCATGGAATTAAGCACATTCACAATGTTGTGTAACCATCACCATTATTTGGCTCCAGAATTGTTCACCATCCCCAAATGAAACTCTATACCTGCTGAGCAGTCACTTCCTATCCACTCCCTAACCACTGGTCACTCCAACATCTATCAACCACTAATTGGTCTTCTGTCTCCGTGTTTTCCCCAAGCTGGATATTTCATATAAATAAAATTATCATTATGTGAGCTTTTTGTGCCCGTCTTTTTTTACACAGCATGTTTTTAAGGCTTATCTATGTTATGGAATCAGAATAGCCTTTTAAAGATTCAATAATCAGGATACCTGTGCAGCTGGCCACCTTATAAGGCTAGATAATATTTCTCAAGCTTCAGTATATGTTCTAAATAGATGACTAATACAGAGCCATGATTCAGGATTCAAAAGATGGGCTTGGGTGAGAAGCCTCAATTTGTCTCCACTGAAATAATGCAAAAGTTTTGTTTCCCATTCCTGCAACTTTGGGCATCTTCCAATAGGCAGTTTACATCAAGAGTATTCTAGCATGAGTTCAAATAAATTGGAAGTTGAGATTGCCACTTGACCTTTTGGGCTCCTTGTGCTATTTTAATCAACACACCAAAAAGTAGATCATTTTATTACTCTGAAATGATTGATCTTGCCCAACAGACCTTGCTTGATTCTTTCAAGCTGCTACATACTAGAAAGAAGGCATATTCATGGAATGCAGTATAAGAAACTTTTTATGGATATTATCTTGGTATTTAGCAGTCTTAGGCTCTGTTATACGAGTTAATTGGAAACTATAACAATGAAATAGTTTCTACTCCGATGACTCAGACCCTTTAGGAATGAAGATTTAGGTCACACTATAAGACAAAGAACCACTACCAGCTAAAATGTATGCTGAAGAAAACGGGAATATATAACAGGAAATGGAACAGAAAGAAGGTAATTAATAGCCATGTTACCAGTAGCAGACAATGACTGTAGTAGTTAGGAGCATCTTCTTTCATTTTGATATATTTGTGTGTATTTTAACAATGTAAGTATATTGTGTGTGTGTGTGTGTGTGTGTATTGACCATTGTTTTTCTCTCATTCTCTTAATGTGTTCACAGCTCACATTATTACAGTTCATAATTATGAGGTAGGTAGACTTACATCTTAGTATTTAAGTTTCTAAACATCAAAGTACCCAGTGGGATTCATCAAGAGGAGGAATTAATGTCACTCAAGGAACTCTTCATCCTCTTTGGGACTGGGGAGAGTGAGCTGATTTTGATTGTGTGAGAGAAAAGCCACATCTTATAAGCAGAAATATGAGTCTCCTATGGGCTTTATTTGAAAATTAAATATGAATGTGTGAAGGTCAAGGTAACAAGAGGACTAAAGTGGTTTTAACTTTGCTAAGTTAAAACTACATTTCCCAGAACTCTCTTTCCTTTATGGTTCTGGTTAAATTGGCCACCTCAGAAATGTGCAAGATTTGAAAAGTGGATGTGGAAGCTGACAGAGTAGTGAACAGCAGAGAAACAGCCTCTCCCAAGATTTGGTGTCCAGACAGTGGAATATAGCAATATGTGGAAGAGGAGGGAAATGGGTCACCTGGACCCAGCCGGGATCTGAAGCAATTCTTAATTCTAAACCAAGCCTGTGGTTTTTGTTTTTCATATTTTTCCTGGCTAACTTTGCAACTTTATATCCTTTTTTCCTATATGGTCATAAAATCAGCTTATCTAGTTAAAAAGTTTGACTATATATAGATCATGTTAAAAGTGTAGAGTTAGTGTGAATTTTTATTTTTAGTAGATGGTCATCCTATTCAAAGGTCATTTAAAAAAAAATTTTAAGTCCACTTCTGTATTTCTCTCATATAAAGGTTTCTTTTATATGAATCTTGAATCTTAGTTATTCTAAGGCACTTTTGTCTTTGTCATTTTAGGTAATAGTTTTTCTATTGTTTAGTTTGCTGTGATAATTTTACATAAAAGTTGGCTAGGCTGTAATATTCAGTTGTTTGGTCAAGCACTGTTGAAGTCATAGCTGTGAAGGTATTTCTGGATACAACTGACATTTATAACCTGTTGACATTAAGCATATTACCCTTATCAAAGTGGGTTAGTTTCATCCAGTCAATCGAAGGTCTTTAGAGCAAAGACTCAGATTTCCTGAAGAAAAAGTGATTGTGCCCCAAGACTCCAACATAGAAACCCTATCTGAGTTTTTGGCCTGTTAGTCTGCCCTACATGTTTTAGGCTCAAGACTGTACCTTCAACTCTTACTTTTCTAGCCTTACAGACTTCACACTTGCCAGGCTCAATTATAAGCCAATTCCTTAAAAATAAACCTTTCTAATATCATATATAACATTATATATTTTGTATTATGGGTTATCTAGTGAGCCCTAATACTGTACAGTGCAAGAGAGCACTGAAAACGGTACATTTTGATCTTGAGACACTACAATAGTATGGTGGGAAATGCATGTCTTTGAAATCATACACAAGAATCCAGTGGGACAAATAACTTATAATCTTGGAAGTTGATTCTTCATCTGTAGAATTGGGATAAAATTACCCAACATATGTGGCTATTGTGTTGAATAAAGTTAAACATGATATCTAGAATATCTATCACTGTTCTTGGCTCAGTAGGTTACTGAAGTGCACGGTACCTACTATGATGATGGAAGATGTACTGTTTATAGTTATCTACTTAGTGCTGAGTTTTATTAAATAATTTCATCAAAGTGAGTCTCTTAGATGCTATTAAATGTAATATGGTTATTTTACTTAGCATACACTAATATCACACTAATACCATCTTCTGGGTAGTTAAGTGTACACAGAACTCAAACATTACTTGATGTTAGTTCTTGCCACTGAACTGTGTAAGGTGTGTGACAAATGTTTCCATGGACCTTTCAATTTAGATACTAATAACTGCCTCGAGTTGTGAAAATTAATAATTATTATTCTCAACATACTCAACATAATCCCAAGTATATGGTAGATGCTCCATACATTTTCCACACATTACGGCAGTAATTATAGTTTTAAAGATAGGTGGGTCGGTTGTCCCACTAAGGAGAGCTTCATCATCTATGGAAGACAAAAGTCAATACCATCACTATGGGGGTTATATAACTTTTAATGGTGAAAGGGGAGACAAGTAAGTAAACAGTGAGGAAGTATAAGGTTTAAATAACATAAAAAAGATATCATTGAAAGACGATAAAAGATCTCTCAGGCTTTCACTCCTTGAACGCATCATGTCCACCCATCTCATTACCAGCCAGAGGCTATGCGGTACCATCAAGGTCTGCTACCTTGCCAGTGCCAGTCATCCCAAGTAAATGCAGGACTGAATACTTTGAGAACTGAGCCAAATCAACCTGTGCCTGCAGGAGAGAGGTTGTTTAGACTGAAACATTAAAAACTATCAATTCCTGATGAAAAACTGACGGTTTGGGAGAAATGTGCCAAAATGAAAACACTAATTACATATCTAGCTTAGCAAACAAACTAGAAACTCTTCACCTCTTCCACATGTAAAAATCAAAAGTTAAAAACAAAATCAACTTTTTGTTAGAAGGGGGCATGCTGCTTTTTTCCCCACCTTTGACTTTCTCATTGTTTCTTTCATTGCATGCTCCTACTTTTTTCCTCTGATGTTTTTTCCCCCACCATCCAGAGACACTCCCCCTACACACACACACACTCGGTTCTCTGCTCCTCTCCCGGGCCGCAAGCCTGAACAGCTCTGGGCCTCACCTGCCCGAGGAGCCCAGGCTACCTGCTCCACCAAGGTGCGGGCAGTGACGTAGCTGGGGGAACGGGGCTCGCGAGGTCCGCTGACGTCACTGCCGCAGCGGTCCCCAAGCCCAAGAATGAGACTTCAAGGAGGAAAAGCGGGCTGCGCCCCCAAGGTCAGCGCTGAGCGCAGCAGGGGCGCCAAAAGTTGTAGGTGTCTGTGGTCGCCCGACCGAAATGGCGCAGCTCGAGCTGACCGGACCCACCCCACACCCTCATCGCGCTCAGACGCCACAGCTCAGCGATGACTGGGATGGCCTCGAACCGCGGGGTTTTCTGCGCACGCGCCCTGGGCTGCTGAGAGCCGAAGGAGGGAGCTGCGGGGCGCGGCGGGGCAGGGGTAAAGGATGTGTGCGG
>NW_022900917.1:44806949-44808659 GCF_012274545.1 Fukomys damarensis
GCAGGGCGGGCGCCGCGCGGAGTCAGGGCGGGCGTATTCAATGGAAGTATGCTACCAGCTGCCGGTGCTGCCTCTGGACAGGCCGGTCCCCCAGCACGTCCTCAGCCGCCGAGGAGCCATCAGCTTCAGCTCCAGCTCCGCGCTTTTCGGCTGTCCCAATCCCCGGCAGCTCTCACAGGTAATCGCCTCCGCCGCCGCACCGGGGCCCACACTGGGGGGCTTCTCGCTTTTGTTTCCCAGGTGCCCACCGGCTTCACCTCCGCGACACCCCAGCTCTCGCCGCCTAACCCGGCTCCAGCTTTATCTATGGTTGAGGGATTCCTAGCAGGCCCTTCGAATTGAGTCTTTCTTTTTCATCCCTGCTGCTGTCCACCTTCAGTTCGCCGGCCTCCTCAGATCTGCACCTCCGGGAACACCTCAGTGCCTCCCCAGGCCGTCACTGTGCCAATCGGTTTAAAGCCTCAGCATGATTTTGCCCTTTCTGGCTTTCTTGACGTCTCCGTTCGGAAGTTGGACCCTTTTCCCCCGCGCCACAGCTCCCCGTGCGCCCCACTGCTCCTGTGGTCTTTCGGTTCTCAATGAGCAATAGGCCCAGATGCCTTGTTGCTATTTTCTCCCCAACTCCTTCGTTTCTACGGAGGAGCCTAAAGTGCTGTCAGGAACAAGTCTGCAAATTAGTAGCCACGTATCAGGTTTGTTTTTAATTTGATGTGATTTTTGGAGAGAAACCGCTGATGAATACTCACAGGAACACAATATTTTGAATGGTCCAGTACCAGTTGCTCCTGAGAGCTCATGTTTTTCCTCTGATGATGCCTGTGGTCCAACTCATTTCTGGCTAATTTTAATTGCCAGATTTAGAATGGGAGGCAAAAACAATTTGGCTTTGTTTATATATGAGCTTAGTGCCATGACTTCTTGCTCTCAGAAATTCTATGGTCCTGAATACTTTTAAAATCAAATGGTTTATTTTTTTTTTTTCTGTTGTTTAGTATTACCTTTTATGGGAATCTTTTTCTTTTTCCAGTTATATTTTAAGTATCTTAAGCAAGGTTAATGTATTTTTTTTTTCCAGATAGTGCGGACAGCACCTTTTAGAGATTTTGCTTAGGATTGTTGTCCAGTATATATCACTTGTCAGCTACCTAAGTTGTTTGTAGAAAGAGCAAGAGCCATATCTAAGTTTTTTCCTAAATCCTTTTTATTTGGAATCAGACTTCTTTCACAGCACAAGGAGGTGTGCTTACAAGAGTATAGTTTTGTAAGAATTACTACAACGTTAAGTGGCATTTCAGGTAATACTGCATTGTTACTTATTTTGGAGGTTAGTTTTGTGATCTACACTTTCAGTACTGCTAAAGCATTTTCAGGTTCCGGAATTAATATTGAAGATGTATTAATACACTACTTAAAAGGTTTTCAGTAGTGGTAATTAAAAGTCTTTAATGGTAGTAGCTTTATTCATTTCTAAATATTATTTTACTTCCTCAGATCAGGCACATGATTAACATCCATTTCGTTATGTCTAAATAATAATGGGAACCACTAATCATTTATAAATTATGAAATATGCCAAAGTTTTTGTGCTCCCTAAGGAGAAAATGAATGAGAAGGAAGATTCCAAGGGATTTAAAACAAGGCTGATGCCAAGATTTCTACCTGATGTCTTAATTAATCCACAGAGACCAAGTTTAAGTTCTTCCTTTTTTT
>NW_022900917.1:44808691-44835134 GCF_012274545.1 Fukomys damarensis
TTTTTTTTTTTTTTTTTTTTTTTTTTTGCTATCTGGAGTCAAACTCAGGACCTTGCACTTGCCGGGCAGATGTGGTGCCACTGAGCTACCTCCCTGGCCCAGTTCTCTTTCTTGAAATTATTTCCTAGATTTAGGTTTAAATGAGTAATGAAATTTTAAAAATATGATTGTGTCAGATAAAGCAAGTATTGTAGAGTTACTCTATATTGTACCAACTCTTAAAATGTGAAGTTAAACAGAAAAAAAAACAAAATAAATACATAGTAACTTCTTACAGTTTAGACCGAAGTTTTCCTAAATTGACACCTTTTCTCTACTCAACATTGCTCAGTGTTACAGTAATGATAAACTTAACAGGATGTTGAGTATATTTACCATTATCAAGGCTTTGCATACTGTTGAGTAATAAAGCATATATTGACATTGAGATTTTGGGGGATAGATGGGAATTTGTGATAGAAAAAAACAAGTGTTTAAAAACCTTGGAGTCTATTTCAGAGCACTATGAAATAAGCATGGTTAAATCAAAAGCTTATTTTACCCTTCAGCAAATTAAGCTAAAGTTACAGAAATTATAAAGAATTTAGATTACTTTGTAACTTTAAGAAACTTAAAATCATTTTTCTTTTTTAACATCTTAAGTAAACTACTTTATAATTTTTAAATTTTAAAATATATTCAAAACTTTCTCTTTTTTTACATTTTTTATTTCTGAGACAGTCTTACTATGTAGTTCAGGTTGGCCTTGTACTCACTCACTGTGTAGCCCACATTGGCCTCAAACTCTGTGTGATCCTCCTCCTTCAGCTTACCCGAGTGTTAGGATCACAGGTATAAGCCACCTACCTAAAATGAGCAACTTTTCAGCTCTTTCTTTTTATCATAGTGGAGTGCAGCTCATAGTAGGGACTTAATAAATACTTGTTACATGACTGACTAGGTATTGAAATTGCCTCTGACTGAACATCGGTTCTAAATAAGTAGTGTAAGGATATCAAAGTAGAACAGTGATGCATTTATCCAAAATTTGGTTTAGAACTTGTAATTGCAGACCAACAGATCTGGGAATAAGCAGAAAAGACTGAGCAGCCAAAATAGATTTGGAGATCCTCTCAAAGCATGTGAATTTTAAACAAATTTTTCTAAGTAGCAGGAAATTTGAAGTGAAATGGGAGGCAGCGATAAGCTACAAAAAGTGACAGCCGACACACCAAAAGGTAGGGATGGGAAGAAAACCTTTTCCAAGCCACCATCCTGAGAATATTTAAATTAGGCACTTTACCATTGGACCACACAATAATTATTAATTAGAATAATGCTAGTAGAGTCTGATTTTATAAGTTGGAAGATTTGTACTTTTTTGTTATTGTTGTTTTTGAAGATTTCCATACTAGACAATATAAGTGATGTTGCTTAAGTGGACAAGCTTAAGTTGTCTGGAAAATTCATTTAGTGGAACAGTAGCTCTTCTAAGGATGACAAGTAAATGATACATTAACTTTTAAATTTTTAAACCAGTTCATATACTACCTTTTCAAATGCTTGAGGTTTCTTTTAATTATTTGAATAATGAATGAAGCCTGTTTCTTGCTGCGTTCAAACATTTGTCTTTCAGAAAAGAGTTCTTATTTGCCATTGGTGCCTTGCATAAATAGGGGCTTGGTAAATGTGGAAGTTGGGTTAGTGTATTGATAGGAATGCTAGAGCACTGCCAGGGTATAGGGGGGTGTTGGATTTTATGTGCACTGGAAACATACTGTTTGGGTTAGAAATTTGAGGTTCAGTTTAAAAAATATAAAAGTGTTGCTATTGAATAAAATATTGAAATATAACACAAAAACATATGCTTTTAATACCATAATAAGCCAAATGTGGCATCTATGTCTTTTTGTTTTTAAGTACTAGGAACTGAACCTACGGAGGGTCTTCACACTGAACTACATCCCCACCCTTTTTTATAGATGTGTGCTAGCACACTTGTCTTTATTTTTAAAAGATACTATGTTGTTAGGTATGATGGTGCACATCTGTAATCCCATTACTCTGGAAGGCTGAGGCAGGAGGATTGCAAATTCAAACCCAGTGTGGGCAATTTAGTAAGACTGTCTCAAAAATAAGAACCGAGGGGGTGGAGGGTGTGATACAGCTCAGTGCAAAGGCCTTGGGTTGAAGCCTTAGTACTGGGGGGAAAAAGTATGTCACATAAAACTATTTCACAAATATTTACTCACAGAATATCTGTGAGGTTGCTTGTAGTTAGTATTAAGAAAATGTAAAGATGTGGTAAGACTACAGGGAAGGAACACCCAAATTTCTGGGATAAACAGGATAGATTCATTGTTGAGACTGAGGAGACTAAAGGTTAAATGGGTGCTTCTAGATAAATTGGTGGATGAAGAAGACAGAGGGGGACCATTTAGATACACAGTGTGTCTATCAGCATTGTCCTGTAGAACCTTCTGTAATGATGGACAGATTTACATCACCATCCAGTATGATAGTAATTAACCATATATAAGCAGTGGCAGTGAGTTGAAATGTAGCTTGTATGACTGAGGAAATGAATTTTTAGTTTAGTTTTAAGTAACTCCATATAGCTAGTGGCTACTATATTAGCAGAGCAGATGTTTACATCATTTGAAAGACAACAGCCTCATGTTCTCCAAATGTTGAACATTTGTTTTCAGGTTTTTCTTGTATAGAAAACTTCATTTAATAAATCCCTGCATGCATCTGTGATAAAATTTGTAGAATCACTAGATTGAATTAAAAGTTAAGAACATTTTTTGGCTTAATCAGAAAGCTCTATCCTTTTACAATGCTAAGGTAAATGATCATATCCCTTTAATCTCCAATCATATATATATCATATATAAACATTGTGCTGCTATACTCGATACACTGTGGTACCCTGAGTTTGATATAAATTATAATAAACAGATTTTTACTATTTACATTTCTTCTTCTGTGAAATTTTATTTTCATTACTCATTTATAGGGGCTTTTTTATATCCAAGGTCAGTTTGTAAATGTGTAAATGAGGGGTGATACAGATACTTATTTCAAATTGATGTTACAATTATAGTAGTTTCTTAAAATCTACATATGGAAGCTCATACGGGGCATAATGTGGGCAGTCAGTAGTTCCCTTTGTAGGGGACCTGTTGGATTTTTGTGGTTGATATCAAAACTGTCTCCTGTTTGTAGGTAATTTTCTTTGAGCGGGAATTTTGGGTTGCTGCTCCATGCCTCCACCTGCTGGTGGAGATAGCTCTTCATTTTCATTAGATAATGGCTAGACGACAACTGAGGCAGGAGAGATAGATTATTATGAAGAAAACAAAATTATTAATTGGATAACTGAAATTCAGTAAAGCCTAACTAAGAGTTTTAATAAACTGAACTCCATCTTAGAACCATATAAACTGCTTGGCAAGCGGTGCTTGTTAAAGACTCAGTGGTCTTTTTGGTAATAATCGTTTCTGATTTTGGAGTAACTTCTACATTGTCAGATACTTTGTTTTTAATCTTTATAAAAATTAAGATAAGTGGTATTACCTTTTTACCAAGGGGTCAGGTGAGCTTGAAGACAGTAACTTGTGCCAGACCTCACACAAAACTTGAGAACTTCCTATCATGTTTGATCTCTCTCATTTTTAATCTGGTCTGCCTCAGTAGTGAGGTGAGTGAAATATAGTTAGACTATTAAGTTCATGGATTATGGCTTTTATTGGCTGATGGGATAAGGGACTCTAACTGAGGTGATCATTTGAAATGTTAACCTTCACTCTGGTCTTTTCAGATCATATCTGGAGCATTTTGTTGTAGATACTGTGTTCTGAGGATATTACTATGCTAAATCCTGCTCTGCAGGTAGTGTTAAGGGTGTAAAGTGATTTGAAACCACATTGATGACTGACTAAAGAAATTATAGAGGCATTTATTTAATTTGAAGGAAAAAAAAAACCCTCAGATTTCAGCAGGAAAGTGGATGGAGATGGGGAATTGATGGTGAGAGATGGTAGAGTATTACTTCTAAGATTTAAAGAGCCACTACATGAATGAGAAGAGGGAGATGAGATACTAACTACTTATGTGTTCTCAGTTGCTGCACCCTATTCCTAAATCAGGTGGTCTCTAACTTAGAGAAGAGACAAACTTAAAGTTGTCATTTGTGAGAGGTAAACTTCAGGTCACTCTGACTAAAACCTGTGCATTCTCTTCTACTTCCTATTGCCACATGTGAAAAAACTGTTATCTCAGAGCATAGAATAAGGACCAGTAGCTAGGAATGTTTGGGAAATGTAAAAGATCTTCTGTCTGGCCATACTAGTAACTAAAATGCATACTAAAGAAATACTTAAGTATTAAAGTGCGTCAGATACTTTTATAGGTATTTTCAATCCTTAATAAAACTCTCATAAAATAGATGACATTACTGTCATTTTTACTAAGAAGCATCCTAAGCGTCCAGACTTGATGTGCACAAACCCCCATACCTGCTGCCCCGCACCGGGTATCCTTGTGCTTGTAAGGCAAGTGGCAGAACTATTGAGCTAAAACCCTGGCCCTCAAGTACACAGACTTTGAAGAGGGACTGTCATGTTCTGGCTCCCTTGCTGCCCTCTTTTGCTTTCAAATGCATGGATTTTTAAAAAAATGAATGTGTAGCATAAAGGTTACATTTGTACAGTGTTAGATCATAAATTGTAAATTTTCTGAAAATAATTTGGCAATCAAATCAATACTTACAAATTTAATACTTTCACCTGATAACTTACTCTTGGGACTCTATCCTCAGTAAATAACTAGAAATGTTGGTAAAGATTACCTCTGAGAATATTCATCCTATTATTTATAATTGTGAAAAGTTGGAAAACAAAAATGACTTAAAAATAGTCTCTCTTATAGAATTTAGTATTTTATTTCTTTGTTTCACTATTTATATGCTTTGATGAATTTCAAGAATTTATAGCAGCATAGTTTAAAAATAGCTAAATAAATTTTAGAACTTTTTATTCTGTGTTGTGTAACCAATAAAATGTTTTGAAGAATTTGAATAGTATTTAATCACATGGGTAAAATGCTTTTACCAAAATTCAGTGGGGGGGGGTCCCCAGGGTATCTAAGGATTATTCTAGGTTGGTTTTTAAAAAAAAAAAAAACAGTAAGACACAATAACATCTTTCATGGGAAAACATCAAATGGCAGATGACACCACCAGTGCACCATGACACAGATGTAGTGGGAGGCAGATCCTGAGGATGTGTCAGGGTGCATTGGCTATGGCCTGTGTGGCGGCAGCAGGGGATGGCTTGAGGCTACAAGGTTGAGAGAGGCAAGAGTGAGGACAAGGAATGGATCCATATCATCAAGCTATGGCCCCCAGTCAAGGTCATGAAGATCACGTCCTTAGAGAAGATCTTTCAGTTTTCCTTGTCCATTAAGGAGTCTGAGATCAATTGACTTTTTTCTGAAACTATCCCTCACTGATGAGACTTTGAAGATCATTCTGGTGCAGAAGCAGTTGTGCTGACCAGCAGGTCACATTCAAGGCATTTGTTGCCATTGAGGAGTACACCAGTCAGTTTTAAGTGCTTCAGAGAGGTAGCTCCTGCCATCTGGAGAGCCATCATCATGGCCATGCTTTCCATTGTCTTTGTGCAGAGAGGCTACTCTAGGAACAAGATCAGCAAGTTCTTCCATTTGTTTCTTTAAAGATGATAGGCCACCGTGGCTCTGTGCTGGTGTGCCTCATATCTGCCCCAGAGGCACTGGCATTTTCTCGGCCTCTTTCTAAAAAGCTGCTTCAGATATCTAGTAACAGTGACTGCTACACCTCTGCCAGGGGTTGCACTGCCCCACAGGGTAACTTCACCAAGGCCACCTTTGATGCCAACCCAAGACATATAGGTATCTGACCCCAACTTCCGGAAAGAAATCATATTCACCAAGTCTCCCTACCAGGAATTCACCAACCATCTTGTAGAAACCCACATCAGATAGGGCCAGGGATTTAGCTCAGTGGTCCCGGCACCTGTCTCGCAAATACAAGGACCCGAGTTTGATCCCCAGTACCAAAAAAAAAAAAGAAAGAAAAGAAAAGAAACCCACACCAGAGTCTCTGCAAAGAACTCGGGCTCCATCTGTAGCTATAGCCTAGGGTTTTTATGTTAAAAGAAAAAAAAAGAACCAAGAATGAATATGAATATGTATGTGTGTGTGTGTGATACATGCTTGCAGAAGAAAATAAAGCAAAAGCTAGATGTATCCTAATCTAACTGAAGCGCTCTAGATGCTGAAATTTTAAGTGATTTTTAACCCTATTTAGAATTTTATGTAATGTTAACAGTGTTTTCCTATTGACAAAAATCTTATTTTAAACCAAACTACTGTAGGAATAAAAAGTCAAGCCAGTTTTATTTGGACCGAGATCTTTGGTAGATAGAGTAGGCTGATTTATAAGGTTATAAATTCTCAGTTGGTGACAGTGGAGACAATAGCTTGAAAGATACTTGAATGAGGATATTGTCAAGGGAATTAACTCTTTGGTTCACTATTCTAAAATTATTTGGGTAGCTCATTTATATGCATGGTAGGTACACCTGTATATCTCTGATAATTGTGTTTCTTTGTCTGGGGGATGCTAGGAAGTAAAATGGTAGTTTTTATTTTGAAGAAGAGCTATATGATGACAGCTGATGAGATCTTGAGCAATGAAAGTGGTGAAAGGGAAAGAAATAGGAAGTTAGGATTTAGATCTTAAAAAGAAAATGTCTTTTTCAGTTTGAGAAACCACATACATGACAAAACAAGAACCAAAATATAGATGGGAAGAGGAGGAATGTCTTGTCTCCCCCCACGTTCTCCCTCCTTCCCTTCTTCCTTCCCTCCCTTCCTTTTTCTTTGTTTCTTTCCTTATTTGCAGAAGGAACTATGTAAGTTTACTGTGGATATGTTGAGTTCCTATGTCTGGGGAACATGCAGGTGAGGAGTCCATTAGGCAGTGTCTTTGGAGGCAGGTTAGGACTTATAGCAAATTCTGATATTTACTACAACAGTTTTTTAAACTTTTTTTTGTATATCACTTCAAAAAGCTTAGGAAACAAACATCATACCTTCCCCCAATCTTTGAATTTTTCATCTAACTTTAAATATTCATAAGTGATGTGATTTCTGGTGTATTGTTTAAATCAGAATTTTAAATGTGTCTTATTAAAATTTTAATTTGATTAATGATTCAACATCTTCCGTTAACCATTTCAAAAGAAATTTATGAGCAAACCCTTGTCAATTATTTTTCAGCTTTTGTTCCAGTGTATTCTTTTATACTTGAAAACATTGTTATCAATCACCTTATATTTTTCAGCAATAAATTTAAGTAAATTCATTCATGAATTCAGTAGGAATGAAAAATATTTTATCTTGGAAATCTGTGGACACAATTACAATTTAAAAATATAAAATTTCTTGTATGCACAAAACTGTGTGGCAATAGCATGTATTTTGGAATGAGTTAATAATGCAGTTATGGCCAGTAGACAAACAGCTTGTGAATTTTGATATTTTAAGTAAGCATTAAAATAAAATTTGTCAGATCCCAATGATGAATGTAACTGTGCTGTGTGCCTAAAAAGTACCAATAAACTTACTGAAAAACAAGATAGAAACCTGAGAATATTAAATGATATCATTAATATGAAAAAGGTAAAATTTGTTGGGAATTCATTTTCAGTGGTACACATGGGGCAAAATTTTTACCCTGGTATTAGGGGTTGAGCCTACAGGCTCTTTCTCTACCACAATTCTCTCTCTCTCTCCCTCTCTCTCTCTCTCTCTCTCTCTCTCTCTCTTTTTCCTTTAAATTTTGAGATGCTTTCCCAGGATGGCTTCATATTTAATAATCCCCCTGCCTCAGCCTTCCAAGTAGCTATAATTATGGGCATAGGGTACCGTATTTAGCATGGGTCTAATTTTTTTTAATTACCTATTTTTAAAATAAATATCAGTAAAAAGGAGACCTGCATTGATTCTGTTCCTTTATTTAAACAATTCAAATGGATATGCTTAAATCATTTACAAAAAAAGCATAACAAAATAGAGATTATCCTTAGAATTATTAATGCTTTGTTAAAGACCAGGTAGATTAGAGGGTAAGTAATGGTATTGGGTCGGGGAGTATCTGACTAGTTCTATGGCTTTAGATACAATGCAGTTGATAACACATTAATTCAATCATTACATACTGGGGATAGTAGTTGGGGATCATTAATTTATCTGCAAGGAGCTCTTACACAAATCAGATCCAACCAGACCTCCCAGTGCAATTTTTCTCTAATTCCTAGAACCCCAAGCCACCTGGATGACAAAATTTACATCCTTTCTCCACCCCATTATCTATATATTCTTCCCTTCCCTAACATGCTGTGCAAGCTGAGAGCAGTTTACTCTCTGCAGTTAGAACTTATATTGTTTGGACTGCAGGGATCCTGTGTGACTAGAAAGTTTGTAGGGGACAGTCTTATTTTAATACTTTAAATTAGCCATGAGTACAGTCTCTTCCCCAACATAATCCAGATTCTCTTCAATCATGTATGAAGCAAGTATGAGGGATCAACCATGCCTTCAGCAAGGCCAGCAGCTCACTAACCCTCAGAGTTCACTATGTACAAAGTCCTTATTGGGGGTGGGTGTAAAACCACTGTCATCAGCACTCTTTCTCTCCCCACCCCCTCTAAAGAACCTGAAGACAGAATAAATGCTTGCAAGTTTGACAGTGGGTAAAGGCATGTGGCTTGCTACCACACACACTGTGGACAGTAATGGAATATAGGGCCATCTTCACTGCTGGGCATTTGCAGTGGACTGGCTTTGAGATCACAGACTGAGTTTGCTGTCTACTAAGGGAAGATCTAAGCTTAACAGGAAAACTAATAAGCTTTTAGTATGAAAAGTGCATTTATTACTACTGCTCCTGACGGGCTTAGCAGGGCAAACTGCACCACCTCTCCTCATACCCCAGGCATTGTGCATAGTCTATAAGTAAGGAGAGAGTGCAGCTGACTCTAGTATCAAGGGCCAGTGTCATCCTAGGCCCAGACCAGGGTTCTGGTCCAATGATGAATCCTAGAGTTGAAAGAGCAACTGACATTTGCAAAGACACAGGCTTATTTTACTATTGCATAATGTAGGAGACCTTTTCTACCCCAGCAAACCTGAAGGATGGGTGAAGGCTTCACAGCAAGGGGCAGATAGATTTCTGATTAACATCTAGCAGGGTTCATCTCTTCAACTGTAATGCACACTTTTTCCCATCTGAAAAATACTGTAGCTTCAGTGTGGTTTAGTAAATTTAGCCCAAGGATGTTAAGACATCTCCCTAAAACTTGACCTCTGTTCCATTTACTTTGCTTCTAAGACTATGGCTTAATCTCCCAGGACCAATTCAGTTAATCCAGTTATCTTTACTCTGATGGACCTGGGCCCTTTCCCAGTCATCACATGTCCACTTTCAGCTCCAGTCTTATCAGTCATCTCTACCATATGCCTGCTTCTTGCAGGTTTAAATCATATTACCATCCTGTGGTTGTCCTAAATTGCCTATGATGCCCATTGGAGAAAAATAAAATTAAATCCTACTGGAGGGGTTACTTCAGCCGAACTTCAAACTCTCTCCCAACCTTAAAATCCCTGTAACTGAAGCTGCATGAATCTGGCTGGGATGCTGGCACATTCCTAATGCAGTTCCCCTTAATCAGTTTTTAAAATAATACAAGACACGATAAAAGAAAGAGGTAATACAACAGAAAATTCCCTTGCAGGAACTGCTCATTTCTTTCTCAAGACAGATCTTTGGAGCCAGAGAGCTCCTGACACCACTGGAGCCATATCCCTTTGGATTCACCAACCCATCATCAGCATGTCATACCATCTCTACTCAATATGACTGTGCTATACAGTAACATTGGCAAAACAGATGAGAACAGACAAATTCCTGAATTTAATTTACATGGCCAAAGACATTGGAGGACAGGGAGCTACAGAGGGCAGCAGGCAGGACAGTGAGCAAAGAACAGCAGGGGCAAAGCAGCACAGTGCAAAGCCTATGGTGTTATGACCAACTGGGACAATTGCTGTTCCTTTTATCTTTAATATTGAAAATGTAAGCTTTCTATGACTATAACACAATACCTGAGAGGAGATTTATAAAGGAAAACATTTTATTTTGGATCATAGTTATAGAGGTTTCAATTTATGATCAGTTATCACCATTGCTTTTAGCCCGGGGTGAGGCAGGACATCATGTTGAGAGCATGTCCAGAGCAAAACTGCTGAGCTCTTGGCTGGAAATTGGAGTCCATCCCTTTCAAGGGCACATCCCAGTGACCAGAACACTTCCTGGTAGGGCTGGGGATCAACCCTTTTCTATGTGAACCTTTGGGGGACAGTTAATATCCAAGCTATAGCTGAAAATCATTTTTGAATTTAGAAGATGGTGATATAAATTATTTAGTAGTATCACCCAGTTTTCCAAGTTGTATGCTTAAAAGGGATCCATAATTAAAATTATTTTATTTTAATGCTTTGTCATGTAACAGCTGGATCTGACTCTCCTTCCATTTCAATATGAATATTTTGAACTATCCATTTGGCTGGCCAGGTATTGTTAGGCCACAAGGCAAGTACTTGTAAATAGTAAATTTCAAAAAGTATAAGAGTTAAGATTTTCTTTTAGAACATGGCAGGGGTTGAGGGAAGCAGAAGAAAACTAGCATACGTTGTCAACAAAATGGTTCTAGAAAACTGTAAATATGGAAACCGACCTAATAATCAGTTCTCTAAAACTCCATGCTCATGACTTCAAGGAATATGCATAACACAGTTTCTAATCTACTGATTTACTTCAGTTCCATCTTATTTTTACTGTGTTGCTTTATTTTACCATTCTCTATAGCTAGACAGAAATACACATCTGTCAATTTTGTCTCTAGTTTTTGATAACTCCCAGTACTGAATTGTTACACTTACTCTTTCTAAGCCTTCTTTTAGCATGTCAGAATATTAATGTTTGAAAGGGATTGTATAAATATAATAAATTCCCAACATTTTAAAGATTAATATCTGAAGCTCAGAATATTGTGTAATTTGTCCAAGGTCATACAGTGGAGAAGTTAGGACTATATTTATTTTAGCTAGTCTAACTTTGAATCTCTTGCTTTTCTGTCTCCTGATTCCTTGTAAAAGGATTATCTGTAGGATTTAAGTGGCAGTCTTTATTTAATGAACATTTTTTTAAGTGACAGGACTTCTTTAATAAATTGAAGCATCTATTTATAGGACAGTAATTATTATTATTATTATTGTTACTATTTTGATATCAGGAATAGAACTTGGGGACTCACACTTGCCAGGCAGGTACTGTACTGCTGAGCTACATCCCCAGCCCAGGCCAGTGATTATTTGAATAGTTTAGAGTGCAAAACACACTCAATTATAAAAACATCTTACTTTTAATTAAAATATAATCAAAGATAAAGCAAAGCTATTACTGAAAATGTAATGGGCCAGATAACATTTGATTTAGAAAGATGGCACTTGATTTGTTGAAATGTGACTTACGTGCAGTGTTACAGGAATAACATTTAATGAAGAGAAAGATATTTCTCTGTGTCTCAGTTCTCTCTCTCTCTTTCTTTCCATTCACTCATTCATTTATTCCTTAATTTATGTAGTAAAGAAGATTAAGCCTAGAACTTTTACACTATGCTACATCCCCAGCCCCCCACACATACACTTTCTTTCGAGACAGGGTGTCCCTAAATCACCTAAGTTGCCCAAGCTAGACCTAAAGATTTGTTACTATTAACAGGAGAGTACAAATTCTTAATGAAATAAAACTACTCAGTTATTGTTAGAAAACGAGCATTTCTAAGAAGAAACAAATACACAGCTTCTCTAATAACAAAGGAAATATAAAGAGAAGACTTTGGGAGGAGGTCATGGGATGACTTTCACATTGGTTAAGACTGAAAAAACCTAATGTGGAAAAGTTTTGAGAAAATGAATATTCTTACATGAAGATACAGCATAATTTGATTCAAGCCTTTTGAGAATACAGTAGGTCTGTATTGCCCAAATGAGTATTTTAAATTTGAATACAAACTTTTCTAGAATCCTAGAGTTTGTCCAAAGGAGTGGTTATAAAAATTTCTTAAGATTATGTAAATAGAGTTTTTGTTCCATTTGTAACACTGGTAATGATGAATATTTGGCTTTATTTCAATGTTCATCAATGAAAGATTGGTTAAATTAATGTTATATTGATTTGACAGAAAATTATGCAATGAAATGAGGCTATATGGCCAAGTTTGTCATGGAAAAATGTAATAACAATTTGAGTTGGAGGAAAAATAATTGTAATGTGGCATGTTGCATTAGCATGTTAATGTACCTTTCTATAGAACATCTATATTTGTAGATAAAAATCATGGAAGATTGTATATGCAGCGTATGAATGCATCCAAATCAATGAGATTGCTCAGTATAATATTAATAGTAATTATCATCGAGGAATGAGATTTCTGGTAATGTTTATTATCTTTTTGAGGTTGTGCTTTTTGTTAAGCACTAAAAATATATCATTGCTTTATAATCAGAAATTAACAAAGCTATTTTTTAAAAACTTCCCATTAAAGAAATAACTTGTGCCTGTTAAAATATCATTTAAGTATAATTTTTAAGTTATGAAGAGACTAGAGCCTAGTTCATAAATACAGTTATGTAGAAGTGGGTTATTTACTGCCATATTCCTATGGGCCTGCCATATAGTATGTATTCAAAGGTGTAGTGTATTAAAATGAAATTCACTGTTTTTATGTGTGGCAGAATATACAGCATTCTTAAGGAAAAGTGAAGAAAAAGTAGGTATAATGGTAGCTATATTACAGAAAATTTTTTGCTTAATTTAGAACTTAGAAATTAAACTTTCTGTAATTTAATTTACTCAAATATTTGAGGGTCTCTATGTGTTTAACTTATATTTATTAAATCTAAAAAGTCCTCAAGAAAATTTAGGCTAAAATTTTAGAATGTTAGTGTTAGAAGAGACAGTAGTAGAGCTCATGCCTTTACTGTGCAGATGAAATTAATAGACATACCAAGACAGTACAAAAATCCCTTCTGTAGAATATATTTGATTTTGGCTGTTCAACTTTACTTGGATATTTTTGGAATGGGATGACTAGTTTATAAGGCAATCTGTTGTTATGAATAGTTTAATGGATTCAAGAATTAGCAGGAACCTCAGGATGAAGCTTTATTTGGAATAAGCATCTTTGCAGATGTAATGAAGTTAGATGAGATTAGGGTTTAGGGAAGAATTTAAATTCACTCAGATACACGCAAGGAAAAAGCCGCCTGAACATGGAGGCAAAGATTCTAGTGGTGCAGCTGTAAGTCAAAAACCCCAAGAAATGCTGGGAGACAACAGAGTCAAGGAACAGGAAAGCAGTATTTTCATCTAAAGCTTTCAAGAGGAGCATGACCTTCTCAACACCTTAATTTTTTACTTCCAGCTTCCAGAACTAGGACAGAATTAAGTTTCTGTTGTTTTAACGTACCAGTTTGTAGTACTGTGCTACAGCACCCTATAAAATACAAATGACTTTGTTTTAATTTTTATGTTCCTTCTTTGAATCAGCAGACATTTACTGAGCACTTTTATGTGTGAGGCACCCTGCTAGATATTATAAATTAGAGATTGTTACTGCTTTCATTCTTTGTGCTTAGTCCAGTAAGAATAATAGCAGTGGAAATACTTAATTACAATATACTGTGACACATATTCTGATTAAATTCCCCAGGAATTTAAGTGGGGTGGTACTTGAAGCTGGAGAACTAGAACTGGTTTTATAAGGTAAGATCTTTATGCTTGAATTCAAAAACAGAATTGAACTCAACCTCCATGAGAATTCTATCCTGCTACTGCTAGTGCTGTCACTCCTGCCTAGTTTGGGACATATGGGTCTGCAGCAGTAGCCTCCTGTCCCTGGAATTGTGTCTGCACAGATGGATTGTAGTAATTTCTAAAATGCAGTCAGATCATGTCATTGTGCTGAAAACATCAGTGGGTTCTTATCCCCATTAAGATAAAATACAAACACCTTTTTTGTGATATGGCCCCACATAATCTGGTCCCTGTAGGTCCCTGCTACCTCTTCCATCTCATTTCTTTCACAGCTGTCTGTGAACATGTCAGAATAGTTTTTATCTTTGATTTGCTTGTGCTATTCTCACAAATGCAGTATTTTCCCATGGCTTCTTGTGCAAGTATAAGCCCAGTCTTTGTAGAAGAACCTACTGTGGTCCACTTAAGTAAAATAGCATCCCTCCTTCATCTACTTTTTTTAAGCTATACATCTTTAACTTTACTTTTCTGCCTCTACCTGGCCTCACCTGCCGTAGAATATGTGGTTGGGAAATGAATCTTATTTCCCATAGTTTGCTACTGTGTTTCTTGTGTGCAAAACAGCAAGATTTTTGTATATAAGAATGAAGAAAAACTTAACTTTTCGTTTCATTCTTATCATTTGAGGACATGTGTCACCATAGTTTTCCTTTAGATGAATCCTAAATTTTATACTTAAACTTTCACATTACACTTCTCCCTTCCTCTTTATCTGCCTTCTGATTTATTTTCTGAGGTACTGGAGCTTTCTTAATCTCTAAATTTATGTTAGTCTCTTTTAAGAATACTCTCAGATTTAGAAAAGTAAGTTGCCCCCAGGAACACAGCTGTTAGTGGTATTTCTAGGTTTAAACTTAGATCTTTTTCTAACTAGAGCTCCTCTGCTGTGCGGGTGTGGAGGCTGATGCTTTGGGTGAGTGGGAGATAGAATTCTAGAATTAGAATAGAAGCCTGTGCCTTTGGATTAAAATAGCAAACACATATTATTTGTTTCTGTAAGAAGAACTGGGTGATATTTGTTAAAAGGAACTTTTAAAAGTAACTTGAACTTTTTTTTTGGACTAGAGTTAATATATGCTTGTTATAAAGTACAGGGCATACACTAGAGATAGAAGAAACACCATCCATAGCCCTGGCTCTTAGAGATTAACATTTTAAAACATTTTAATCCAGTGCCTTCTCTGTTCAGAAATGAAATATTGTGGTGGTAATTTGTATAAATAAATCCTTAATTTTGAAATCATTTTCTAATGTAAGTCTAGCTTAAAGGATATTGTTAGATTTTCCAGAAAGATGATGCCAATTTGTATTTTCATCAGCAGCATGTAGGTGCCTTCTTATGCCTTATCAATATGTTTAGTTTCCATTTTTGTTGATATTAAACTTGTATGTTTATTATTAATTACCTACTATGTGTCATCTATAAATTATATCTGTTATCTGTTTTTCTGTTGGGAGTTTAGTTTATCAATTAAATCAATGTCTGAATTATATGGAGAATGGAGAATGGATAGTTTGTCATATTTGTGTTTCATTTGTGTAATACCAGTGTCTTTTTTGCCTTACTTTTAATAAAAGTTTTGACCTATACTATTAACCTTTATCTAGTAAATTATCTCTTTAATGATGTAAAAATATAAGCTTATTCTTAATAAAAATTCTCAGTATTTAAAAATTTTCCACAATGTAAATTTACCGTCTACATACAAGTCTGATAATGATATTTTTTTCATTTTAATCATTGTAACACATTATTGGCTAGTTATCTTCTTACCATATATTTTCAATATATGGTAAAAGGAAGTTTGCAATATAAATGTATTTTCTATAGCTCAGTATGTGAACTGTAGGAAAAAAATTTTATGCTTGGGTAGTATATTGAAAACTTAACAACTTGAGAACCACATGTATTGCTGAAGCCCTCTCACTGGTAAGGCAGTGGTCATGCAAGCTCCCCTGTAAGCACATCTTTTTAATTTTCTGGTATCTATAGTTTTATAGTAAGAAAAATGAAAAATAGGACTTATTTGAGACAACTTTTCTTTTCTTTAAATTTTTGAAGAGAATTTATATCTTATAAAGGATTTTTTTAGTGACTTATTACATAGAATTGGATAACAAGCTAAAAGCAGAACATGGTTTAGTTGAAATGTGTAGAAATAACATCTTTTGTTTCATTTTTTTCTTTGTATTGCAGTGAAAATATATCAAACTAATTTTAAGAGAACTCTGGAAGTAACTGAGGATTTTTGTGGCAGGCCTCAGCTCATTTCTGAGGTATAATTTTAATGTCTGTTTCCTTTATCCACAGTGTTTTTAAATTTCTTAGTTTAATGTTAGGCTTAGATAAGGATTCACAGTGACTGTGCCAAAGTCATTGAAAATATAAAAATAAAAATTTGTATTTTAAATTTTTTATATCCTAATTGTATGTTCCATAGAACATGTGTGTGCTGTGTATAATTTGTAAATAAATGCATTAAAAGTTGATTGTTATAATCTTTTTCACATACACAGCAAAATGGTGAAAGGAGTTTATACAAAAATGTATATAGTGTTTCCAAGGGTTCTTAGTGTCTACTCCTGAAATACCTGGATTTCGATTTATCCATACTCTTTGCTTTCTGAGTCCAGTTACCCTAAGCTTTTCATCTGCTGCTTTAACTTTCTTAACCAGGTGTGGGTTTAGTCATTGAGATTATAGCCCAGGATTAACTGTTAGCACTATTGCCCTTGTCCATTAGTTGTCCCTGACTTCAGTTATGTTTGTTAAACAACAGGATGAGTTCAAAAATAGACAGCTTATTTCACTCTGTTTATCTGTGTTCACTCAAAGTAGATATTCAGAAAACTTAACGTATAACAAACATACCGGTTTGGTTGGTGACCTAGTTCTACTGAGAATCTAGATCACTCTTGTGATCTTTTTCTAGCTACCCAAAATGTCACCCACCCATAATGGCATACAGTCTTTTAAAGGATTTTGTGCTATCTCAAGATAACTACCATTAATTCTTAGAATGATGAATAAAGGACACCTGGTGAGGCTCTTAGGCGGCATTAGCATTCCAGTGTCTTCATAGAAAGCTAGTAAATGGTGGATTCAGAGTGAGGGTCAGGTTTCTAAACCTTAAAATATAATGAAGGGTCTCTGGATTTCTCCTGCGATTTTGGTTGTTGTAATAGGTTGACCTTGTTATTGAGTAACGTGATGACTAAAAGCAGCCCTTATCTTCAATAACTTTTGTTACATAACCCCAGGTTAACACACTGGCTTTGTTTTCTGTGTATAACTACAGAAAGAACCAAAGAGTACTAAATCAAAAGGAAATGATTAAAATTTTTGCTTATTAGAAACTGGGTCACCTTCATTTGATGTTCCATAAATATACATAGTATGAGTCATATATGTAATTTTGTTTTCTTATAGCCACATTTTATGAATTAAAATGAAACAAGTGAAATATAATATATATCTTCTTTAATGCCTATCCAAAATATTATTAATTTAACATGTAATCAGTATTCTAAAGATATTAATGATAATTTTATTGTAAGATTGGGATATTAAGTCTTCAAAGTCCATTGTGTATTTTATACTTGGAACACTCAGTTCTGACTAGCACTATTTTAAAGTACACTAACCACAAGGCTAATAATTCTCATTTGATAGCAGAGCTCTAGAAATAATGATATCTTTTGGTATTATTAGGAAATTGGGGATCTCTGTTTAGATAAATCTTTAGTAGTAGTATATTATGGGGTTATGCATATTAACACCTACTAAATTCAATTATTAGGAGGCAGAGATATCAAGATTCTTTATAAATTGACTGCTTTGTTAATTTGTAGTTAACAATGGTATAATTTCAAATGTGAGGACAACAAAGATGAACTGTTTTCTTTTAGTTTGACTGTTTTAGTTTTCTTTCTTTTGGTTTTGGTTTTGGTTTGGGGAGGACAGTCATTAACCTAAAATTGGAGCTCTCATCCTTCTTAAAACAGATTTTTAGGTTGAGGGAAACTAGCTCTGGGTGTGAAAAGCATAAAGCTTTTTGGGGGTCAGGTTCTTATATACTGTATCTCCTTTCATTAAAACTTTGTTTTCACCAAAATAGTGCAAATGAAAAAGATAAAGCAAAAAGGCCTTTAAAAAATAGAGAGGATTCAATTATATGGATCTAGTTTCATTTGATTAAGTCTGATAGCTAGTACCTCTGAGGAACATGAGTAGAATACCAGTGGCTGGGTTGCAGACAAGCACCATGCTTTGGGAACATTGGCTAGAACATATATGTTTTACACCATGATGAAAGTGGTAGAACAAAAATTTCTTAAATCTCTTTGAAACTTTTCACTGTTCTAAGAATTAGAGCCTCAATTGTTTTCCAGTTTTAATTTTTGAAATTGTCAAAATAAACAGTATTATTGAAAATTTGGAAAATACTTATTCATAGTCCCTCTGCCATAATATTATTTTTATGTGTTCACCGTATATATATATGTATGTATGTATGTATATATATATGCATATATATTTAAAGGTAATTGTGCTACTTAGATACATTTAATTTTGTAGGTTTTTGGAATGTAATGTGGATATGTAATGTTACTTAGACTTTATAGTAATATTGTATTTTACTGTCTTATAATATGGAAGAAGTATATATAGGCTGGTAAAGCAATTCTGTTCCATAAAGCAGTATTGGGATGCATGTGACATGGTTGGTTTGGTTGTCTGTGAATTGCTGCCAGATCCCACTTGAGCTGGTGGGAAAGATAAAGAGATGAAATTAAGGGCAGTTTATTATTAAGAAGGTATGCAGGAAGTTATACCTTTTTTTTTCCTCACATTGTAGTATTGAGAATTCTCATATGGCCACATGTAGCTTTGACTCTAGAAAATGAGACCTAAGTGGCTGATAGTATGCTCAGAAAGAATGTGAGAATAAATTTTATGAGAGAACTAGTAGTTTATGCACAGCTAGCATAAATTGGTTTTAACCTTTGTCAGAGGAAAGATTATGAAGTTTACAGTGGCTAATTGTTTTTATTTTAACTACTAAGGAGTATATAATTTACCCAATATGTGTACATTAGTTTAACTGATACCCCACTTTGCTGAACTCATGTTGCTTTAAATACTTTGCTCTAGTATTTGTAAGAATTTGCTAACTACAATTTTCTTCATATTTTGAGTTTTTTCCCAAAGGATAGATTTTTGTAGAAATGAAATTATTGGATGAAACAATACGAACTTTTAAAATAAAATTTTATTTCAGTTATACTTTTCTGAAGCAATAATTTTAATGATTTTAATAATAACTTAATAATAATTTTAAGAGTTACTAATGACCAACTGTATACAACTTTGAAGAGTGCTATAGTACTTAACTAGTAGTAGAACAATGAGAATAGATGACATTCTAACATGAGACTACTCATTTTGCTCTCTGTTCCAGCTTGGTTTATATATATATGTTCTGCCAGTGTGAAGTAGGCCATAAAGGCTTCAATTTTAAGGGATTTAGCTTCAGACAAGTAGGTGATATCCAGTCGCATTGTCTGTGAGTTTCAGAGGTGTGAAGCAGAACTAGTGACTTAGCTCAAAGAGCCTGAATTTTAGGTCATAAATCTCCTTTTTCAGAGTATTATAGTTTTCATTATACAAGTCTTTCATTTCCTTTGTTAGGTTAATTCCTAAGTATTAATTTTTCTTGAAACTATTGCTAATTGTATTGTTTTCCGTATTTCTTTCTCAGTGGATTCATTACTAGTGAACAGCAATCTATTCATTTTTATGGGTTGATTTATTCTGCTATCTTGCTGAATTTATTAGTTCTAAGAGTCTTTTGGTGTAATTTTCTGAGTCTTCTTTGTAAAGGATCATGTCAGCTGCAAATAAGGATAGTTTTACTTCTCCCTTCTTTCTCTTACCAGGAGTACTATATTGAACAAGACTGGTGATACTAAATATTGAATTTAGTAAGACTTCAGCTGTTATAAATATGTTAAAAGAACTAAAAGAAACCATAACTAAATAAATTTAGGAAAATGTAACAGCAGGTCAGCAAATAGAGTTTCTCAGCAAGAATATGGAAATGATTAAAACAATCACCCCCCAAAATTCCTTGAATAAGAAGACATTTCACTTTCTCCAAAACCTGTAACATAAAGCCAAATTGAGAATCATTCTACTTGGATACCTGACCAAATTCCTTGAAACTGTCAAAATTTTGAAACACGGGATACTTGAGAAAAAAATTACAAATCAAGGACACATATTAGGTAGTGGAACAGAAAAATAACATTAGAGAAACTAGTAAAATCTAAAGATAGCCTATATTTTACCAGTGGTATTTCTCATTTTTGCTCAGTGCACCATAGTTTATGAAAGATGTATATGTATAATACCCCTGTATATATTAAATAAATATAATGTGGAGGAGGGACCCTGAGACCCAGGAAAGTTCTCAAGGGAGAATTGGAGCCCATGGAGATCAAGATGATGGACCTCATGGTAAAAGAGGGAAGTAGCAAACTGCTTTCTCTTGGACTCCTGGCTCATATTGTGAGAGAGGAGGCTTGAACCTACAGAGTTGTGGTGATGGTGAGGGACCCTGGAGGCTTCCATAGGGAAATGAACCAATGGAGTGGAACATTCCAGTGGTTAGTTAATGATTCCCATTCAAACATCCCCAAGAGAGGGTGATTGTCTAGATGCTATTTCAGGGTGGGGCCAACTGGACGTGGAACTTTTAGGAGCTGTTAGGCTCCCCGTGTCTGGATGAGGTCAGCCCTGGGACATGCCAACCATCAGGGAGCTAAGTTCAGTCCAGCAAGAAACACCCATTGTGTTGTGAGCTGAACAACTTGGATCACAGGCCCACAACCATCAGCCTGAACTTCTGTGGAGTTGAATCAGCAACCCAAGCTGTTCCTATTGCAAGCTTGCTGGGATGCTGCAGAGTGGACACATATAGATATAAATGGATATAAACAGATACAAATATAGAGGATCTTAGGAAAATGATGGAGACATTGTATGCCCAGCATAAGAAAGAAATGGAATCCATGAAATAGATTCAGCCAGATATCTAGGAAATTTTATTGGAAGTATACACAGCACAATCAACCAATGTGAGGACAGAATACACTTCCAGAAGTGACTAATTATAATGGGTTCTTTTTTTTTTAATTGAGTTTATTGGTACATTTTAGGTATACAGTACAGTTACATTCATTATTGGGATCTTGTACCTTTACATGAGAGGTCTTGGTTCTCATTTTTTCACCTTGTCCCTGCCCTCACTTCACCCCCCCTCCCCATTTACAAACACTTTATTTCCATTTTTTTCATATTTTTTTTCTTTTCCCTTATTACCTTTCTCCTACCCTTCCCACTTTCCCTATACCTTTAATCCTTTTCTTCCTATTTCACATTGTCAATTACCTAATTAGGATCTTATGTACTGTTATAGTTTTTCTTAAAAATACCAAGGGACTGTGAAAAATCAATCCAAAATCTGCTACATAACGCAGAAATAAGATTGATCAGAATCAGTGAACAATAAGGAGATAGCACAAATGACATTGAAAAAAACATGTTCACAGAAGTAATGGCAGAAGTGTTCTAACGAATGGAAAAAGAATTTGACATACAGATAAATGGACATATACTAGTCAAAGCTGTTAGAAAAAAGAAACAAGTCACCTATAAATGAGGGCTTATCAGTATCATGGCAGATTTCTCAATAGAATCTCTGAAGTCAAGGTGATGAGTTTGGAGTAGTTCAAACCCTAAAAGAAAACAACCTCAAACCTAGATTGATGTACCCCACAAAATTATCTTTCAAAATTGATAGAGAAATAAGATACTTCCATGATAAAGAATACCTGATGAAATTCATGACAACCAAACCAGCACTCCAAAATGTTCTGAAGAGTATCCTAGAAAGAGATAGTGAAAACTACAATTCCTTGAATCCTAAGGCAGGCAATTAAACGGGAAAAAAGGGAACCAACAACAGAAAAATAATATGACAAGGATAAGTCAGTACATATCAGTTATAATCATCAATGTGATTGGTCTCAACTCACAAATCAAAAGAGACAGATTGGCAGAATGGATCAAGAAACCAGATCCAACAATGTGCTGCATACAAGAAGCACATTTAATTAAGAAATTCATAGGCTGAAAGTCAAAAGATGGAAAATGATATTCTGTGTGGCAGGAACTCAGAAAAAAGCAGGGATAACTATTCTATTTTCAAAGTGGATTTCAAGCCAAGACTCATCGATACAAAGAAGGTCACTACATCCTTAAGGGAACAATCCAAGTACAAAAAAAATAACAATCATAAATATATATTCATCAGTGCACCAACTATATAAAATAAATATTAACAGACGTGAAAAATCAAATAAGCAGTTGCAGTGGGGACCCTCAGTACTTCACTATCACAAATAGATCACCTAGAAAAAAATATCAGAACTGAGCCACATATATGAACAAATGGACTTAGTAGACTACATAGTGTTCTACCTCACAATATCAGAATACACATTCTCCTTAGCTGCACACAGGACTTTTACAAAATAGTCCATATACTAGCTCATAGAACGTAAGTAAATACAAAGTAATTGAAATTATCCCATACATATTATCAGACCATACTGCTACGAAATTGGAAATCAGTGGCAAAAGAAACCACAAAAAATTTCATAACGCCCTTCTAAACAACCAGTGCATTACAGATGAAATTAAAAAAGGAATTAGTTTCTACAACTGAATGATTTGCCAGTAAACATACCAGAACTTATGGGACACAATGAAAGCAGTCCTATGAGGGCTGGTGAATGTCCACATCAGAAAAGCAGCAAATACAAATGAGTAAACTAATGTTGAACCATACATAACCTACAAGAAAAAAAGAGCAAGTTAAAGCATATATGATGGAGGAAATAAAAATCAGAGCAGAAAATAATGCAGTTGAGACTGACAGAAGAACTCAAAGAATCAATGACTGAAACAGCTGGTTCTTTGAAAGATAAAATAGATAAGCTTTTTGCCAACCTGATCAAAAAAGGAAAGGCTTAAATCATGAAATTAGGAAATAAAAGGGTGAAATCAGAACACATCCTGCAGAAATCTAGAAGATCATCAAACCTACTTTGACAACCTGTACTGTAATAATATGGAAAACAAAAAATGGACAGATTCCTAGATACATATCACTTACAAAAGTTGAATCCAGAAGATATTAAAATTCTAAATCATTACCAATCAGTGAAATTGGAGATGTAACTAAAAACTTACCAACGGGCTTGGGGTTTAGCTCAGTGGTACTGCTGCCTGCCTCATAAGCACAAGGTCCTGAGTTCAATCCCCAGTACCAAAAACAAACAAACTTTACTAAGAAGGAAAAGCTCAGATCTTGATGGATTCACTACTGAATCCTAGAATAAATTTAGAGGAAATCTAATGCCACTATATCTCAAACTCTTTACTGAAGTTGAAGGGGAAGCAATACTTCCTAATTCATTCCTGGAAACAAACATTAACCTTATACAAAAACCGGGAAAGGTTCCAACAAAAAAGGAGGACCAATCTCCTTAATGAATATAGACACAAAAATCCTCAACAAAATACTTGCAGACAGAATTCAGGAAATCAAAAAAAGATAATACACCATGACCAAGTAGGATTCATCCAAGGGATGCAGGGATGGTTCAACTTATGTAAATAAGTAAGTGAAATACAGCACATTAAGAGCGCCAAGAACAAAAATCACATGCTCATCTCAATACATGGAGGAAAAGCATTTTAAAAATTAATTTTGGTACATTTTAGGGGTACAATATAGGGACATTCACCATTGGAGATTTGTACCTTTATATAAAATATTCTTGGTTCTCATTTTTCCCCTTTCCCCTGCCTTCCCTTTAACTCCTCCACCCTCCCCTATTTACAAAGATTATTTTCCAATTTTTATTTTCTCATAAATTCCATTCCCCCCTTTCGTTTCCCCTATCCCTCCTACTTCCCCTTCCCCTTTTCAACTTTTCTTCCTATTTCACATTATCTATTATACATTTTCATCCTTTTTTACACTTTCAGTTTCTCACATCAGAGAAACTGTTTGGTATTTACACATGTGTCCTATTTATTTCACTTAAGAGAATCACCTCAATGTGCATCCATTTAGCTATAAATGCCTCTAGTTTCTTAGTCTTTTTGGCTGACTAGTATTCCATTTTATTTTTTAAAAACCACATTTTCTTTATCCAGTTTCCAGTTGGTGGGCAATTGGGCTTTTCCAAATTTTAGCTATTACAAACTGTGCTGCTATAAACATAGGTGCACTATATCACTGTGCTTTGATTCTTTTAATTCTTTGGGGAAGATACCCATTAGGGGAATAGCTGGGTCAAATGGGACTTCCAATCCTAATTCCTTGAGGTATTTCCATGCTGATTTCTGCAGTGGTTGCACCAGTCTACTCTCCCACCAGCAGTGGAGCAGGGTTCCTCTTTCCCCACAGCCCTAGCCAGCATTTGTTATTGGTTGATTTCATGATAGCAGCCATTCTTTCTGTGGTGAGGTGAAATCTGTGTTGCTTTCATTTGCATCTCTTGAGAGACCAGTTATGTTGAACATTCTTTCATGTGTTTATTTACTATTGCTACTTCTTTGTATGAGAAATGTTTGTTCATTTCAGATTCCCATTTTTGGATTGAATCTTTAAATTTGGGAGGTCTGATTTTTTTTTTAAGTTCTCTATATATTCTAGATAGTAGATCATTGTCTGAGGAACAGCTGGTAAAACTTTATTCCCACATTATAGGTTGTCTCTTCACACTGCTGGTGGTTTCTCTTGCTATACAGAAGATTTTTACTAAGAAGAGATCCCAGGTGTTGATGCTTTATGCTACTTCACAGTCAACTGAGGTTTTATTCATAAATCCTTTTCCTACGCCACTGTCTTCAAGAATTTTACCTAGCCTCTCTTCCAGCCAGTTTAGTGTTTCTGTTTTAATATATAAATCTTTAATCTATTTCAATTTTAGTTTAGTGTGTGCTGAAAAGTATAGGTCTAGTTTTAATATTTGGCAAGTTGAAACCCAATTATTCCAGCACCATTTATTAAAAAGGCTATCTTTCCCTTCAGTGAGGGTGTTTGACTCCTTGGCAAAGATAAGGTGACTGTCTAGAGTTGTTTCTGCATCTTCTAATCTGTTCCACTGGTCCTTGGGTCTGTTTCTTTGCCAGGACCATGCTGTTTTTTGTTTTTTTTGTTTGTTTTTGTTTTTGTTTTTGTCAAAAGTAGCTTCATAGTATAGTTTCAGGTTGGAAATTGTGATACCCCTAACTTATCTTTCTTGCCTAGAATTGCTTTTGCTATTCTAGGTCGTTTGTGCCAAATGAATTTTTGGGCTTTCTCAAGTTCTGTGAAGTATGCTGCTAGTATTTCAGTTGGGATTGCATTGAATCTATATAGCACTTTTGAAAGTATGGCCATTTTTACTGTGTTGATTCTTCCTTCCCATGAGCAAGGGATGCCTTTCCATTTTCTGATATCCCCTTTGATCTCCTTTTTTTCAGAGTGCTGTACTTTTCAAAATACAGGTCTTTGATTTCTTTTGTTAGGTTGATTCCTCGGTATTTCATTTCTTTTTTTCCCCTAGGTATTTCATTTCTTTGGATGCCATTTTGAAAGATGTTTTTTCTCCATTTCATTTTTCAATGAGTCTGTTGTTTGTGCACAGGAAAACTATTGATTTTTGTGTGTTCACCTTGTATCCAGTTACTTTACTGAATTTGGTTATTAAGTCTAGAAAACTTTTGGTGGAGTTGTTGGTGTCTTCTATATAGAGTATCATGTTATCTGCAAAAAATGATAATTTGACCTCTTCATTTCCTATCTTTATTCCTTTTATTTCTTTCTCTTATTTAATTGCTCTGGTTAATGTTTCCAAAACTATATTTAACAGGAGTGGTTATAGTGGACATCCTTGTCTTGTTCCCAATTTTAGTGTGAAGGATTTCAGTTTTTGACCACTTGAATGATACTGGCTGTTGGTTTTTCATAGATGACTTTTATCAGGTTGAGACCATCTATGACAGTTTTTGTTGAGTTTTTATCATGAATGCATGTTGGATTTTGTCAAACACTTTTTCTGTATCATTGATATGATCATATGATTTTTATCCTTGGCTTTATTAATATATTGTATTACATTTATTGATTTGTGTGTGTTGAACCATCCCTGCATCCCTAGGATGAATCCCACTTGATCAGGGTGTGTGATCTTCTTGATGATCTGCATTCTTTTTGCCATTATCTTATTAAGGATTTTTGCATCTATGTTCATTAGTGAGATTGGCCTATAGCTCTCTTTTTTGATTGGGTCTTTCTGTGCTTTGTGGATCAAGATAATGCTTGCTTCCAGGAATGTATTTGAAAGTATTGATTC
>NW_022900917.1:44835322-44845038 GCF_012274545.1 Fukomys damarensis
TTTTTTTTTTTTTTTTTTGTATTCTTAGTCTCTATTGCATTGATTTCTGCTCCATCTTTATAATTTCCTCCCTTGTATAAGCTTTGGGTGTGTCTTGCTCTTCTTTTTGTAGAAGTTTGAGGTTCGGTATCAGGTTGTTTATTTGAGCTCACTCTGTTTTTCTAATATGAGTATTCATTGTTTGAATTTCCTTCATCAGGGTCTTTTCATTGTGTCCCATAGATTCCAATATATTGTATTGTAATTTTCATTTAATTATAGAAACTGTGCATTTCTTCTTTACTTTCCTCTGTGACCCATTGGTATTCAGAAGTATATCAATTTCCATGTGTTTATCAAATTCTTGTGGTTTCTTTCACCTGATAAAAGCCATCTCTGAGAAACCAATAGCCAACATCTTACTGAATGGTCAGAAATCAAAACGTTACACCCTAGAATCAGGAACAAGAGAAGGATGTCCACTCTCACCACTCCTATTCAATATAGGTCTGGAAACATTAGCCAGAGCAGTTAAACAAGAGAAAGAGTAGGAATAAGAATCGGAATGAAAGAAGTTAAATTGTCATTTGCAGAGGACATGATAGTCTGTATAGAAAACCCAAAAAACTCCACCAAAATACAACTAGATTTAATAATCAAATTCAGCACCATAGCTGGATACAAAGGCTACACTAAAAAATAATATTCTTGTAGAGACATAAACTCACTGAGAGAAAAATTATTGAAACCACACCTTTAATAATAGCATTAAACAAAACCCATGAGATACTTTGAAATGAATCTGTCAAAGGAAGTAAAAGACCTTTACATTAAAAAACACAGTACTCTGAAAAAGTAGGTTGAAGTGGATATTGGTGAATGGAAAGATACACTTTGTTCTTAGGTAAGTAGAACCAATATAGTGAAAATTGCCATACTTCCAAAATTGTGATACATATTTATTGCAATTCTGATCAAAGTACCAATAACATAACTCACAGAATTAGAGAAATCAGTCCTAAAATTCAGAAGACATGTAGAATAGCAAAAGCAATTCTGGTCAACAAAGGTAAGGCAGAGGTCCCTAAGTTGAAATTATACTGCAAAGGTATCATAGTAAAAATAGCATGGTGCTGGGGCAGTGGGACCCTGAGGATCAGTGGAGCCTCTGTAATAAATGGTGCTGGGAAAACTGTCTTTCCACATGCCAAAGATCAAACCTAAACACATATCTCTTACCATGCACTAAACACAAATCTAAATGAAAGAGATCTAAATATTAAAACAGAAACACTTTATGTAGAATAGCTAGGACTTTTGAAGATGTAGATATAGGCAAAGATTATGAACAAAACCTTGATCAATCAGGAAATATAAGAGTCAACAATAGGGATTTCATGATATTGAAAAGCTTTTCACAATAAAAGCACCAACAGAGTGAAGAGACAGCCTATAGAATAGGAAAATAATTGTGTTTCCCAGACAAGGAACTTAACATCTAGAATACATGAAGAACTCAAAAAATCAGACCCCAAATTTAAAGACCCAATCCAAAAATGAGCATCTGAAATGAACAGATACTTCTCAGATGAAGTTGAAACAGCAAATAAATATATGAGAAAATGTTCAACATCACTGATCACACAAGAAATGCAAATTAAAACAACGTGGAGAAAAATGGCTATTATCAAGAAATCAACCTGGGCCAGGAATTTAGCTCAGTGGTGCCTGCACCTGCCTCAAAACTGCAAGGTCCTGAGTTCAATCCCCAGTACTGGGAAAAGGAAAAGAAAGAACAGAAAAAAAAAAAAAATCAACTAATAGCAAGTGCTGGTGTGGCTGTTGGTAGGAGTGTAGACTGGTGCAACCACTGTGGAAATTCCTCCAAAAAGTTAAACTAGAGGTTTCATTTGACTCCCCAGTCATTTCCATTCTAGGTATCTTTCTGAAAAAAATTAAAAACATCAGCCAGGCGTGGTGGCACATGCCAATAATTCCAGTACTTGGGAGGCTGAGGCAGGAGGATTGCTGTAAATTCAAGATCAGCCTGGGCTACATAGTGAGTTCTAGGTCAGTCTCAACTATGTAGTGAGACCCTGTCTCAAAGAACAAAAAATCAAAAGCATCATACCACAGTGATACATGCACACCCATGTTTATAGCAGCACAAAAATTGTAATAGTTAAATCTTAAAAACAGCCCAAATGCCCATCGATGGATAAATGCATAAAGATGTCTTTTTTTATACAATGGAGTACTATTGTGCCATAAAAAGGGATAAACTTGAGACATTTCTAGGTAAATGGATGCACCTTGAAATTATACTCGAGGGAAATAAGGCAAACACACATGTTTAAATACTGTATTGTTTTTCTGGTTTGAGAATCCAAAGGTGTAAAATAAGGCCCAAAATGTATAATAAATGTTGGGAATTGTGAAGAAATGTTTCAGATGAAAAGGGAAAGGGTTGCGGGGGGAAGAAAAGAAGGAAAAAGAATAAAAGGGAAAAATGGAAACGGGTTTTGAACATTAGGAAAGGAAGAGGCATTCAAGGGAGAGGAGGTGATTAGGGAGTGAAAATCAAGATACGCCATATACAGGTACATCTGTATGATGGATGTGATCATTATGTCATTATGTATTTTTTGTTGTTGTTGTTTTTGTTTTTGTTTTTTTGAGACGGGGTCTTACTATGTAGTTGAGACTGACCCAGAACTCACTATGTAGTCTAGGCTGGTTTTGAACTCACAGCGATCCTCCTGCCTCAGCCTCCTGAGTGCTGGGATTGCAGGCGTGAGCCACCACACCCGGCTTGATCATTATGTATACTAAAGTGTAGCAATAAAATGTTGAAATAAATACATTCCTGCATTAAGATTGGAAGAAAGTCTAGCCAGTGCATCTGTGTTATAAGAAGCCAAAAATACTAACAGAATTATGACACTAGATCATAATTCAAATCCAGAGGAAGAAATGAGTCCTAGAAATATATCTTTTCTTGTTTCTTCTTTAAAAAGAATTGAATCCTATCTAGCACCAAATTCAATAATATCTGGACATTTGTCTTACCTTTCCATGTTCATCCTATTTGTTTGCACCTGTTTACCTATTGTTCTGTAAAATAAGACTGTGATAATGGTTCTCAAAATTTATTTCAGGATTCCTGTCCACTCTTTAAGATTCCAAAGTACTTTTCCTTTATGTGGGTGTTCTAGTCACTTTCTTGTTGCTAGGACAAAATAACCAATATCCACAGCTTAGAGGATCAGGAGTTTATTTGGCTTATAGCTTCCAGTGTGTTCAGTCTAAAGTCTGGTTATTACAAGGCATAAATAGCATGATGCCAGGGCATGGTGGAAGAATGCTGTTCTACCCGTGGCAGCTAGGAAGCAGAGAAAGAAGGGAGGAGTCAAGGACAAGACTGTACCCTACTAGTTCATATCCCCAGTAACCTGTCTCTTCTGAGCAGGCTCACCTCCAGACATGAGACTTTTGGGGAAAATTTTGGATGAAAATCATAACTCATAACAGTGGGTTTTACTTATTAATGTTGTATTAGAAATTTAAACTAAGAAAAATTAAGTACTTATTTTAAAATAGCAACACCAATGCATATTAACAAGTATCATTTTTGTGAAAAAATGCATTTTCCTACACAAAATAGAGTGGGTTTTCATTTTCAAATTTCATTTGTGCCTGCTATCATAAAAGACAATTGGAGTATCATAGGCTTCTGCATTGAACTTGTTGCAGTGTGTTGCTTTGAAAATCTGGCCCCAGTCAAGTGTAATTGGAAAAGAAATGTTTTTTTAGTTTTCAGTTTTGGGGATCAAAACCAGGGTCTTGCCTCTGAGCTACATCCCCATTCCTTTTAAAAATTTTAAATTATAAGAAATAATTATGCAGAGTTCCTAAGTTGTTCAGGTAGGGTTGAAACTTGTGGTCTTCCTGCCTCATCCTCCCAAGTGCTGCGGTTATAGGTGTGGGACAGCATGCCTGGCAGGAAGTTATATTTTCAAAGCATTTCCATATAGCCATGGATATGCTTCCCTGCTATACTGAAACGTGAGAATATTGAAAGGATTGAATTAAAAAGTACTGAAAGTGTGGAATGTGAAATGTTATCAGTGAGCTTTATACATTATTGCATTAAGGTCTGTGATTCTATCTTCTGTACCAAATGGGTGTTTTAACAATATATTATTTTATGTCTTGGAATCAGTGAAAGAATATGTGTCCCTGTGGCACACTTTGGTAATTGTGGGACTCTTTCATCATTTTTAACTTTTATTGAAACTTTAGTATGAAATTAACATATCTTTTAAAATTAAAAGATTTAGAACATAAAGACAGGTATTTGTGATACATTTGTGAGTTATTTTGCTTATTTTTTCCTATTTATTAAATCTCAAATTTTATTTTGTACTTGATCATCGAAGCATAGATCCTATTAATCTCTAGTGAATAATGAGGTAAAAAACAGCTTCTGTCTGAAGTAGATTTGAAAACAACAAAAAATTTGTTAGGACGGTTGAGTGTTGCATAAGATATCATAAAACAGCTTTTAATTGGTATTTGAGATTTCTAAATGTAATTCCTTCTATTAGAGCTTAAACTTCAAGGACCTGGAGTTGCAGAACTTCTATTTTTTCTATGTACTTAATTTAAAACCTAATTATGACATAATTATTATAGTTAGTGTTGTTATAAACTTTAAGTATTGTATTATTTCCTTGTAAAGTTAATTTATTCAGGAAGATATAAAATGCAATTAAAGGAACTTTCATACCACTTCCTGAGAGCTAAGCAATGTTTACTACTGCTTGAACATACATCTTGAAAATTTGTTCATATATAGACTTACAAATGTTATGTATATTTGTACTACATGTATACACATGAAAGTACTATAAACAGAATCATACAATGTAGTTTTGTTAGCACATATATCTTGAATGTTTATATAAATACAGTAGATATTCTTAATGATAGTTTACTATTACAAAGTTAGTTGTGTAAAGAAATTTAGTAATGAAAGCAGTTTAAAAATTAGTTCCAACTCAAATTGTTCATGACCCTTTATGAGCATTTTAAACATAAAACAGTAAAAGAGTAAAATTAATTTTAAATTGAAACTTCATATCTTTCTTACAAACTATACAGGTTTTTATGAGAATTTATGGATGGGTGTGATACTAAAGAGCTCAAAGCTATTTACAGATTGACAATCACTGAGGTATTATGAATTTTTTTTTTGTCACTGTGATAGGTCACAATAAGTTGTCTTGTTACATTTATTTTGCTTCCATTTAATATTTGATACTGTACATATTTTGTGTTGATATTTATATTTTTTAAAATTACCTAGCAATAATTTTATTGTATCACAAGATTAATATTACAGTATTAAGGAAATATTACAGTGTTACGTTCTGTTAAACCCCTTGAATTTTTATGATGTTCTTTTTGTGTGTAACACTTTTTACTATGCAAACGTGTTGCTCCCCCCACCCCCTTTAATACTTTTGGTGTTTTTCATGTTTTTGTTATTTTAATGACTAGAGATTGAACTCAGGACCTTGTGCATGTTAGTCCAGCCCTCTATCATTGAGCTCATCCTCAGCCCAAGGTTTCTGTTTGTGTCACATTTAAGGGATTATAGTTTCTGCTTCAAGATAAAAATGTATTTATTCTTCTGTTCTAATAAGTTTTTTTACATTATGCTTTATGATTGTATTTCCATAGTTTGATCTTTGCCTTATCTGGAATTTATTGTGGTATAAGGAATGAGACAGATCTTTTTGTTTCCTCTACTTATTAGCCATTTTCCTCTAAGACCTTTATTAAGTAGCTTACCTTTTCATCATTTCTTTGAAATGCCCCCTCTTGTAAAATTCTTCCATGTATTTTGCCTGAATTGTCTCTGTTCCACTGATCTAGTTATATGCCAACATCAAACTTTTTAAATTATTGTACATTAATACTTTAATATTTGGTTGGAGTACTCTTTCCCTATTTAATTTTACATGTATGTTTATTGTTCTAGTATTTTGAAAACTTTCCCCTTTCCCTACTCACAAATTATTACATTGGAATTTTTACTAGGATCATTTGAGTTTGTCCTGTGGGGTAAATTTGCATTATTAAACTGTGTAGTAATTAAAAAGAATAGTCCAAGTACAGTGTTGAGAGCAGTGCCTGACATAGAGTAAATAGTCAAAAGAGACTAGCTGCTGTGCTGGAAAATCTTTTTTGTTCTTTGTGTATATTCTGTACTCTTTCTCATTTTGTTGACTGGCTAAGGCAGCTGGTCTTTCTTGCCCTCTGGCTTCCAGATGAGTTTGTCAATGCAAGGACGTGGGCTGGTAAGAGGAAAAGAAGTTTAGGTTATGTTTTTCAACCTTTCTTCCTATAGAGATATGTATGCCTACCTAATGCCACACTACCTGTTAGGTGACTCCACACGTATAGTGAGAGTCTTCACTAAGGTCCAGTAGTGTCAGCAAACCACTGTTGCTAGCTCCTGGGTTCTTCAATCTGCTCAGACCTTAGTAAATAGTACTTTCATTACTTTCTCCTCTATTACTCATCTGAGTGTGCTATCAATTTCCTATTGGGAACCTGAGCTACTCTCAGCTTCTTCCTTTTCTCTCCTTTTTCATTATTTCCAGAATCTAATCGTCTTATTCTAGTCTTATTTGAGATCCTTTAATAGAGATTAATTTTTTTTCATAGTATCCTTTTCAGTTTTGGTTTATTTCCAATTTTTTTTTCTATTTGATTGCAATTGTATATGTAGTCTCTCCCTTCCTTATGTTTTCTGTATGTAGGCACAGTACTGATCTTTGTATGTTAATTTTATAAATCAGCTATATACTGAAATCGTCCCTAATAGTTTTTAAATACTTTTTATTTGATCATCTGCAAATAATGATAATTTTCTTTTTTCCTTCATTTTATTAGGAAATATTTACTTGGGAATGGTTAACTTATTCAGAAGTTTCTGGCCATCTCTTAAGATGCTTAACATTTTCACCTTTGATGTAATACCTATAGTAAAATATCTTAGTAGATATCCTCATAATTCATCCTTATATTCCTAGGATGGTGCTTACTTGGTTTGGATGTGTTATTATTATTATTATTATTATTGTTATTATTTTATGGGGAGGTGCTGGGGATTGAACTCAGGACCTTACACTTTTGGGGCAGGTGCAGAGCCATTGAGCTAAAGCCCCAACCCTGCATATATTATTTTAATTATTCTACTTCCTAATGTTTTATTTAGGACTGGTGAATAAAATTACTGAATTGATCTATAGCTTTCTGTATCTACCTGGTAATATGTTCTGATAATAGTTCCCTGTTGACATCAGTGTTGGCATTTTTTGTTCTGGTTTCTGTTATTTTGTTTTGTTTTTGAGGTAAGTTAAAAATAGTAAAATAGGGTAGGGGATGTAGTTCAGTGGCACCACACCCCCTGACAAGTTGCAAGGTCCTGAGTTCGATTCCAGGTATCAAAAACAAAACAAAAAATACTAAAGCAGTAAATAAAAGAGATTTTAGCTTTTTTATCTTTAGATACATCTTCAAAGCAGTTAGCAAGTTAACTTGTTACCCGTGAAAATGGTGTTTTAAAGCTATATTTTTTTTGTCATAATGGAACAAAGTACAGCTGGTACAAGACTAAATTTATTGGTACATTCTAGGTGGACAGTACAGTTACATTCATTAGTGGGATCTTGTACCTTTACATGCCAGGTCTTGGTTCTCATTTTTTCCCCTTGTCCCCACCCTCCCTTCACCCCCTCCTCCCCTCCTCACCTTCAAACACTTCAATTCCATTTTTACATTTTCTCATGTTTTTTACCTTTTCCTTTATTCCCCTTTCCCTTATCCTTCTCACTGTCCCTACACCTTTGGTCCTTTTCTTACTATTTCATGTTGTTAATTGTCCTGTTAGGATCTTGAGTACTATTTTAGTTTTTCACACCAGAGAAACTATTCGGTATTTGCATATGTATGACTTATTTATTTCACTTATATATCCTCAAAATGTACCCATTTACCTATGAATGAATCTAATTTCTCATTCTTTATGGCTGAGTAGTATTCCATTTTATAGAAAAACCACATCTTCTTTATCCAGTTTCCAACTGATGGGCAGATGGGCTGTTTCCAAGTTTTAGCTATTACAAACTGCCACTATAAACATAGGTGTGCATATATCACTGTGGTTTGATTCTTTTAATTCTTTTGGAAAGACACCCAGCAGAGGTATAGCTGGGTCAAATGGAACTTGTAGTCCCAGCTCTTTGAGGTATCTCCATATTGATTTCCATAGTGGTTGCACCAGTCTGCCCTCCCACCAACAATGGAGAAGGGTCCCTTTCTCCCCACAACTGCACCAACATTTGTTATTGTGTGATTTCTTGACAGCAGCCATTCTTTGTGGGGTGAGGTGGAATCTCAGAGATTGCTTCTTGGTAGAGATAACATGGCCAGTAAGATTTAGCTCTAGAACTACAATACAAGTCTTCTGTCCATGCTTCATGCTCCCTTATAGATATTCCTCATTTAATGATATACCTGTTAAATGACTGAACTTAAAACCCAGATGCACAGTTAGGATGGCCTGCCACTTGGACTTAAAACCTTACTCTTTTTTTTTGTACAGTTCTGTACATTTGTTGTTTTGTTCAGAAAGAGTGTCTGAAGAGTATTGTACTTTGGGCACATTTACTAAGCATGTTGAAAAAAATAAGCACAGTATTCATAAAACAAATGTTTTCAAAATATGTATTTCTCTAATGTCTGATACTGGGAAAAACTAAGCTACCTGATATGTTTTAGATATACAGTTGATTTTTTGCCTCAAAAAACACATGGTTTGCCTGTTTTGATGCAAAATTAGGGATTTGGAGCATGGTCTTGTGAGACCTGTTGATCACATGTCACACAGGCAGAAAAGCTTTGCTAAAGGGCCAGAAAAATTTATCAGTGCACTCTTCTGTTAGACTCACTTTAAAGATGGTTTGCTTCTGACAGTTCCTCAGGTCATAAAGCAGGTTCATTTGGAATTAAATAAATTATCAGATATAAACATACTTTGTTTTTTTTTTGGTACCGGGGATTAAACTTGGGTCCTTGCGCTTGCAAGGCAGGCCACCGAAACACTGAGCTAAATCCCGGCCCTAAACATACTCTTTAGATATGATGTTACCTTTGAAACTTTTTGATTTATAGAAATGTCTCCTATCACATGGGTGCACATATTTTCTCAAGGGTTACAGATACACTTCCAAACTACAGGAAACAGTTGAACAGTTAATTATCACTGTTATTCTTGGCTCTCTGATTGTTTTATCTGTTTAATTTTTATCGTATGCTCCTGGTTAGTAGGCTCTTTTACTACATACTTTATATATCATTCTATCCTCCAAGATTATTTACTACAGAGGCAGACAGAGCAGTGGCTCCATTAATGCCAGTTTCACTCTCAAGGTCATTTGACATTTCCAGTGATTTTTGCAGTCAAGCAGGTTCATGGTTCTGTGTTGTCTTAGTACTATTTTAGTTTCATTGGTCCTTTCAATGACCTACAAAAGCTCATTTATTAATAAGCAAAATTTCAGATTTAAAATATAATTTTCTGGGGCTGGGCATTTAGCTTAGTGGTGTTGTACCTGCCTCTCAAGCGCAAGGTCCAGAGTTCGATCCCCCATTAAAAAAAAAAA
>NW_022900917.1:44845110-44931621 GCF_012274545.1 Fukomys damarensis
ATTTCAACTGTATGATCAATGTAAATTTGAAGAATTTATGGAAGCTGCTAAGATGCCAGGAAAAGGCATGTGAGGAAATAATAGGAATAGAAGCTTTATTGATTTGCTAAAGATCATATCTTGACTACATCTGTTTTGCAGTCATTATTGATGAGCACTTTCTATATCATTGCTATATCATAGTATATCCTAGATTTTTAAAATAATTTTCATCATTGCTTTTTCTGACATGTGAAGAATCAATATTGCCTGAACCCAGGTAATGTGATAAACTGTTGGTGGCTGCTGTATTTTATTGTAAAGTTTATTGGAGAGCATATGTTCTTAAGAAAAACAAATTGTTTTCATTGAACTATTTTGATAATATGTCTAATACAGAAATTTTTCATTTAACAACTTTTTTTCCCCCCTGGTACTCCAGACCTTGCACTTTCAAGGTAAGCAGCAGCACCACTGAGCTAAATATCCGGCCCAACAACCTGTTTAACATTGGTTCAGACTTAAGACTGAGACACATTGTCCAGACTTATGACCGTTTTTTTTTTTTTTTGGCTTTTAAAACAGTACTGTACTTCTTGTTAATACATCCTCAGTGTTTTTATTTTTTTTTATCATATACCTTGTTTATACAGTACTGCAGTTTTGCAGATTGTATTGTACAGTACAGTGCTGTAGTTTTCTGTTATATATTACATAAAATTTAAATAGTCTTACATGCAAATACTTCATGTAAGAATCAGGAAAATAAAAGCAAGCTCATCAAGTTGGAGTTTCCTTTGACCATTTTTTGATTCTGAATGTTGTAATATACATACTGTGTACAATTCCTCATGTAAGGACCTACTCGGTAAACTACCTAGTCATAGGACTGGAACTCAGTGGTTAAACAGGAGTGTCGATACTACATCATCTTTGGAATACAATGAATGCTATTTTATGAATCAGAATGCATGTTTTAAAATAGGAGAGACTTTGGCTCACATTATAACAATTGTGTGTGAAGATCTGAGCACTTATAATCTATATTATAATTCACGTTATGCCCACAATATAGATAGTTAAATAACAGGGGTCTTTTTTTTAATCTTCATACTAATAGCAGTGCAGAATCACCCAGTTTAATAACTGTAGCTACCTTCCTACCTGGGGATCACATAGCTTTTCCTTGATACAAATGGAAGAAAAAAAATAGTGTCTTCATGTACTCATGACCTCATGACCAATAAGTACAGTACTATATTTCTTTTTTTTTCTTTTTTCTTTTTTGTACTGGGATTGAACTCAGGACCTTGCACTTACAAGGCAGACTGTGGCACCACTGAGGTAAATCCCTGGCCCTGTAACTGTTTTTTTAAAAAATATAAATTCCATTTTCCTTTATTACTCATGTGATAATAATAATGAAAATGATCAGAGTAAAGATTTAAGGGAGAGAACAGACAAAGCTATACAAAACATTTGTAATCTTACCATGCAGAGATACTGGTATTTAACTCAATAGTCCTAGTATCTATCTATCTCAATATATATTTTCTCTTACTGTGCATAATATTTTATAATGTTTTTTAAAATTATATTATCAGTAACATTGCATATTATCAAATTTTTGTAGTGAGGAATTCTGTAGACTTTTTTCCAAAATTTTAGAAAACCAAATATACTTAATATTTTATTGGTAACATTTTAATTTTAATAATTTTATTATGGGAATAAAAAGTAGGTTTGATGAAAAGTTAAGTTTGAAAGAGGCTTTGTACCTAGAGGTGTGTATGAGTAATTGTATTTTATTCATATTAGTATAGGCTTGTAATACATAATGAATACAATCATTTTGTGGAGTTGGTACCATAGGCATATAGCATCTTATGTTCCCACCCCTGGTCTCTAGGTCCCCTTCTTATCTGCAACTACTCTACCTCCCTCTTTCCTATCATCTGTCTTTTGCTTTATTCTTTAAGAGTTTTATTTTTCCCTTCATATGTGGGATGAAACTCAGGAACTTGCACTTGTGAGGAAGGTGATGAGCTAAATCCCCAGCTCTCTTTGAGAGTATCTTTAAATAAAAGCCCTGATTTGTGATGTTTGCTAGTTTTTGTGTTAAATTATATGACCAATTTGAAGGTACAGAAATGTTAGTGGGGAGTTGAAAAGAAGCCCAACATTGGCTCTCCTGAACTAGTATGAGTGGGCTCCCACAAACTATTGGTTATATTTTTTAATTGCAGATAGCATAAAACTTATTCCAAATTCTTTAAATGTTTAGATTTCCCTAGCATACTCATTGTTGAATGACTCCTGAGTTTGATTAATTCAGCAGCTCAGAATCATCACCACTGACCCATGTTCTTTCTTTCTCTTTTACTCCTTAGTATGTCAGAGTTGTACTTACTCTACCTCCATCATGATTACAAAGTGGCTGTGGCTTTAATAATTTCACTTGCCCACATGTGTCAACTTACAAAGGAAAAAATATTTTCTTTCTTTTGTATAATTTTAAGTGCAAAATTACAGAGTTCCCAACAGACTTCCCCTCACACCCATTTGTTTCATATAGCAATTTCTAAACAATTTCTTGACAATCAAGATGGAACCAGTTACTATGTTGGACCACTCAATATTCACCATTCAGGACTGAGGCTGCATTCATAATCTCTGAAATACATAGCTGCCCCAGGCACTACAACGAAAATTGTTTCTGTAAAGAGGCTTATACATTTCCACTACTCTTTAAACTCTTCAATGAAATTGAAAGGGAGGCAATACTTCCAAGTTACTTCCTGGAAGTGAGTATTACTTTGATTCCAAAGCCAGTGAAAGACCCAACCAAAAAAGAGAACTACAAGCCAATCTTCCTAATGAACATAGATGCAGAAATCCTCAATAAGATACTGGCAAACAGAATACAGAAGACCATCAAGAAGATCATACACCCTGACCAAGTCAGATTTATCCCAGGGATGCAAGGACAGTTCAACATAGGTAAATCAATAAATGTAACACACTATATTAATAGAGTCAAGGGCAAAAACCATATTATCATCTCAATAGGTGCAGAAAAATCATTTGACAAAATTCAACACACATTCTTGATAAAAACCTCACAGAAAATTGGAATAGATGGTCTTTATCTCAACCTGATAAAGGCTATCTATGAAAATCCAACAGCCAATATCATTCTAGGTGGTTAAAAACTAAAAATATTCATGCTAAAATCAGGAACAAGACAAGGATGTGCACTGTTACCACTCCTGTTCAATATATTTCTAGAAACATTAGCAATAGCAATTAGACAAGAGAAAGAAATAAAAGGAATAAAGATAGGAAAGGAAGAAGTTAAACTGTCACTATTTGCTGATCAGATACTCTACCTAGGAAATCCAAAAACTTCTGCCAAAAGACCACTAGACTTAATTGACAGATTCAGTAGAGTAACTGGATACAAAGTCAACACTCAAAAATCAATAGCCTTGCCAGTTGTGGTGGCGCACACCTGTAATCCCAGCACTCCGGAGGCTGAGGCAGGAGGATCACTGTGAGTTTGAGACCAGCCTGAACTACATAGTGAGTTCCAGGTCAGTCTCAACTACATAGTGAGACCCTGTCCCCCCTTCAAAAAAAAAAATCAATAGCCTTCTTGTACACAAATAACAGACTCAGTGAGAGAGAAAATTCCTTTCACAGTAACATTTTTAAAAAAAGAAATATCTAGGAATCAATCTAATGAAGGTGACAAAGGGCCTCTACACTGAAAATTACAGCACTCTGAAAAAAAGAGATCAAAGAGGATATAAGAAGATATCCCTTGCTTCTGGTTAGGAAGAATCAACGTAATGAAAATGGCCATGCTTCCAAAACTTAGGTACACATTCAGTGCAATTCCTATTGAAATCCTAACAGTATATTTCACAGAACTTGAGAAAACAATGCAAAAATTCATTTGGAACCAGAAGAGTCCTAGAATAGCAAAAGTGATTCTAGGCAACAGAAACATGGCAGGGGGCATTACAATTCACAACTTGAAACTATACTACAAAGCCACTATGTTAAAAACAACGTGGTACTGGAAAACAGACCCAAGGATCAATGGCATAGATTAGAAGATGCAGAAACAACATCAGACATACTCAGTTACCTCATCTTTGACAAAGGAGCCAACCATCCTTACTGGAGGAAAGATAGCTTCTTTAATAAATGGTGTTGGAAAACCTGTCTTTCAACTTGCCAAATATTAAAACTAGACCCGTATCTTTCCCTGTGTACTAAAGTAAAATCTAAGTGGATTAAAGATCTAAATATCAAAGCAGAAACACTAAACTTAATGGAAAGTAAATTAGGTAGAACTCTCAAAGACATTGGCATAGGAGAAGACGTTATGAACAAATCCTCAGCAGCATGAGAACTTGCACAAAGAATCACCAACTGAGATCTAATCTTTTTAAAAAGTTTTTGCAGTGCAAGAGAAATCACCAACATAGCTAAAAGACAACCTATACAATGTGGGCAAAAAATTTTACCAGCTGCTCTTCAGACAAAGGACTACTATGTAGAATATATAAAGAACTCAGAAAAATCAGACCCCCCTAAATACAAAGACCCAATTCAAAATGGGCATCTGAAATGAACAGACATTTCTCAGACAAACATGTAAATGCAGCAAATAAATATATGAAAAGTGTTCAACATCACCAGTCATTTGATAGATGCAGATGAAGACAACACTGAGATTCTATCTCACCCCAGAAAGAATTGTTGCTATCAAGAAATCAACCAACAACAAATGCTGACAGGACTGTGGGGAAAAAGGAACCCTTCTCCATTTTTGGTTGGAGTGCAGACTGGTTCAACCACTGTGGATATCAATATGGAGATACCTCAAACAACTAGGATTAGAGGTCCCATTTGACCCAGCTATCCCTCTGCCAGGTATCTTTCCAAAAGAATTAAAAGAATTATACCACAATTGTATATGTGCACCCATGTTTATAGCAGCACAATTCATAATAGCTAACACTTGGAAACAACCCAAATGCCCATCAGCTGGAGACTGGATAAAGAAGATATGGTTTTTCTATAAAATGAAGTACTACTCAGCCATGAAGAATGAGAAACTAGAAACATTTATAGCTAAATGGATGCTGATTGAGGCTATACTCTTAAGTGAAATAAATAGGACACATTTGAGTAAATACCAAATAGTTTCTCTGGTGTGAAAAACTAAAAGTGTAAATAAGGTTCAAATGGTATAATTGGAAGTGTGAAATGGGAAGAAAATAGCTAAAGGGGAACTGGGAAAGGGAGGGGAAAGGAAATAATGGAAAAAAATGGAAACAAAGTGTTTGTGAACAGGGAAGGGTGGAGGAGGTGGAGGAAGGGCAGAGGTATGGGGAAAAAACAAGAACCAAGACATATCCTGTAAAGGTACAAGATCCCAATGATAAATGTAACAGTATTGTTTGCTTTAAATGTACCAATAAACTTAATGGGAAAAAATCAAATGTGCTTATAAATAACAAACTCCCCCCAGAGAGAAATTAGAGAAACAACCCTTTTCACAATAGCATTCAAAAAAATGAAATACCTAGGAAACAACCTAACAAAGGGAGTGAAAAAATCTATATTTACTCTGAAAAGGAGATTGAAGAAGATATCAGAAAGTGAAAAGATATTTCTTGTAGGAAGAACCAATATAGCAAAAATAGCCAAACTTCCAAACTGTTACACATATTTAATGCAATCCCTATCAAAATTCCGTCGGCATATTTCATAGAATTAGAAAAAAATCCTAAAATTCACTTGGAACCAGAAGAGACCTAGAAGAGCAAAGGCAGTTCTGGGCAACAAAGGCAAAGTACAGGTTATCACAGTCCTTGACCTGAAATTATACTACGAAGCTACTGTGATAAAAACAGTGTGTTACTGTGTACTGGCAAAAGAACAGACCTGAGGATCAATAGAACAGACAGACTAGAAGATGCAAAAACAATTCCAGACATACTCAGCCACATAGTCATTGACAAAGGAGCCAAATGGTTTCACCGGGCGAAACATAGCTTCAAAAAATGGTGCTGGAACAACTGGCTTTCCACGTGTCCAAGAATGAAACTAGACCCATGTCTTTTACCATGCACTAATTAAAATCAAAATGGATCACAGGTCTAAATATTAAAACAGTAACACTAAATCCGCTGGAATAGAGAATAGGTAGAATCCTAGAGAACATAGGAGTAGGCAAAGACTTCATGAACAAAACCCAGACCACATGGGAAATACTACAAAGAATCAACAATGAGAACCTCATCATATTAAAAAGCTTTTGAACAGCAAGAGAAACCAGCAGAGTGAAGAGACAACCTGTGTCATGGGAAACAGTTGTTACAAGCTCTTCATTAGGTAAAGGTTTACTATCTAGTATATATAAAGAACTAAAAAATCAGACCCCCCCCAAATTTAAAGACTCAATCCAAAAATGGGAATCTGAAATGAAAGGACACTTCTCAGATGAAGAAGTAGAAATAGCAAATAAATATATGAAAAATTGTTCAACATCACTGGTCATTACAGAGATGCAAATGAAAACAACACAGATTCCACCTCTCTATAGAAATTCTGCCTCCTACCAAGAAATCAACCAATAGCAAATGCTCGTGGTGCTGGGGGGGAAAAGAAGTCTTCTCCACTGTTGGTGGGAGTATAGATTGATGCAACCACTGTGGAAATCATGGTGGAGATTTTTCATAAAGTTAACACAAGAGGCTCCATTTCACCCAGTTATTCCTTTTCTTTGTATCTTCCCCCTAAAATTAAAAGCACCATACCACAGCGATATTTGCACACCAATGTTTATAGTGTTTAAGTTTATAAATAGCTATATCCTGAAAACAGCTGAAATATCCATCAACAAATAAATGGATAAAGATGTGGTTATTTTATACAGTGGAGTACTACTCTGCCATAAAGAAGGACATGTTTCAGACATTTATAGCTAAATGTATGGACCTTGAGACAATACTCTTAAATGAAATATATTAGATATATGTTTAAATACCACATGTTTCTCTGTTGTGAGAAACCAGAAGGGGAAATAAGGACTAAATTGCTTAATACATATTGGGAAATGGGAAGACAGTGTTCCAATGGGAATGGGACCAAGGGATGGGGGGATGGAGAAAGGAAGGAATGGACAAGAAAAGAAGTGAAAATAAAAGGGAAAAATGGAAGCAAACTTTCTATATGTAGGGAGGGAATGGGGGAATGGGGAAAGAGTCAAGATGTACCCTGTACAGTTGCAAATTCTCTGTGGATTATTATCATTGCATATGCCTAAAATGTACCGATAAATGTTTTGTTATAAAAACATCAAATGTGCTTGAAACAGTACCTCAAATAAGCAAAGCTATTGGTACCAGGTTGTATTCCAGGTACTGAACAAGATAATCTTTAAATGTGTATTATTTGTCAGTTGTTAACTGCCTGTTCCATATCTAACTGGTTCTTAATTGTCCACAGAATGAATCAAACTTTCCATCTTTATCAAATTTCCTACTTTTTTTTAAAGCTTCTCCAGTAAATCTTGAAACAAGCAATTCTAATGGCCAAAACTAAATGAATTTTATTTTTCTCTATACCCACATGTTGGAGCTGTTAAAATTGATAGAACTTTCTTGGAAGGGAGGGAATTCACTCTAAATTGAAAAAATAAATTGGATAAAATGTGATAGTGGTAACACTAAGGCTATTTTCGGGAAATTGTACTTGGTTGGAATGAGGAATAAATACAGAGTGAAAATAAGATTTTAGGGTTAAATTTTTAAAATGGTGTCCTCTGCCTTTTTTTTTTTTTTTTTTTTTTCTCGTAATAGAAAATATGCTGTAGGAGAAGGGAGGAAGAATGGTAAGGTGTTATATAGGCAATTTGATGAGAGTGTTGCATTATACTCCTTGGTGTATACTTTTTTTAAACCTTGATCATAGAGATTTTTCTTATCAGTTTGAATTATATCAACTTTTTAAAATGATGATATGCTAGTGAACTGAATGATCCCTATCTCTGCTTTACTAGGCCTGTGGAAGTTACAATGGTTTCCAGCCAATGGCAGCAAATCCCAGGAGTTTGGGAATTTGTAAGGGATTCAAGAATTCACATTTATATCAAAGATGAATTTTAAAAATACATGTATGTATTAGTATTTTCCAAAGATAAGTACCATAAATACTATTGTGATTAATTAAATGACACTAATTTAAAAATAATACCAAATTAAAAAAACAAAAACAAAGAAAAGACTAATACCCAGAAAACAGCAAAGTTCTCTTGCTATTGTGGTACCTGGCACCATCTTTTATTAGCATCTTAATCATCATCTGGCAAGAGAACATTCTAGGATAATATCATTAAAAATAGCTCTGATACAGCATGGTCCCTCCTACATATCTTAAAGCAGGTACAAGGTATTTTACATTCACAGAGGTATGATACAGTACCATCCTACATCAATAATACTAGAATCAGTTTTGGTTTGAAATTTACTTTGTCTGCAAATAAGATTTCTACCCCTGCTTTTTTCTGGGCTCCTGTCACATGGAGAATTGTTTTCCATCCTTTCACTTTCAGTCTATGGGCTTCTTTTTGCACTAGGTGTGTTTCTTGTATACAACATATTGTTGGATTCTGCTTCTTATTCCATTTTGCCAGTCTATTTCTCTTGATTGGTGAGTTGAGGCCATTGACATTGATGAATATAACTGATATGTACTGACTTATTGTCATGTTATTGGCCTTTTGTTGACTCTACTTTTTCACCTTCTCCTTTTAATTTCTTGCCTTGCCTATTTGATTTGCTCTGTTGGACATCATGGTGTTGTTGCCTTCATTGTCTTTTTCTAGGATCTTGTTTAGAATTGCTTGTAGTGCTGGTTTGGTATTCATGTAGTTTCTCAGGTGTTCTTTGTCGTGGAAATATCTTATTTCCCCATCCATTTTGAAAGAGAGATTTGCAGAATACATCAGTCTAGGTTGGAGGTTGTTCTCTTTTAGTACTTAAAATATCTCACTCCAGGCTCTCCTTGCCCTGAATGTCTATAATTTTGTTCAGATGACTGCAGAACCTGGAAAAGCTGTTGCTGCTATTGATGCATAACATACTGCTATTATTGGTCTTTTTATATAAATATAAATATATATAATTTGAATTTTTGGAAGCTTTAACTGTGCTGTCAACTTTGGGAAAAGTTATCCCAATTTACTGTGTTGAGTTGGCATTGTACAGAAATCAACAGCCATACTGGTCTAGAAATGTTATTTTTTTTTCCAGTTGTACAGGGGTAATGCACTGTGTTAAATATGTAAGGTCATATCTAGGTGGGTTTGATTACAGAAACTAATAAAGTATTCTCTAAATAATGAAAAAAAAAGAAGAAGCTAAGACTACATGAGCAAGAAGCAATTTAAATATGTTCAGGGACCATTTTCATCTTCAGAATTAAGGATTATTTTAATCTTACATCATTACCCGTTCTGTTTTAATTTCCTTTTTAGTTTTATGTTAGGATTCCCTATTTTTAATGTTCATACAGAGATTTCTTTAACTGAAATACCGAATAGTTTCTCTGGTGTGAAAAACTATAATACTACACAAGATTCTAATGAGATAATTAATAATGTGAAATAGGAAGTAAAGGGCTAAAGGTGTAGGGAAAGTGGGAAGGGTGGGGGAAAGGTAATAAGGGAGAGAAAAAAATATGAGAAACTGAAAAAATGGAAATAAAGTGTTTGTAAATGTGGAGTGGAGAAGAGGGTGAAAGGAAGGCAGGGACAAGGGGACAAAGTGAGAATCAAGACCTATCATGTAAAGGTACAGGATCTCAGTAATGAATGTAACTATTGTATACCTAGATTGTACCAATAAACTCAATAAAAAGAATAAAAAATATTTTTAAAAATACCAAATTTACAATAATGTTAAGGTTTTTTTTTTCTTTCTGAGTCATTGGCTACAAAAATAAGACCTTTCATGTGAGCACTGTAGTATTTTGACATTAAAAAAAGGGCTGTCATATTTCAAATTAAACACCATGTCTCATCTAAAATTAAAATTGTGTTCAGACTATGAAATACTTGAACAAATTTCTGACTTTTAAAATTGTTAAATATAGTCCTGATTATTGATACCGACCACAGAAAATTGGCTTTTACTGTTGGACACCATGAGCACCAGCTAATAGAAATTTGAAAAGGAGAGCAAACTTTTACTTAATGGTAATTTTATGTACTTTAAAAGATTCATCTGTCTCCTATAATTTAGAGAAGTTGGCAATTTAAAGAAGAAAGTTTATTAATGTCTGCTGAGTAGAGAGGGGCAGTCATTTTAAAGAATTTGAGTCAAGTTTTTTTGTGTGTTTCAATACATTACCACAACATTGACTGAAAGGAGTTAGAGGATTTTTAAAGGTTTGCAGATTTTAGTTAATAAAATAAATCTTCATGTGCACTGTGCCAGAGAATTGGATAAGAACATCTTGATTAAACTCCTGTATTTTTAGATACAAATGCCTATTCTTTATAGTTGTGTCCACGTACTCTCCCATTATCCCTGTAGAGAATACTGAGGCTTGGAGTATAACTTGTATTGAGACCAAATAGCTAGAAAGATAAGCCTTAAGTATGAACTGTGATTGGGTGACCCAAGTCTAGTGTTCTGCTCCAATTTTAAGAGGTTATTTGTTTACATGAATTTCAGACTTAAGATAATTCCAAGCTTTAAGGAATGGTATGAAAAAATTTTTCTATGCATTTTTAAAGTGATAATACAAGACTCGTCATTTTAATTATATTTAAGAATACACTTTGGGCCAGGCATAGTGGTGCATGCCTGTAATCCCAGCATTTAGGCTGAGGCAGAAGAATTGTCACAAGTTTGAGGTCAGACTTGGCTGTATAGTGAGCAAGACACTGTCTCAAAGCAACAAGAAAAAAAAGAATAAAACTTGGTTTCGTTAAGTACATTTCACAGTGTTATATGATCGTCACCAAATATCCATTTCCTGAATTTTTTCATCATCTCAAACTGAAACTGCACTCCTAAATAATAACTCAGTGTTTTTTTCCTCCCCTAGCCTCTGGCAACTAATATTATACTTTCTGTATCTAGGAAGAAAACATTTTTTAATGAGAAAGTTTTGTTGGTGTTAGATGATATATATTAACTTTTAAATTTTTTTGTAGAGTGCTAATTATAAATGCATATCTTTTGAACAAGAAGTACCATGTAATTTAATGCCAATTAACAGTTATTTTTGCCTTCTTCTTTGTTATTATATTTTAAACAAAGCACTGTAATTATATAAACTAAATACAGAAGGCTCCCTGTTCTCTTCATCTTATTAAATGTAAACATTAATTTAAGAGAATAATTCTTTTTTGAACCTCACTAAAGTAATTTTTATACATTGTTCTAGTTAGAGCACCTTAGGTTGTATTACAGTTAGTCTTAATTCTTTTGTAATTAAATTCTCAAAATGGCAGCAAATCTAAGAGAAATTGTTTTTACCTTCCTGAAAAAATTTATATCATGTTCTCCTGGCTAATAGTTATCAAATTGCACATGATTTGTTTTAAGATTTTAAAGTAAATGTAGAGTATAATTATTATTCTTCATCGTATTTTACTAGTAGTTAATGGCAGTGGCTCTATACTTGGCAGATCCCAGACTTTACCTTTTTTTGTGGTCTTTGTTCTATTTACTCATGAGGTTCTGAAAAACCTAAATCTGGCCTTTTCTTAAGTTTCTCTTTTTCCTGATTATTCCTTATTTTTTTACTTACTCATGTCATTTTAAAAGATGTACTCCACGTTTCAGCATTTTCTGCTGTTTTAAGTTGTAGAATCAGTTATTTTGAATCAATTCACTGTTTGCAATGGAAGTGCTCTTAGATCCATTCATCCTGCCTACTATAGAGTAATGCTCTAGGGTCACAGATTTTGTCTTGGTTAGCCACTGCATAATCTTATGTTCTTCTAAATCAGTGTCCATTTCAGAACTGGATGGAAGAATTTTTAATATTAGCTGCAGTTGTTTGCTTTCATTTTAAAGTACTAAAGGAGCAGTGATTGGGAATATGGACTATTTAAATCAAATCTTTCTGTCCCCTAGGTCTAAAAGGTGATTTGTTTGTTGAGCCTTCTTGTCATCTGCTTTTTGTATTGTATTGAAAGCTTCTTTTTTGGCTTTAACATTATTGAGATGTGAGAAGGCAAGGCATATTAATCTGTATTTATCTGTGTAAGACAGAAAATAGATGGCAGTTGCTAATTGGTTTGACTAATCATCATTTGTGAGTTTTAGTCTTGGTCTTTTTGTGACTCTAAAGGTTTTGGGTATTGACATCTTTTTTCTTCCTTTGGGTAATCCTACATATGGTCTTGATTAATAGAGAAATTCTCCCAAATCCCTCTTTCCAGCTCAGCTGTCTTTCCTGGCCTTGAGACCCATATGCCTAGCTACTGAATGGATATTTACACTTAGTGTCCAAAAGCATTTAACCTTCTCCTAAGACATTAAAACAAATCAGCCTCTTACTCCTATCACTTTTATCTGTCCTCATGGCCACTATCTTAAACTAAGGCACCTCACTGGCTTGAGGTGATAACCTTCTTACACATCTTCCTGAAGACTGAAGTCTTCTACTGTGCTAATCCTTTACATACACTAAGACTGAGAGTATTTTTTTTTCAAAATGCATTTTATTACTCCTCTAGGAAAAAACCTCTTGGGAGTTCTCTCTTGTATATAATTCAGACTCCTTAACTTGATGACAAAATTATTACTTCTTAATCTCAACCTTCTTATCACTTTCAATTCAACTTTACACTTGTATTAAACTTCTTTTGCAACTCAGTTTTACTGAAGTATACTTTACACACAGTGTAATGTATGTACAGCCATACATTATATACCCCGGTCCAGACACTGTACTATTCAGTCATTCTACAATGGTCCCTTGGACTCCTTTGTGGTCAGTCCCTTAACCTCAGCTCATCCCTGGCCAACCACATCTGATTTCCATCACTGTTGATTTTTTTCCTGTTGTAGAACTTTATATAAATTGATTATATAAAATATATCATTTCCTGGATTCTTTCACTTAGAGTGCTTGCAAGATATATCTACTGCATGTAATAATAGTTGGTTCCATTTTTTTCCTGAATATAATATTCTATTGTTTGTGTATGCCATAATTTAACCATCTGTCAGTTAATGGATGTTGAATGTTCATGTTCAAGTCATTTTTTTAAATGTACATTTTCACTTCTATAAGAGTTCTAATGGCTCCACATTCTTGCCAAACACTAGCTATTATCTGTCTTTTAAATTTTAATCATACTTCTGGGAGTTTAGTAAATCTGTGGTTTTTCTTTACATTTATCTGAAGATTAAACATGTTAGGCATCCTTTTTGGCATATGTATACCCCTATTTTGATGTGTCTATTCAAATCTTTATGTTATATTTTTGAATCACGTCATTTGTTTTACATTATTAAGTTATGAGTTTTATACACACATCTACAGATTGTGGTTACAAGTTCTTTTTGTCAGATTTAATAGATTACATACATTATTTGAATTTTTGGCATGCCTTTTCATATCTTACTACTGTCTTTTTAAGAGTAGAAATAATAAATAAAAATATAAATAATTTTAAAATAATGAAATGTCTGTCTTTTATTGATGTTTTTATGTCTAGAAAGCTTTACTTAAAGTTTATGAATATGCTCTCATACTCTTTTAGACATTTTATTATTTTAGCCTTTACATTTGGGTACATGATCCATTTTCAGTTAATTTTTCGTATGTCCTGGGATTTGGTGTCATGGTTTTTTGTGATATATTCATATGGGTGTCATTTATGTTTATATTTTATTTTATGTTTTAATAGTTTTGTCTATTCACTTTTCCTTGGATTAGTTTGGCACCTCTGTTGAACATCAGTTAAACATGTAAATGTAGGTCTATTTTTTAACTCTGTTCAGTTCTACTGATCTGAATATTTGTCTTTATATAAATGCCATGGTATTTTGGATTACTGTGGCTTTATATTAAGTCTTGAAATCAAGTAGTAGTAACACTCCTGTCTTTTTTTTTTTCTCCAAAAAATGGTTGACTCTTTTAGTTCTTTTTCATTTCCGTGTAAATTTTAGAATTAGCTTGTAAATTTCCACCAAAAGATTGCTTGCTGGGATTTTGATCGGGATTGCATTAATTTATGGATTAATTTGGGGAAAACTGACATAGTAACACTGTTTAGTCTTCTAATTTGCTAGTGCTACCAAATAAAGTATCAAAAGCTGGGTAGCCTAAAATAGTAGAAATTTGTTTCACAAAATTCTAGAGGCAAGAAGCTAGAGTCAAAGCATCAGCAGGACTGTTCTTTGTGAAGGTTGTGAAGGAGGAATCCTTCTTTGCCTCTTTTTGGCTCATATTGATTGCCTGTAGTTCTTCACTTGTAAGAGGAATTGCTCCAGTCTCTGCTGCTATCCTCACACAGCCTTATTTCATGTGTGTTTGTGTGTCTGTGCCCAAATACCCTGCTTCTTACAAGGCCAGCAATCACTGGATTTAGAGATCACCCAACTCCAGCACGCCCTCATCTTACCTTGGCATCCCTTCATCTTAACTTCATTATATCTATAAAGACCTTTTTTCTAAATTTCACAGATACCTTAGGGTGAGGTTTTTGACATTATATTTTATGGAAACAATATGGTGTATTTCTCCATTTATTTTATCTTTAATTTTTCTCAAAATTTTTTATGCTTTTTATTGTATAAAACTTGCACATTTCCTATTAAATGTATTGTGCTCTTTTGTAGTCTTTAGGATTTTCTGCACAATTAAGTTGGCATCAGATAACACACATGGGATAAGGCCGTGTGAGGATAGCAGCAGAGATTGGAGCAATTTCTCTACAGGTGAAGAACTATAGGCAATCAATGAGTTTCCAATTATCTTTCTTTTTCCTGCCTTAATGCTTAGTCTTTAAGTTTCCATATGATGTTGAAATGGTGGAGCAGACATTATCACCTTATTCATAATCGTAGAGCAAAAGCGTTTAGTCTTTTGTTGTTAAGTATGATGATAGTTGTAAATTTTTTCCTAGGTGTCCTTTACTAGGTAAGAAGGTTCTATTCCTAGTTCAGTAGCACTGTTTACTATAAATGAGTATTGAATTTTTTCAAATACTTTTTTTCATCAGTTGAACTGAGTTTATCATTTTTCTTTTGTATTAGTGTAAAATCACATCTATAGCTCATTTGCCTGTTGCAATAATTTTAAATTCCCAGGGTAATCTCCACTAGTGATAATATATTTTAAAAATATTATTGGATTTTATTTACTAATTTTTTTGAGTTTATTGGTACATTTTAGGTATACAGCACAGTTACATTCATTATTGGAATCTTGTACCTTTACATGACAGGTCTTGGTTCTCATTTTTTCCCCCTTGTCCCTGCCCTCCCTTCATCCCCTCCCCTCCCCATTTACAAACACTTTATTTCTATTTTTTTCATTTTGTCATATTTTTTTCTTTTCCCTTATTTCCTTTCCCCTAACCTTCCCATTTTCCCTACACCTTTAGCCCTTTTTTCCTATTTCACATTGTCAATTATATCATTAAGATTTTATGTACTATTATAGTTTTACACACCAGAGAAATTATTCGGTATTTACACATCTGTGTGTCTGATTTATTTCACTAAAGTTATTAACTCAATCCGCATCCATTTTCTAACTTTTTTTTTGAACTGAAAATGAAACTCAGGACCTTGCAGTTGTGAGGCAGGTGCCAGAACCACTGAGCTAAATCCCCAGCCTGCATCCATTTTCTTACAAATGTACATAGTTACTTTTCTTATTACTGAGCAAATACCCAACAACTGGAGTTAAAGGGCGAAAGCTTTATTTCAGCTCACAGTTTGTAGAGATTTCAGTGTACAGTTTACTGGCTCTGAGGCAAGATGACATGGCAAAGGGGCATTACAGTGGAGAAATAGTTCAAGGTGGGTAGCAAAGTAGTGAAGAAGTAGTGAAGTAGCAAGCAACAAATTATGACTTTTCTTTTTTTATCTTTATTGAGTTCATTGGATATTTTAGTTACATTCATCATTGGGATCTTCTATCTTTACATGACTTACAAATAATGGGGTTTGATATTGTGATATTGCTGGGGGTTTTATATTAGTAATTGTTGTAATAAAGTTAATAGCTCCAAGAATCGAAGAAACTCCTGTTAGGTGTAGTGAGAAGATTGTTAAGTCAACAGAAGTGCCTGCATAGACTAGGTTTCCTGGTTCTTATATTTCCCCATTACCCTTTAGCCCCCCCCACCTTTCCCTGTTTACAGAGACATTGTTTCCATATTTTTCCTTTTCACATGTTTTTTCTTTTCCCTTTTTACCTTTCCCTTACCCCTCCCACTTCCTCTACTCTCTTAGATCTTTTCTTCCTATTATTGTACAATATCAATTATACACTTTGATCTTTATTACATTTTAGTTTTTCACACCAGAGAAACTATTTGGTATACACATGTGCCTTATTAATTTCACGTAAGAGTATGGCCTTAGTGTGCATCCACTTAGCTATAAATATCTCCAGTTTCTCATTCTTTATAGCTGAGTAGTACTCCATTTTATAAAAAGAACCACATCTTCTCTATCCAGTTTCCAGTTCATGGGCAATTGGGCTGTTTCCAAATTTAGCTATTACAAACTGTGCCAATATAAACATGGGTGTACATATATCACTGTGCTATGATTCTTTTAATTCTTTTGGGAAGATACCCAGCAGGAGAATAGCTGGGTCAAATGGGACGTCTAATCCTAGTTATTGAGGTATTTTTGTATTGATTTCTACATTGGTTGCACCAGTCTGCCCTCCCACCAACAAAGAAGGGTTCCTTTCTCCCCACAACCCCACCAGCATTTGCTATTGGTTGATTTCTTAATAGCAGCAGCCATTCTTTCTGGGGTGAAGTGGAATCTCAGTGTTGTTTCTATCTCCATTTCTCAAGTGACCATTGATGTTGAATATTTTTTATATTTTTATTTGCTGCTTTTATTCCTTTGAGAAATGTCTGTTCATTTCAGATGCCCATTTTTGGAGTGTCTTTATATTTGGGGGATCTGATTTTTAAAAATTATTTATATATTATAGATAGCAGACCTTTAGGAACAGCTGGAAAAAAAAATTTCCCACATTGTAGGTTTCTCTTAGCTCTGCTTGTTATTTCTCTGGCAGTGCAGAAGCTTTTTAATAAGATGAGATCCCATTTGTGATTCTTTCTGCTAGTTCCCGTGCTACTGAGGATTTGTTTATAAAGTCTTTTCCTTTGCTGATAACTTCAAAAATTCTACCTAACTTATTTTCCAGCAAGTTTAGTGTTTCTGTTTCAATATTTAGATCTTTAATCCACTTGGATTTTAGTTTAGTGCATGGTGAAAGATAAGGTTCTAGTTTTAATCTTTGGCAGGTTGAGATCCAGTTTTTCCAACACCTTTTATTAAAAAGGCTATCTTTCCTCCAGTGAGTATGGTTAGCTCCTTTGTCAAAGATGAGGTAGCAGAGTATGTCTGGTGTTGTTTCTACATCTTCTAATCTATTCCACTGATCCTTGGGTCTGTTTCTTTGGCAGTACCTTGTTGTTTTACAACAGTGGCTTTGTACTATAGTTTCAAGTTGGGAATTGTCTTTATTGCCTAGAATTGCTTTTATTATTCTAGGTCTCTTTTGATTCAAAATGAATTTTTGGATTTTTTTCTCTATTTCTGTAAAATATATTGTTGGGATTTCAATAGTGATTGCATTGAATCTATATAGCAGTTTTGGAAGCATAGTATTGTCACTATATTGATTCTTCCTACCCAGGAATAAGGGATGGCTTTCCATTTTCTTTTTTTTTTTTTTTTTTTTTTTTTTTTTTAATCTTTATTAACTTTGTTGGTACCTTTTAGGTATACAGTATAGTTACATTCATCATTGAGATCTTGTACTTTTACATAACATCTTGGTTCTTATTTTTCCCCATTCCCCAGTCTTTTTTGTTTTGTTTTGTCTTTTTGTTTTTGGGTACCAGGGATCGAACTTAGGACCTTGCACTTGTGAGGCAGATGGCAGCAGAATCACTGAGCTAAATCCCCAGCCATTTTCTTTTCATCCAGACTGCTACCCTTTAGGGCAGGTAACAGTAACACCCAGGGTGGGCTTTCCATTATTCACACTCAGAACTAAGTCAAACCACTCATTTGACTCAGTAATCATACACTTTACTTCCAGCATCACACACTCTAGATCCATCTACCTCTGTAAAAGCCCCACCTGTGACCATGTGAAGCTTTGGGGGACATCTAGACATAAGGCATAACAAAGTGATTCAAGTTTATTCTTTATGGCCGAGTGGTACTCCATTGTATAGAAATACCACATTTTTATTATGAGCTCTTTCCAAGATTTAGCTATTACAAATTGCTATAAACATGGGTATGTATATATTGCTGTGGCATGATGCATTTAACTCTTTGGGAAGATACCTAGAAGGGGCATAGCTGCATCAAATGGAGCCTCTAGTTTTACTTTTGGGTAATTCCATACTGATTTCCATAGTGATTTACACACCCACCAGCAATGGTGAAGGGTTCCTTTTTTCAACATCCTCACCAGCAATTGTTATTGGTTGATTTCTTTATAATAGCCATTCTCTCTGAAGTGAGATGAATTTTCATTTGTTTTAATTTGCATTTCTCATTTGTTCATTGATGTTGAATATTTTTCATATATTTATTTGCCTTTTCTATTTCATCTGAGAAATGTCTTTTCATTTCAGATGACCTTTTTGGATTGGGTCTTTAAATTTGAGGGTTCTGATATTTTTAATGCTTTATATATTCTAAGTGTTAGTATTTTGTCTGAGGAGTAGCTGGTAAAGTTTTATTCCTGTTCTGTGGGTTGTCTTTTCATTCTGTTGGTGGTTTCTTTTGCTTTGCAAAGGCTTTTAATTGATTGTTGATTCTTTGTAATATTTCCTATGTGACTGCAATTTTGGTCATAAAGTCTTTGCTTACATTTTTCTCTGTTTTACCTATTGTATTTTCCAGAAGATTATTTTGGTTTTAGTATTTAGATCATTCATCCATTTTAATTTTTGTTTAGTACATGGTGAGAGATGTGAGTCTAGGTTCAATTTTCAGCATGTGGAAAGCCGGTTTTCCTGGCACCATTTATTACAGAGGCTATCTTTCTTCCAGTGAAACTATTTGTGCTTTTGTCAAAGATAAGATAGCTGAATGTGTTTGAAGTTGTTTTTGCATATTCTGATCTGTTCCATTGATCTTTAGGACTTTTTTTTTTTTTTTGCCAGTCCATGCTGTTTTTATCACTGTGTCTTTGTAGTATAACTTCAAATAGGACTTGTGATGCCCCTGCCTTGCCCCTCTCTTGCCCCCTACCTTGCCTCTGTTCCCCAAAATTGTTTTTGCTATTCTAGGTCTCTTCTGGTTTCATATGAGTTTTACAATTGTTTTCCCTAGTTCTGTGAGTATGCTGTTGGTGTTTTGATCTGTAAAACAGTTTTGGAAGTATAACCACTTTTACTGTATTTGTTCTGCCTTTCCAAGAACAGGGAATATCTTTCCATTTTCTGATATCCTCTTGAATATCCTTTTCAGAGTACTGTGGTTTCAATGTATAGGTCTTTCACTTTCTTTATTAGCTTGATTCCTAAGTATTTCATTTTTTTTTTTGAGTAGGTGTTGTTTCTCTAATTTCTCTCTTAATGAATTTGTTATTCATTACAGGAATACTATTGATTGTTGAGTGTTGTCTTTATATCCTGCTATGCTACCAAATTTGGTTATTAAATCTAGCAGTCTTTTGGTGTAGTTTTTGAGGTCTTCTATGTAGAGTATCATGTTATCAGCAAATAATGGTAATATAACTTCTTCCTTTCCTGTCTATATTCATTGCATTTCTTTCTCTTGCCTAATTGTTCTTGCAAATGTTTCCAGAAGTATATTGAATAGAAGTGGTGATCATGGGCATCCTTGTCTTATTTCTGATTTTAGAATGGAAGCTTTCAGTTTTTGACAATTTAGTATGATATTGGCTGTTGGCTTGTCATAGATGGCTTTTATCACATTGAGATTTTTCTGTTGGATGAATGGGTGTTGGTCTTTGTCAAGTGCTTTTTCTGAGTCTGTTGAGATGATGGTGTGGTTTTTGTCCTTGGTTCTGTTAATGTGGTGTATTACATTTATTGATTTGCTTATGTTGAACCATTCCTATATTCTTGGAATGAATCCTACTTGGTCCTTTTGTATAATCTTCTTTATGATTGGCTGTATTTTTTTTTTTAACTAGGAATCAAATTAGGGGCCTTGTACTTGCCTGACAGGTGCTGCCACTGAGCTACATCCGCAGCCCTTTGCTCTGCTGTTTTCCTGTATCTTATTGAGGATTTTGCATCTATATTGGTTAAGGAGATTGGCCTGCAGTTCTCTTGTGATTGGATTCTTCTTTGGTTTTGGTATCAGGGCAATGCTTACTTCTAGCAGTGAGTTTAGAAGTAGTGCTATTTTTTCAATTTCAATAGAATTTGAGAAATAGTGGCATTACACCCTCTCTAAATTTCTTATAAAATTGAGTTGTAAATCTGTCAGGACCTGGGCTTTTCTTTGTTGCGGTTTTTTAAAATTATTATTACTTCAATTTCACTGATACTGGATTATTTAGAATTTTTATATGTTCTTGATTCAAGGTTGGTAATTCATATGTATCTAGGAATCTGTCTATTTCTTCTGAGTTTTCCATGTTTTTAGAGTATAGTTTCAGTAGGTATGGATAATCTTCTGGATTTCTGCAGGATCTGAAATGATTTCACCCTTTTCATTCCTAATTTTTTAGATTTAGGGCTTTTCTTTCCTTTTTTTTGGATCAGGTTTGGTAAGGGCTTGTGTATTTTATATAGTCTGTCACGGAACCAATTCTGATTCATTGATTCTTTGTAGGGTTTTTTTTTTTCGTTGTCTCAGTTGCATTAATTTATGCTCTGATCTTTAAAATTTCTTTCATCATACACACTTTGGGTTTAGCTTGTTCTTCTTTTTGAGAACCTCAAAGTTCAACATTAAGTTATTTATTTGAGCTCTCTCTGCCTGATGTAGGAATTCACCACCAAAAATTTCCCTCATAAAACTGCTTTCATTGTCTTATTGGGATTCTTGTTTAATTGCAGAAGCTTCTTAATTTCTTCTTTAGTTTCATCTGTGACCCATTGGTTGTTCAGTACAGTGTTTTCTAATTTCCATTTGTTTATGCAGTTTCTTTTGCCATTGATTTCCAGTTTCACTGCACTGTGATCTGATGGTATGTGTGAGATAATTTCAGTTCCTTTGTAAATAAGCATGTTCTATGAACCTCTTTAAGAAATGACTATTAGTGTTTGTTTTATATAGTTGAGTATGGCAGTCTTTGGTGCATATATATCCATATTTATGATTTATCTCTTCCTCTTGGATTGTTCCCTTAACACTAAATATATAGTGACCTTCTTTGTCTCTCCTTTGTCTGCAAGATGAATAGGTACCCCTACTTTTTTGGGGGTTCCTCTTACATTGAGTATTGTTTTCTGTTTTTCGACTTTCATTCTGTGAGCTTCTTTTTAAGTTAAATGTGTTTCTTGTATGCATCATATTATTGGATCTTATTTCTTGATCCATTTACTCAGTCTCCTTCCTTTGATTGGTAAATTGAGACCATTCACATTGATGGTTATAACTGATATGTATTGTCTTATTCTTGGTGTATTATTCTTTTCCTGCTGTTTCACTTTCTTTCCCTTGTATTTAACTGCTTGCCTTGCATAGCAAACTCATTCTATTGGAATTCTTGAAATTTTTGTCTTCTTTGTCTTCTTCTAGAATGCCCTTCAGAACTTTTTAGAGTGTTGGTTTGATGGTCATAAATTTCTTCCAAGTTTTCTTTATTTTGGAAGTATCTTATTTCTCCATCAACTTTGAAAGATAATTTTGTGGGATATATCAATCTGGGTTGTTGGTGGTTTTCTTTTAGACTTTGAAATGCTTCACTCCAACTCTCCTTGACCTAAGATTTTGTGTTGAAAAGTCTGCTGTGATTCTGTGGATTTTCTTTTATAGGTGATTTGTTTGTTTTCTCTACCAGTTTTTAATATTCTTTCTTTGTGTTGAATTTCTAACATCTCTACTATTATATGCCTTGTTGAATATTCTTTTTTTCTGATCTTGTCTAATTGGGTTTTTGTATGCCTCACATATCTGTATCTCAGATTCTTTCTTAATGCTTTGAATATTTTTTGCTACCACTTCTGTGTACAGGTTTTCTGTGCCCTTTGTGCTATCTTCTGATTCTTTATTGACTCCAATTAATCTTATATTAGTCTGCTTTGGATCATCTGGTAGCTGTTGGATTGAGTTTTGATGGTTCCTTGATATTTTTAAGAGGTTTTTCATTTGATGATCACCAACTACAACCGTGTCTTCCAGGCCTGATATTCTATCTTCACATTGGTGAGCTCTGGTGTGTACTCTACCAGTAAATTTTTTAGTCTCCTGGATTTGTATTGGAATATGATTTATGTAATCCAGTTCTTTCCTATGTTGGGCACTCAAGGTTTGTATGTCATTCCTAAACTCCTCTGTTTTTAAAAAACTCTGTATTCTCTCTATACTCACTAATCATTTCCTTCACTGTGGTCATCTTTTTAATTGTCTTTGTTATGTTTTTGTCAAGAGACTTATTGATCTCTTGTTGTTACTTTCACTGCTACCATTTCAGAGAATTCAGCTGGGTGGCTTTTGTTCTCTTACATCTCAATGCCACCTTGATTTGCCTTGAGTGAGTGAGGGTTGTGGTTTGCATCTTGCTTCCATGTTTTTTCATGTTCTGTTTTTGTTGTGGTTCTGGTTCATTTGTTTTCTGCATTTGAGCTTTTAAATTGTTTACAGTAAGTAGGTAGCTTTATTACTCGTATCCAGACCTCTTTAAGAAATGACTATTTTTTGGAGATGTGTTCTACATGTAGCTGGCTTTTGGTTTCCTAGTTTGTCCCAGGATCCTGCCTGTTCAATATATTAGCGATGAAAGACTGTTTGGCCTAGTACCCAGTTATTTGATAATTGACTATAGTATTGCATATGATCCCCAGACAATCTATATATGGGTGTACAAGGAAGATCTACTTCCTTGTATCATGAGAACTATGTTACCCTGGGTAAAGTAGTACAATAAGTAATAACAATAGCATGAAGCATAGACTAGAAAATGACAATCTATCTATGGTAACTTTGCCACCTTTAACTATAGGTATAAAATTTATAGTTATATAAGACATCAGAAAATTATATGCAATAAATATCCACTCAATAGAGTGATTTTTACCCTCTGGAGAGAAAATTTAAAAGGAATAAGAGCAAAACTGGAAAAATAAAAGGAGATTAGAAGCAGGGCTTAAGGACAAAGGAACATTACCTAGGCCTTAGAAAAATGTTGAAGAAGACTGGAGGAAAGAAAGAAGGAAAAAAAAGAAAAAGCAAGAACATAACAGCACAACACAAAACTAATGTCACAGTCACACACATACACACACACACACACACACACACACACACACACACAAATACCCAAAAATAATAAAACAAAGTGAACAGAAAAATATTAAAAATTTGTCTGTGATTTCAAGCCTGTGGTTATTTTCTAGAGTCTACAGTTTTGTGTTAGTGTCCAATTCAGAATGTAACTGCTCTCACTGGTAGATAAAGTAGGTAGTCAGAAACCAGATCCATGCTAGATAATCTCAGCAAGCCTGCAATAGGATTAGGACAGGATGCTGGTTCTGCTACAGTACTTTCAAATCCATAGAAGTTCATGCTGAGCCTGGCCTTTGGTTAAGGGTTTAGAGCATGAGCTGTTTAGTTTATAACACTCTGAGTGTCTTGCCTGACTGACCCAGGACTCCCTGACCCTACATGTCTCCCATGGTTGTCCCTCACCCAGTCACTGTGGGAGTTTGACATTGACAGCCCTAAAATGAAGCCGCCCCCAGCTGCTCTGAGTCTTGGGTTCAGTTGGCCCCTCCCTAAAATGGTGTCCTACCAATCACAGTGTCCAGGGGCCACTGCAGGAACTTGGGCTGGAGTCACTCACTGAATGTTATAGTGTATAGCATCGTATGCTCCATTGTACTGGTGCATGTCTCCCTGAAGGCCTCTAGTCATCCACTTTCACTGTGTCTCTGTTGACTTGATCTTCCTTTCTCTTGCCATAGCCAGGAACCTGGACCCAGAGGGAAAGTGCAGATTGCCCCTTCCTTTTCTCTGTGTCATGGTCTGTTTCTTCACATTCTCTGTGGGCTCTAATTTCCCTTCAGAACAATCCTGCATCCTGGAGATCCACCTCCTTCCTTCTTTTATTTCCAATTTTATTTTCCAATGTCTCAATTCTGAATCTTGGAGAGATTGATTTGTTTCTCCCTATTTCTCTGCCATCTTCCTGGAAAGTCCATCTTTCAATTATTTGTTTCATTGTGGTTGTTGTTTTGTTTTTCCGTACTGTAGATTAAACCTCAGGCCTGGTCCATGCTATGTAGGCAAGCTCTACCATTGAGCTGCTACATACCCAGCTTTGTATATATGTTTATAAGGGATATTGATCTCTTTTTTTTTATTATATCATTGACTTGTTTTGGTATTACTTGTTTTTTTTCTTTTATTGAGTTTATTGGTACATTTTAGGTATACAGTACAGTTACATTCATTATTGGGATCTTGTACCTTTACATGACAGGTAGTCTTGGTTCTCATTTTTTCCCCTTGTCCCTACCCTCTCTTCACCACCTTCTCCCGTTCCCATTTACAAACACTTTATTTCTATTTTTTCATTTTGTCATATTTTTTCTTTTCCCTTATTACCTTTCCCCTACCCTTGCCACTTTCCCTACACCTTTAGCCCTTTTCTTCCCATTTCACAATATCAGTTATCTCATTAGGATCTTATGTGCTATTATAATTTATTCACACCAGAGAAACTATTCGGTATTTACACGTGTGACTTATTTATTTCACTTAGGAGTATATCCTCAGTATGCATCCATTTTCCTATGAATGAGCCTAATTTCCCATTCTTTATGGCTGAGTAGTATTCCACTTTATAGAAAAACCACATCTTCCTTATGCAATCTCCAACTGATGGGCAAATGGGCTGTTTCCAAGTTTTAGCTATTATAAAGTGTGCTGCTCTAAACATGGGTGTGCATATATCACTCTGGTGTGATTCTTTTAATTCTTTTGGAAACATACCCAGAAGAGGGATGGCTGGGTCAAATAGAGCCTCTAGTCCCAGCTCTTTGAGGTATCTCCATATTGATTTCCATAGTGGTTGTACCAACCTGCACTCCCACCAACAATGGAGAGGGTTCCTTTCTTCCCACAACCCCGCCAACATTTGTTATTGTGTGATTTCTTGGTAGCAGCCCTTCTTTGTGGGGTGAGGTGGAATCTCAGTGTTTTTTTCATCTGCGTCTCTCGAATGACCAGTGATGTGGAACATTGTTTCATATATTTATTTGCTGCTTTTACTTCTTTGTCTGATAAATGTCTGTTCATGTCAGATGCCTATTTTTGAATTGGGTTATATTTCGGAGGCCTGATTGTTTTGTTTATATATTTGTTTTCTTTATATATTCTACATAATAGTCCTTTGTCTGAGGAGCAGCTGGTAAAAATTTTTACCCACATTGTAGGTTGTCTCTTAGTTCTGTTGATGGTTTCTTTTGCAGTGCAGAAGCTTTTCAATAAGATGAGATCCCAGTTGCTGATTCTTTCTGCTAGTTCCCATGCTACTGAGGATTTGTTCATAAAGTCTTTTCCTATTCCAGTGTCTTCAAGAGTTCTGCCTAATTTATCTTCCAGCAAGTTTAGTGTTTCTGTTTTAATATTTAGATCTTTAATCCACTTGGATTTCAGTTTAGTGCATGGTAAAAGATAAGGGTCTAGTTTTAATCTTTGCAGGTTGAGATCCAGTTTTTCCAACACCATTTATTAAAGAGGCTATCTTTCCTCCAGTGGGCATGGTCAGCTCCTTTGTCAAAGATAAAGTAGCTGAGTACATCTGGAGTTCTTTTTGTGTCTTCCAGTCTGTTCCACTGATCCTCAGGCCTGTTTCTTTGCCAGTACCATGCTGTTTTTATCACAGTGACTTTTTAGTATAGTTTCAAACTGGGAATTGTTATACCTGCTGCCATGTGTCTGTTGCCTAGGATGGCTTTTGCTATTCTAGGTCTCTTCTGGTTCCAAATGAATTTTTGGATTCTTTTTCCTAGTTCTGTGAAATATAGTGTTGGAATTTCAATTGAAATTGCATTGAATCTGTATAGCAGTTTTGGTAGCATGGCCATTTTCACTATGTTGATTCTTCCTACCCAGGAGCAGGTGATATCTTTCCATTTTCTTATATCCTCTTCGATCTCTTTTTTCAGAGTGCTTTAGTTTTCAGTGTAGAGGTCTTTTGCTTCTTTTGTTAGATTGATCCCTAGATACTTCATTTTTTTGGATGCTCTTGTGAAAGGAATTGTTTCCCTAATTTCTCATTCAGTGAGTCTGTTATTTGCGTACAAGAAAGCTATTGATTTTTGGGTGTTGACCTTGTATCCAGCTACTCTGCTAAAAGTGTCAATTAAGTCTAGAAGTCTTTTGGTAGAGTTTTTGGGTCTTCAATGTAGAGTATCATATCATCAGCAAATAATGACAATTTAACTTCTACCTTTCCTGTCTTTATTGCTTTAATTTTTTTTCTCTTGTTTAATTGCCAAGGCTAATGTTTCCAGAACTATATCGAAGAGGAGTGGTGATAGTGGGCACCCTTGTCTTGTTCCTAATTTTAATGTGAAGGTTTTCAGTTTTTGGCCATTTAATATGATGTTGGCTATTGGTTTTTCATAGATAGCCTTTATTGAGTTGAGATAAAGACCATGTATTCCAATTTTTTGCAGGGTTTTTTTTATCATGAATGGGTGTTGAATTTTGTCAAATGCTTTTTCTGCATCTATTGAGAGAATCGTATGATTTTTTGTCCTTGACTCTGTTAATATAGTATATTACATTTAATGACTTATGTATGTTGAACCATCCTTGCATCCCTGGAATAAATCTGACTTGTTCAGGATGTATGATCTTCTTAATGATCCTCTGAATTCTGTTTGCTATTAGTATCTTATTAAGAATTTTTGCATCTATATTCATTAAGGAGATTGGCCTGTAGTTCTCTTTTTTAGTTGCGTCTTTCCCTGGTTTGGGAATCAAAGTGAAACTTGCTTCCAGGAATGAATTTGGAAGTATTGATTCCCTTTCAATTTCATTGAAAAGTTTGAAGAGTAATGACAGTAGTTCTCTAAATGTCTTGTAAAATTCAGCAGTGAATCCATCAGGACCTGGGCTTTTCTTTGTTGGCAAGTTCTTCATTACATTTTCAATTTCATTGATTGCAGTTGGGGTGTTTAAAATGTTTTTATCTTCTTCGTTTAACTTGGTAATTCATAAGTATCTAAAAATCTGTCCATTTTTTCTGTGTTTTCCATTTTGTTAGAGTACAGGTTCTCAAAGTAGGTATTGACTAGCCTCTGGATTTCTGTTGGATCTGTTGTGATTTCCCCATTTTCATTCCTAATTGCATGGATCTGAGCCTTTTCTTTCCTTGGTATTAGTTGGTTTTCAGCAATTTGATTTTTATGTATTTTGATATAGTTTTCGATTTCTTTGTGTTTTCCTGGTAGAATTCATTGAGCTACTTTGATACAGGGATTGATAACTTTTATGAGAAATTTTTTTACCTTTATTGCTTCAAGCATATTTGCTACCTTTTCATTTTTGTACTCCAGTTACTCTGAATGAGACCACTTGATACCAATCATTTTTGTTTTCTCCCCTTCTCTTACTCTCTTTTTTTTTTTCCTTTTCTTTCTCTGCTATATATCAGTTTAGGTGATTTCTAATTATTTTCTAAACTTTTATCTGCTTTTAAACCCCACTGTTAATTTTTTAAATTTTAGATTTTATATCTTTTAGCTAGAGATAACCCATTATTTCTTTTGTTCTTTTCCGTCTTTAATTTTATTTATTATTCATTACTACATTTTTGAGTACATAATGATGATATTTATCTGGGTATGGTAGCGCATGCCTATAATCCCAGCACTGGGAAGGCTGAGGCAGGAGAATCCCTGAGTTTGAGACCAGCCTGGGCTACATAGTGAGTTCCAGTTCAGTCTCAAATACAAATACATTGAGACCCTGTTGCAAATAAACAAAACAAAAACATTATGATCACATTTATCATGGGGGAGTTTGTACATGTACATAACTCATCTTATTTCTTTTTTTATCACCTTTCCCTTCCATCTATCTGTCTCTCTCTGCTCGCTCCAACTGTTGTTTCCCTTCCCATTTGAAGGAGATCTTCCTACTTATATTACCTGTATTTTATTTTGCTCTTTATTTATATTTTGGATTTCTTAAATAAGAGAAACCATGAAGTATTTAAACTTGTGTATCTCATTTATTTGACATAATAGTATGGTCGTGAGATATATCCGTTTACTTGCAAATACCTCAAATGTATCCTTCTGTATGGCAACACAGTAATCCATCATGTATAAATACTGTATTTTCTTCATTCATCTATTGAATGGGTATCTGCTGTTACATAAATTGTTTTAAACCTTTAGCTATTATAAATTGTTCTGTTTTAAACATGGGTATGCATGTTTCATTGTAATATGATGACTTTACCTCTTGGGAAGAGACCTAAGGGGGGAATAGCTGTGTCAAGTGTAATTTCTATTTGAATTGTTTGAGGATTCTTTGTAATGATCTCCTTAGAGGTTGTACTAGTTCACATTTCCTCCAACATTGTAGAAGGGTTTCTTTTTGCCCACAGCCTTACTGACACTTGTTATTATTTGACTTCTTGGTGATAGCCATTTCTGAAGTAAGATGGTATTTCAGTATTGTTTTAATGTGCATTTCTTTGATGGTGAGTGATATTAAACTTTTTTCATGTATTTTGTCCATCTGTACTTTTTCTGAGAAGTGTCTGTTCATTTTGCTTGCACATTTTATGATTGGGTTTTTTATTTTGAGAAGTCTAATTTTTTTAGTTCTTTATATATATTCTATATTTTAGTCCTCTAATCAAGGAATAGATTGCAAATGTTTTTCCCATTCTGTAAGATGCCATTTCACTCTGTTGTTTTCTTTAGTTGTACAAAAACTTTTTAATTTGATATAATCCCATTTGTTATTCCAGGTATTATTTCTTGTGCCACTGGGGTTCTGTTCAGAAAGTCCTTGTCTATGCCTGTGTCAAGAGTGTTATGCATTTTATCTTTTAGTAATTTGTTTGTATTTTAATATTGAGATCTTTATATTGATTTTAGTTTAGTACATGGTGAGATATATGGCTGTAGACTTAATCTTCTGCATATAGCTATCCTGTTTTCTTAGCACTGTTTATAAAAGAGGCTATCTTTAATCCAATGTACATTTTTGGCCCCTTAGTCAAAGATGACATAGTTGAATGTGTCTGGTATTGTTTCTGAATCCTCTGTTCTGTTCCATTGATCTACATGTCTGTTTTTGTGCCAGTATCATGATGTTTTTATTACCATAGCTTTGTAATATAACTTCAAATCTGAGATTGTGAGGTCTCCTCTTTGCTGTTGTTACTCAGAATTGCTTTTGCTATTCTGAGTCTCTTCTAGTGTCACATGAATTTTTGGATTGTTTCTCTAGATCTGTGAGGTATGCTGTTGATATTTTCATTGAGATAGTGTTAAATCTGTGTATCACTTTTGGAAGTATGGCTGTTTAGACTGTATAGATTCTGTGTATCCAGAAACAGGAGATTTCTTTCCATTTTCTGATATCCTCCTCAATATCCTTTTTTAGAATGATGTAGTTTTCATTATAGACGTCTTTCATTTCTTAGATTAGCTTAGTTCCTGAGTATTTAATCTTTCTTAATGTTACTGTGAATTGTATTTTTTTCCTAATTTCTTTCTTGGTGAGTTCATTATTAGTGGATAGGAAAGGTATTGATTTTTGGGTATTGATTTTGTATCCTGCTACATTGCTGTATTTGATTATTAATTCTCAGTACCTTTTATTGGCACTGTGGGTCTTATAATTAGAGGATCGCATCATCTTCAAGGAGTGATCTACTACTTCTTCCTCGGCTAATGTTTTGAAAATTGTGTTGAACAGGAGTAGTTGTAAGTTAGAATTTTTTTCATTGTGTTCATGTTTTCCTTTAAATCTTTGGATATATTTATAGTATTATTTTTAAATATTTATATCCACCTCATTTATCATAATCAAAAAAAATCTTACATATCAATCACTAAAACATCATAAAATGACAAAATAATGAACTGTCAGTATGAGGTAATTAATCTTAAGAGCATTATGTTAAATGAAATAAAGCAGATGTTCAAATCACATACTCTGTGATTCCATTTTTATTAAATTCTATAAATGGCAAAATTATAGTTACAGAGAAGGTTGATGCTTACTAGACTTGAGAATCAAAAAAGATTGGCCACCAAGGGAGTAGAAAAATGGAAAGTTTTATATTATGATTATTGTAAGACTGTACTTACTCATCAAAATTCACTGAATTATACCTTAAAACTTCTGAATTTTAGTGTGTCAATTATACCTTAACAATGCTGATTTTAAAATTATCTTTCAATTATTTTATACTTTTACATCTCTGTTTCTGATCAAATATACCCAAGAAATTTAAGGAAAACCAGAAAAATCATTAGTGCTATGAAACATCTCTGCATGTCGTTAAAATATTAATGTCCTATTACAGGTTTTTAACTATGTCCAGTTTATTTGTTTTGTTGTTGTTGTTGTTGTTTTGTTTTGTTTTGTTTGAGACAGGGTTTCACCATGTAGTTGAGACGGACCTGGAACTCACTATGTAGCCCAGGCTGGTCTCGAACTCACAGCAATTCTCCTGCCTCAGCCTCCTAAGTGCTGGGTTTACAGGAGTGCACCACCACACCCAGCTCTGTCCAATTTATTGCTTTGAGAAATATAAATACAGTGTAAGTCCCCAAGTTATGAACATTCAAGTTTTAAACTTTCACAGGTGTACATATAAGATTCATATGTGTACTGTATAAGATTCACTTTATCAGATTATGAATGAATCCAACTACAAACATTCTCCCAGAATGGAACTTATTCTTAAGTCAGGGAGTTATTGTACACTTAAATTGTTTGAGTACTTGCTATGAGCTGAGTACTTTGATAAGGCTGGAGATTGAGATCAGATTGCATAAGAAATTTTGTGTTTGAAGAGTATAGTGCAGAGGGTAACCATGTAAATAAACAAATACGACAACAGTATAAACTTTTGTATAACAGTAACAATAAACTCCTGGCCTATTATCATAACATTTTTAGATTTTATCTACTAACTCCATTATCTTGATCATTTTGGGGTTGTTTTCTGTCCTAAGTTATAAATTTTGATTCATCATCCTTAAAAGCATGTTAAATTTTGATCTAGAAAGCAAGTAATTACTTGCAAATTTATCTGATTCTCCTAAGTTTATAAGCTTTGTTAGTGTGGGTCTAGAATGATGCTGACTGTTAGAACTACATAGATGCTAATAAGATTTGATAACTTTTAAGGTATGGCTTGTGTAAGGTAAAGTAGTCCATAAAATGACCCAGGTGTTCTGAATGCCTTTATACGTGGTTGGCTGAGACTTATTGTTGCCTTTTTCCTCTGATTGTTTTTGTCTGGTAGTTATCTTTTTCCTGGTCTTGTGGAGCCTCGCTGTGCATATGCCCTGCTTCATATTCAACCACAGATCCAAGAGGACCCACCTTCAGACTTCTAGAGCTCATTGTCTCCATAGCTTTCTCTTTTCTCTTACTCAGCCCTACAAACTCCAGGTGCCTCAGACTCAGTTAACTCTAGTTTCTGCCTCAGCACTCGTGAAACTTGTGTGCTGCAGGACTTCCTGATCTACATCTGAGGTTTTGGCCACCCTACAGGCAGAAACTTAGGAAATCATAGGACTCACCTTGGGGTTTTTTACCCACTTCTCTTTAAGTATCAGAGCCCTGCACTTGTTTATTAAATTCTGGAAACATTGCTTCATATTTTCATATTAAAAGCCTAACTTTGTAGTTATTTATAATGGGAGTGTTAGTCCAGTACCTGGTTCCTATAAATTATTGAACCTTGTTTGTATTTTAATTGTCCAACATTTAACTCACGTCTCATAATTTGCACACAGTGCTTTTTCTTCCTGGAGCTTTTCCCCCAACCTTTTGTACCTGCAAGACACTCATTATTTAAAGGTCGTATTACATGTCACCTTTTCCTTATAGTTTTCCTTGAGGCTACCAAATCTGAGGTGGATGTTGTACTTGAAATTCTCATTGCACCCAGGGCTGGGGATTTAGCTCAGTGATTCTGCTACCTGCCTCACAAGCACAAGGTCTGGAATTCGATCCCCAGTACCCCCAAAAAATAATAATAAGAAGAAGAATAATTCATTGCACCTGACCCTTGCTTGTACCTGTAATTACTTGTTTACATTGTATCCCCAATGCCTAACACAGTGAAGATTTCAAAAATCAGTCTCTTTTCTTTCAACTATTGTATGTGGAAACAAAATGTCATTCAATTCAGTGTGCCTCAAGAATATTTAGGAATTTTTGTGCTTCTCTGATTAGTTTGGAAATTGTAGCAGTTGCCATCTGTGTTCCATTTCCTTTTAAAATTGGTCCTTATGTGCAGAGATTAGTATTTTTCTTCTTTAGCATCTAAATTATGAACATATTAATACATACTTATCTACAAATAGTGGTTACTTCATGATACTATTTTTAGAGGAAAATTTGGGGTTTTTTTTTTCCTAACATACAAATAAGTATTGTTAAAAAGTATCTTTCAAGGGGGCAAGGGATTTAGCTCAGTCACACTGTGTCTGCCTTGCAAGTGCAAGATCCTGAATTCCGTCCCCAGTACCCACCCCAAAAAAGTATCTTTCAAGATAAGCACCAGCAACCCCTTAGTTGTTATGGCACATTTCAAGAATTAAGTGTGGGGGCCAGGGATTTAGCTCAGCGGTTCGGTGGCCTGCCTTGCAAGCGCAAGGACCCGAGTTCAATCCCCAGTACCAAAAAAAGAAAAATTAAGTGTGGCTCTTGGCCTGCCTTGCAAGCGCAAGGACCCGAGTTCAATCCCCAGTACCAAAAAAGAAAAAAAAAAAGAATTAAGTGTGGCTAGGTTTCATGTGGGATGTGGTGGTAGATACACCTTTCCATTGAATAGCTTTTAATAATAGTATCTTTCTTAGAAAGAAATCTTTAATTATTAAATTAGAATATATTAGTGATAATTTTATTTTTTATTTATAGAAAATATTTCTAGTTTTTATTTCACAGGGTTGTGAGTGATTGCATTTTATTTTAAGGTTACTTGTCATGAATTTTGTACATGTTTGCCTTAAGTTTAAAATTAAAATTGTTGGCCCACAAGCACTTATGAACTGTCAATTATGAACAGTCTTTGAATCAGTAGAGACCTTGAAGGTCATTTGTTCTAGACTGTTCCACACGCTGCTTGACAGAAGCTGGTGTGAGGCAGCTCCTTTTAGATTACACAGTTGTAATTGGAGAAAGTTGTTAGAAACTGTAGTAATAATGCATCAAATTCTATTTTCCATAAACTTCTCTTGTAGTTCCCATTTCTGCCTTCTGTAATTTTAAAGGATTAAATTACTTTCAAGGTATTTTATTGTATAGCCATTTTTAATACCTGTTTTGTTCTGCTTTGAAATTTTTTTTTTGCCTTAAGCATCTCGATTGTAAAACTGTTCTTCATTTTTATCTGTCTAGTATATATGTATCTTCTGCTGTACTATGCAGACGTGAATCCAGCCTTCTAAATGTGACTTGTATTAAGGACAGTATTACATCCCTGCTTTATATACTCATCTCATTCTTAATGCCTCCTAAGATTGCCTTCACTTAATTATTTTTTATTAAAAGAAATTTAAAAGTCCTAAAATTTTAGCAAGGTGTATGGAGCATGCTTATAGATCCAGCTATTTGGGAGGCTGAGGCAAGAGGATCCCTTGAGCCCAGGGTCTTCAAGGCCAGCCTAGGCAACATAGTGAGAATGTCTCTTAACACACATACAACATTTTAAAAGGGCCCAAATTTTAAAGCCTGTTTTCTTTGTTATATCCTTACACTATTTTATGTTGAAATGCAAGCATTTTTTTTCAGCTTTTTAGTTCAGCATACTGGTGTACTGTGTTTTATTTGTAGATTTGACATGCTTTTGTCTGCTCTCTGTGCCAGGAAATAAACTGGAATAAGAAAAGGTCACATGTAGCATTCTGTTAGTTACCTCCAGAATTCATCCTCTAGTTCAACATCAAGTACTGTTATCTCTGGGCATGCTGGTTTGGTCAGCTGGAAGTCTTCCTAATTGTGTTATGGAGATCGTTTTGCTCTTCTTGAGAATGTCACCAGAGACTTTATGTGCATCCTTGCTGAAATTAAGGTGCCTTGATCTGTGACATTCTCTTCATACAGCATACTAGTAGCCTTTCTGCTTACAGAATGCCTGTCCCACCTTTGCTGTTATGTTTTGTGACAATTTTCTACTTTTGCATACTTTTTGAAATGTTATAGCTAAACAAGCAAGCCTCTTAGTTCTCTTGGCATCATGATGGTGTTTTTTTGGAAGACTTAAATATTTGTAAAATGTCAAGGTGCTTTTATTATTTCCTTCATACTAGGAGGACTCACATGGCTGTTGACATCAAATACTGTATGAGAAAAAAGAATTCAGAGCTCTTAAGTCTACATGACATTAGATCTTAATGGAGTGGTAAAGCTGTTGTTTTATCATAGCTTTTAAGTAATTGTTGTTGTTGTTGTTAATGGAAGTCTGACTTTTGTCTCCATTTTATATCTCTTGAAATTCATACCATTTGAAAAATAAGCTCTGGTTTTTAGAAAAAGAACCAAATCAGAATTCCACTCTGATTTATTTGTTATTAATGTAGGCTGGTATTCAAGGTGAAAAAAAGCACAATTGAAAGGTTTTTACTAAAGTATTCCAATTTTTTCTATCATAAATTTTTCTGTAGTTTTCTACAGACACTACATTTGTAAAAAAAAAACTGTAATAGGCTATTTCTATCCATGGGATTCCAAAATTATAGACACTGATGTCAATGTAGATGAGGTTAGCCTAATTTGGTCAAGAGCGGGACATGCTGAGTCTCTGTATGGATAGCTGAAGGCTACTGCCAAGATTGACAGATGTCCTGTGGATGACAGAGAGTCCAACGGATAAAATTTGCTCTTGGGTTACTTTTCTAAGAAACAGTTATCAAAGTCATACCTTTTTTCTATTGATCACATGCAAAATGGTGAGGTCTGGTTTTAACTTAGGTTTTCAAATACTGTATTAGCCTTATTTATCCCAGAAAGATAAAGTCTTATACTTTCTTATTAGAGTATAAAATTCTTTTTTGAAAGTTTAGTACTAATTTTTCTGGAATTTATTGTAAACCTGTCATATTTTACTAAGAATTTGAGACACTTAAAGCAATTAATGTAAAAGAGTACATTTATTATTAGTGTAAAAGAGGCAATTAATTTGATAACAGCCTTTGTTTTATCTTATTGAAAATCATTTTATTAAGAAAAGCATTAGAACTTACCCAAATACATTAGTATTATTGTATCTTAAAATAAGAAAAAGATTTTAAAGTTGTTAGTTTCATGATGATAAGGTTAAGCATATTTAAGAAAAATGTATTGACTGAGATTTTGTAAGATTTGAGTAATGTAAATATGTCTTTGGCAATGAGGTCCCTTTGAATTTAAATATAAACTAAATAGCTATTTCTGTTCAAATGGGACATTTTTGATCTGAGAGGATTTTTCTTGGTTATATCTGTATTACAGTGTTAGATGTATAGTAGAAACTTACGAAGTAAATATTGGGGTAATCTTCCTAGGAAATGAACCCACTAGCTAATATGAGAAATGAAAATCAAGAGTGTGTACCTACCAGGGCTCAGAGGTTTCTCAGGCTCTCAACAAGCCCAGTGCAAGTTTGCCCAGAGGATGAGTATGTGAGTGCAGTTAGGCCCAGAGTTAAGGTGAAACTGCAGCAGTGAGGACATTATCTTCTTTAAGTATTTTTAAGAAGTTTGCAAGAATTGATACAGAGTCCACCATGGGCCATCTATTTTTATGATATAAATACTGATATCATTTAACTCCCATGAAGGAGAGAAAAATATGGTAAAATAAGATGGATTTTTCCCGGGGTCACTCAGCTCATGGCAGGAAAAAAATAGGTTGTAGGCTTTCATCTTCAAGACCAGTAGAGTTTTGAGATGATAAAAAATAATCTCCATAGAAATTCATTTAAATTAGAGAACTGAGGCTGGAGGTGGAGCTCAGTGGCAACATACTCGCCTTGTATATGTGAGGCCCTAGGTTCAATCCTCAACACTACAAAAAATAAATGAGAGAACCTTTGGGGACTTACTTTCATAAACGATCTCCTTTTCACTCTAAAGCTCAATTTTAATTCTTTCCCTTCTCTTTTGGACTAAAAGAAAATACAGAGAGCTGGGGATTTAGTGCAGTGGCACTGCACCTGCCTCACAAGTGCAAAGTCTTAGGTTTGATGCCTGATCCCCAATACAAGAAAATAAAAAGAAAGAAAATACAGATTCTTTTGTTTTGTTTTGTTTTGTTTTTTGAGACAGGGCCTCACTATGTAGTTGAAACTGACCTGGAACTCACTATGTAGCCCAGGCTGGTCTGGAACTCAGAGCAATCCTTCTGCCTTAGCCTCCCAAGTGCTGGGATTACAGGCGTACGCCACCACGCCCAGCGAAAATACAGATTCTTGGACTTCCACAAACCCAAAAAGACCTCTATAAAAATATTTAACTATTATATGAAAAATAACATAGCAATCTTGTATTTAGTTCTCAAAATATAACACCATTTAAGCAACTGATTGGAAGGGAAGTACAAAAAGGTGAAAAGAGAAGCATTCCTGGGCTGAGCATTATGGAAAGAGCTGATTTGTAGTATGCAACTCAGGCCAGAGTGGCAGGGAGTAACCTTGAAGTCCTTGCTAGCCACTGGCCCTGTCTGTACAGCCTCGCACCTATGGGTTGGGCTAAAATACACTCTGCTGCTGTGTCCCATTCATAAATATCCTGAATGTTTGATTGTTGTAACCTTATTGAAACAGAGTAATCAAAGGCCCCAATAGTATCATAGCCCAGTCCATGACAAAATAAAAACATTATCTGGACTCATGCAGGGATTAGCATATCACAGTTTGTTAGCTGTGTAGAAAAAGTGAAAATTTTGTGGCCATGTGTTATGAATGATTTCAGTTTAGGAAAATATTTAGACATGAACATTAATTTAAACTTCATTTTGACATGTAGAATTAACTTCTTATGAGTATACTTTTTGTGCTGAGGATTGGGTGATGAAAATAACATTATTATTTAATTTATTTTGGGCTCTTATTTAATATTAAAATGTACCCACAGTACATCATTTGTATACTGTGGGTATTCAGATGACTGTCTCCTCAAGACTACTGTTGTCTCCCAAATATTTATTTCTTCATTCAGTCCAAGATCTTGTCATCTCTCTCCAGAATCTCTGCAGTGGCTGCCTTACCGCACATCCAACCCCAGCCCTTCCCAGTTATACTGACCAGAGTGTTCTTTCTAAAATCAAAATCTACTGACCTTTTTTAGCAGGGACAAGACAAGACACTTTCACAAGGGTTCTAGGAGGCCCTACAGGTTCCACTTCTGTTCCCTGCTGCAGCAGCCCCATCAGGACCTGCCTTTCTGCCTTCTAGTTGCCCCACTCTTTCTGTGTCTTATACTTGCCCTGCTTGGTTTTGCCTCACTCCTTAGCCCTGGCACCAGGATTGTACCTCCTCTCTATTTCATGATCTTGCCCCCTCATGTTTCATCTCAGGGACATTTCTGTGACTCTGGAAAGTTGTTCCTATGTCTTAACTAGATCAGACCCAGGCTTCCTTGGCAGTTCCTGCTTCTTCCTGGTACTTGTTACAGTTGCAATTTTGTGTTTATTTACATAATTTGATTAATGTAGAATTTACAGTGTGCCACAAGGTCGGGAGCCATGTCTACATTTCCTCAGTGATTATACCCTTGCTATTTAGAGCAGGATCTGCTCATAATGATAACTTAATACGTGTTGAATACTTGAAAATTTGACAAAGTCCTTTTTCTTAGCCGTACTGCCTATATAGGGCTAGCCACAAAGAGCGGTCGTGAAGATGAATGAGTGGAGGCACACATTATTAGTCATGAGAGTACAACATGCACAAAAATATTATAAACTACATTGTCAAGTGGGTTTGAAAATAACATTTTTAATTATTTGGAAATACACTATTAGACTGGCCTTTTTCAATAAACCCAAAATGAATGAATTACATAAGTAGTACAGGCAATATTTATGATAGCCTATGACATTCACAAAGTAATCCAAAGGAAATAAAAAGTTGAAGAAATTTGATGTTGAAGTTGAAAAAAGTAAAATACATTAATATTTCTAAATGCAAGAGCATCACAGGTCTGTATAGGCAGAATGAGGAAATTTTTAGTCCTGCCAAATACTCTTTGAAAATCCTTTGCAGCCTGAGACTACTTTTTTCTCTATTTTGTGAGATTGTTAGGTCAGTTTCCCCTCTTCCAACATAACTGAAGCCATTCTGCCCCAGCACCGGGATTGTGATATTAGGCATGCGCCAGGCAAGAAGGCTGGCTGGGCCCTGCATTCTCACAGTGGTCAGGTGATCGCTGTTGGGAAGCAGCTGCCTGAGGCTTATGGCAATCAGTGCCCCCTCTCTTCTGCCTCCGGACAGCTGGTTATTTATCAGCCTCCAGAGAAGTCTTTCTTACTCATTGCTCACTGGGAGAGAAGAGAGATAATGCAGCAGGCTTTTGATTGATCCAATGGGAATTACATTGATCTGGTGTCTGGCCTTGGTTCTTATCAAGTGGATCACGTCTAGGGTAGGCCATCTTTATTTTGGAGATTGTGACATTAATCATTAATTTGCATATTTGATAGGAATGAAATAGCTACACAATTTTTTTCTTCTTTTGTATCAGTTTTTATTTTGTTGATTAAAGGAGCTGTTAGTTCTACCTATCAGCTAAAATGCTTAAAATTATAATTTGTAATTTTTATTCTTACCTCTCTATTCCTTCTCAAGGGCTTTCTGTGGTATCATTCTTTAGTATAAAAGTAGCTTTTCTCAGTGTCATTCCTTGAACAAGTTTTTATGATTAAAGAAGTTCAACTTTTAATATTATAAAATTAATGTAGACTTTGGGTATACACATTTTAAACATTCTTTTTTGGAGAAAAAGGATTTACTATTGCTTGCTATTTTAAAATTATAATTATTAAGAATTTCTAACATTGGAAAGTTTTTTAAAAACTAAAGCCCCACCTTCTGTCATGTTTTCTTTTTAAGGTCTTGCTAATAATAAAATGTATGCCTTACCTATAAAATATTGACAAAAATATAAGATTATATACTTCTTGTTTTTGAAGTTCAATACTAAACATCAGGCTTGAGAAATGCTTGATAGAATGCTAGCTGGCCAGTTGCCTCTTGGACAAGAGTCTAAAACTAAACAAATATTTAAGATTATACTATTTGAATTACTTTTTTTACACTTCCATTAAAAATGACTGTATCTTTCATCTACTATCCACCTTTTCTGTTTCCACAGAAGAGTAGTAAATTAAAATATATAAACCCATTGCTATTTGCTAAGCACCACTTTGCTAAGCAACATAAAGCTTCTGAAAACTTATATTTCTTTCAAGCAATATTTTAATCTCTGCTCTGTAATTTTTCACATTTTAGCAAGTTTTAAGCATGCTGACTCTTACTTGAAGTGATCCTCTTAGTGAATATAATTGGAGAAATCTCTTCAAGAAACAAACTATGCAACAAAAATTCTAGTGTTTTAAAAGCTAAACACTAATTTTGTTGTACTGACAGCTATTTACTTGGTTTTTATTTTTCTAAGTGTTGGCCTGCCAAGTTATGGAATGAAGGTCAAGTTAATTGCTTTAGTTGAATTGTGGACTTTTTAGTGATCCACCAAAAAACTGTTTTTAAACAAAAGAATGCTAATATTTTATTTTTAAAAAGTTTTAGAGGGAGGAAGAATAGGAAGTTGACCAGTGCAGTATTTGAATACTTCAGTCAGTTAACACAAGCAAGTTTTTCTAACAGATATAAGGTGTATATATTTTGAGAAAGCTCACTGTACTATGTAAGAGAAAACTGGTCTGGAACTTTGGCTATGCATATGGTACTGCCTGTATGGTACTGTTTTTTAGTATTGTCACAATAAATTTTATTTAATAATGCAGTGATTAAGCCCTTTCTAGTCATTGGTTTGTTGATCTACAAATGGAACTAAATAAAACTTACTTTACAGAGTTCTTATTTGAGTGAAATGAAATTTTGCATGAAGGAACTTGGAACATTTTCTGTTATTTCCTTACTTTGTAAGAAAAATATACTTGTTTTTGTGGGTTAGATCATCCAGTAGAAAACTTGAACAAAATAAAAAAACAGTGGTATGTCAAATGTGTTCACTAGGATTTAAAACATGTCTGTCTTTATAAGTTATGTATTAACTAGTATTGTGAACAACTTTTACGCCCTTTTGTCATTTGCCTTCAAGTCAAATCTTTATGGAAGAATGATTCACCCTGATTCAAGGTGAGTGAGTATCTTACCAGGACTCTCAGAATGCCTGTGAGCACAGCGGTGGAGTCTTTGGAACCTTACAGTTTAACTTGTTTATGCTGTGGCTGTCGGTTTCTGATTAGCTCAGCCTCGCCCATGTTTTGACCTATACTAGTTTGCTTTACAAGCTGTTCCCAGGATGGCTAAATTAGAAGAGTCACGAGTACAGGCCTCAGTTATTTCCATTCACTGGTTAGGTGAGGTGGGAATGTGGATGTTAGCCCAGAGTTCTTTGTGACTGACCTGTGACATGGAACTTCAATGAGATTTGTCTTACTATTTTTATTAAAAATAAAATTCTAATACTACAGTTTTAACATGATAATCTTTAGAAAATTTATATCAAGGCTGTGCAACAGACTTCATGTATAAAGCACCTATTTTTAAAACAATGATTCTAACATGGAAGCAAAATTTCAATGTTCTAGTTCACAATTTATAGTGTATTTTTCTAAAATACATTTTTATTCCTAGATTGCTTAGTGAAAGAACTTAATAACACTCATTTTACTTTTAATCCTTATGGAGGTAAATGATTTACCCAAATTGTATTCATTGATGGGATCTGATATAATTTTTAAAGTTTATTCTTTAAAAGAATTTTATCTCAATTGGGTTTATCTAGTAATGAATATGTCTTGTGTTTCAGTATAGCACTTAAACTAAATATTTTTAATGCAGCCTTACTTAATACTTTTCAATTAACAGAAAGATTTGAGTATTTTGCACATCCTTAAGTACCTTTTTGATAAGTTTTTGCTAAGATTAATATAGGACCTACCTTTTAAATATCTAAATTAGTGATTCTGTAAATAAATCTAAATGATTACCTTAAAATAAATTTAGCATGCCATAAAAGATAATCTAGATGTTTTTCATTACCCATTTTTGACATAATACCATTTTATTTCATAGAATTCTTTTGTCAGTATTTTACAGTTTTTAATAACGTGAAGTGATAAATGAGATTTTGCCTTTTATTTAATGGGTACTTTAGTAAATATTCTTCCTACCTTAAAAATATAAATAATAATTCCAACAGCCATCCCAAAGAGGACTATTAGAAATAACAGCTTAAAATTTGTTTCATTGGGCTACTTAATCAAGTTATCAAACACTTCAAGATTGGTAATGGCCTTGCCAAGCTATTACATATTATCTGTAGTTTTATTAGTAAGTTTTAGTTCATGGGTGTCCAACCTTTTGGTTTTTCTGGGCTGCACTGAATGAGAAAGAATTGTCTTGGGCTGTGTATAAAATATGTAATAAAATTATTGTAATAAAACTTCCTTTTTTATATTTTAATTATTGTACAAAATAACACACCAATCCCGTTTAAATAAGAAAGCTTACATTTATACTTGATATAGTGGCTTTCTTCACAGGGATGCACCTGTTATAATATTCACTGTGTTTTACTCACCAAGATAAACAAGCATATGTAATATATGATATGCACAGGTTCCCATTTGGTTGTGTGTGTCACTGTCCCCTATATTGTGTTGTTACCTTAGAGCCCATGCATTAGCACCACACAATTGAGTCATAAAAAGTATGGCTAAAAATGATACAATAATGTTACAAATTGATGATCTTAGGGGGCTGCTCTGCTAGCTGTCCAGGACCATGCATTGGACATGCCTGTTTTAGCTGGTAGAAATACTTCTTTCCATATTGGCCCTTTCCAGGCTATAAGGCTTAACTCTAGTATGACAGTGTTCAGAGGAGGCCTATAATCTAATAAACTAAATATCTTAATGAGGGGATTGGAACAGAGCTGTGAGTGGTGCCTTTTAATATCAAGTGATCACAGTGGGCTGTTTACTCCATAATAGTTTATCATGAAATGCTGCAGTAGTGCCCATAGATACTATATTCTATTGTTAAAAGACATGATAAACAGGGTGCTGGGGATGTATTCTGTATGTTTTACTAACTTTGGATTTGTGATCATGCTTTTTTTTGTAGATTTCTTTGTAAAGGACTTTTTTATTTTACTTTTAATTTTGTTTTGTGATATATAATAACAATACTTGCTACAATAATAAAAAGGTACAAAGCTATCCATTGAAAAGTCCCTGTTGCATCTGTGTCCCTCAGCATCCTTAGAGACAATGTTGATAGTTAGAATTTTATTAAAATGTGTTTCTCTTATATTTTATGAACTTTAAAATTAAGAATACATGAATAATGTGAGATTTTAATTGATATTTTTCTCTTAAATTGTGTTAAGGATATAATTTAAGGTCTGGGGTATTGTTTTGCATACTAAATCTAAGAACTTGAAACAAATTAAACTTTCTTTATAATTATAATTTTAAAACTATTTTTCCTTGAGATTTATAAATATTTGAGAGACTGTGAACCCTGTGCCAGTTTTTGTGAAGATCATTAATCCAATAGTAAAAAATACAAATCATGACTTTAATGTGTATTTCTCTTTTGAATGAGGTTGAGAATTTTTCTTTGTGGTTATTAATAAATAATTTTACTCCACACATTTTGTCTTATATTTGTAATATTCAAAATTACTGTATATTCTTGAATTTTTTTCTAGATTCTCTTTTGTTTTCCCCATTTCTTTGCAGTATCATTCCATTGTATATATTAATCTCATGGTGCCAGTTTCATTTATTATTGCTTTTTAAAAAATTCTTAGACCTTTTAATTCACCTACTTTTATAGGTTACTATCATTGTGCTAGGCTGTGTGTTGTGAATGTTGGAATGTGTTCTAGATCTGGTAGTACAATGGTGAACAAAGTCCTTGCCTCCACAGAGCTTAGAGTCTATGGGAAGTTTGCTGAATTGTATTTCCCAGTTTTATTAATGTATCCATTTATATCAATTATATTAGTTGTTAATTTAATTTATTCTTCAGTTTGTTTATAAATGATTCAATAGCCATGTACTTACCAGATACTTATTTAAAGATAGGTGCTGTTTTAGGGCCTGTGTATACTGTAGTGAATAGGACAAATAAGTATTTGCAGTACTTCTGTTTTAGTATCAATCAAGATGATGTCAGTGGAGTGCCACACAGAAGTATGGAGCTGTGGAACAGCTTTAGATTTGGCAGTTCAGGCATGTCTGTCTGAGAAGAGACATTTCATCTAAGACCCAAGAGATAAGAGGAGGGCAATGATTGCAGTGATCCAAAGGAACAGCAAGTGTGAAGGCCAGACATTAGGCACATTTGAGAAAACCAAGGAGGCCAACAAAGATGCATCACAAGGGGGAGAGCAGGTGGTAGGATCAGAGGACAGCACAGTAGGTAGATCACAGGAAGCTTTGGAAATCAGACCTGGAGTTTGGAACTTATTCCAGGTGCAAGGGAAGCAATGGAGAATTTTGAGCAGGAGCTGAAATGCTCACTCTGACTTCTGTTTGAACAGTGGTGTTGGGGCCAGGAGATAGAGTGGGAAAACCAGTAGATTAATCTTTTCCATGCTTTTCCATTTGGTAACTTCTATGAATTCCTTAAAAGTCAAATTGTAGCCAGGTGTGGTGGTGAACACCTATCTGGGAGGCTGAGGTAGGAGGATCACAAATTTGAGCCCAGGTTGGACAATTTAGTGACTTCGTGAGACCTTGTCTCAAAAAAAGAGGCGGTGGATGAGAACCAAGACATGTCATGTAAAGGTACAAGATCACAATGATTAATGTAACTGTACTGTACTGTATACCTAAAATGTATCAATAAACTTAATGAGAAAAAAAAAACATGAAAGGAAAGACCTGGGAATGTAGTTACAGTGCAAAGGCCCTGGATCTAATCTCCATTACCACAAAGGAGGAAGAAAAAGTCAGTTTGTATGTCATTAGCAGATCATTTCCACTCTGTATCCACTTTGATGATAGTTACCACTTTATATTGTATTAGAAGTATTTATCTCTCCTTCAACTAGACATTTCCAGAGCAGATGCCATATCTAATTTCCTTTTATCTGTCCAGCTTCTCTTGCACAGTACTTCACAAGTAATGTATCATAAATGCGTGTTTGCTGAATTGAATTTTAGGTTACATTATATTGTCATGTTTTAAAATGTATGTTTTTTTTCTAGAGACGTGGAGCTATTTCCTATGACAGTTCTGATCAAACTGCGTTATACATTCGTATGCTAGGTAAGCACTATTTAGTTTTTATCATTATCAGTTAAATCTAGTTATCATATGTTATTGTTTGAGGTTGACTCATCTTTCATTAGGTAGTTTTTCCTAACTTAGAAGAACTAACCTATTACATCAAAACTTAGAGTCCAAAACCCAATGTTGAATATGATATGAATAAAGAAGGGCATTTTAAAGTTGTAAGTAATTGAGAAATCTCTGGCTTAAATACTAGGACACTGTCGTTAGTGCTTTTGCTTTATTTTGTTTTGTTTGATACAGGATCTCTATAAATAGTCACTACATTGCCCAGGCTGGGCTCAAGCTTGCAGTCCTACTGCCTCAGCCTCCAAGAGTTCTGGGATTACTGGAGTGGGCCACATGCCCACCTTACTAGTACACAGTTTTAAACCAACTTTTGAATATTCTTCATTAAAAATAGGTTTGTAGAGTTACTAAATAAGGGAGATGAGTGCTGACATGGATGAAGATGAGGCCATAAAATGCCTGATCAAATGGACCAGTCTCTGGAGATAGTTTGTTCTCAGTTGACTAATGTGTAAATATATGTATAACTTTTCTTTTCCTCTCTTTACCAACACTGTCTCTTCATCCCACACTCAATGACCTCTTGTACTTTAATTCATTCTATTAAACATGTATACTAAGGTTCTAGTAGTCAAATTTACTCATCTTTTGTTGAGGAATCTCTTTTGGCTCCTTTCCTCATGTGCAGAATTCTTCCATCTTTAATGTATTGAGCCATCTTTATTTTTCACATAACTCAGTTTTTTTAAGTGTAAATATTCCCCTAAAGTTTCAGTTTTGCTCTTCCTTTTTCCCTCTTTAGGTACTTTTGATGTCTTATCTGCCTCAATTATGTTCTGCTTTAGTACTTTTTTTTCTCATAAATGTTCAGCCTTTTCTTCTTTACCTCTTGTATCTCATTCTACAAACATGTTTAGGATTTTCTTATCCTTAAAATAGTGCTAGACTAATAGGTAGTAAGATTGAAAAATACAGTGAATGTTTAAATTTTTTTAATTTAAAAATTTAAAAACATTATTAGAATAAAAAACACATTGCCATTCATACCTCTCAAAATATTCCCCTCCCTTTGAATATATTTATCCATCACTCTTGTCATTTTTGAAAGCAGTTCTGGAAGTCCTAGTTCGTGTGTGTCTTTAGTTGTGCTATAATGGGTGCCTTAGTGTCTTAAATTAGTTTAACACATTTAACCTTTCATGGTCATTTTGGTCATTGTTGGGGAAGAGCTATAGTTGCCCAGTGCCCTGTCCTGTGAATAAGGTGAATGTAAGAACACACCATAATGTTTCTTTTATTTGTTTCTTTTGTTTTTTGGGAGTGGGGGGTTGGTACCAGGGATCAAACTCAGGACCTTATGCTTATGAGGCAGGCAGCTGCACCACTGAGCTAAATCCCCAGCCCTCTACTATAATGTTTTTATGAGTCTGCCTTCCCATTGCATGGCACTTTGTGGCAGCATTTACCATATTTTTGGTCACATCTTACAAAGACACAAAAGAGGAACTCCAGGACTGCTTCAAAAAAAAAATGACAAGATGTGCAACATCATTAGTCAATAGAGAAATTCAGATTAGAAATGTAATGCAGTTAGTTTCTCATAGTAATTTTTATTAATATTTTGATTTCAATTTCTGATTATTCATTGATAGTGTATCATAATGTAGGTAACTTTAATATTGAAAGCTTGTCCTACCACCTTATAAAACTCACAAAATATATGAGCTGGAGTATCCATTACTTTGTAAATTTCACATAAATGATTGTGTTGTCTCCCCAAAAAATGACAAGAATGATGGGTGTGTTTAAAGTGAGAGAGATTAACCATAATGTGTTCTTGTGCTGTAATAAATTGTTTAAAATTTAAAATTCATCACACATTTTGATCATCCATTGTCTTTAATTTTTTGAAACTACTCCATATAGGTATGTTTGGATTCCTCAAACTTAGCGTATCTTTTTAAAAAATGTTTGTGTTCCCCAAGACTCTTTGTTTGGTAGTCTTTGGCTGTATCAGTAGATAGAACTCTACTCTTCCAATTGTCAGGTCAAAAATTCAGTCATTCCTTACTTTTCTTTCTTACACACTCCCATGTCTAATTCATCAGTTAAACCCTATTAGTGTACCCCTCCCATATATATATAAAATCTCATCGGCTAATATCATTGCCACTCCAGTCTAAACCACAGCTACTCCCATTTATTTGTTCCTTAGCTGGTCCTGTCTGTTGTATGAGGCTATAAAGTACCTAGTATTATGTCCATCTGTCTATTCTAGTTGTAACACCCAGAGTAAATCTTTTTAAGCTTAAGTTAAGTCATCTTACTTCTCTGTTTAGAATCTTCTGATAGGTTTTTATGTTAGGGTAATAATCAGAGCTGTTACAGTGGCCACAAAGGCCCAGTATTCAGTGTTTGTACTGACTCTCTGATCTTACCTTCCATTAATTCTTTCACTCACCTGACTCTTGCCACAGTGGCCTCTTTACCCATCTGTGAACCTGTCAACTGTACCAATTTCTCAGGGTATTTATACCTGCTGTCCTTTATCCTTGGAAACCTCTTCCTCCTGATACATTTGGCTCACTGTCTTATTTCCCTCATGTTTGTCCTCATACACTTCCTTTTCAGTGGGGATGTCCTTGACCACACTGATTAATTCACCCCTCCCCATTTCACCCTCCCTGTTCCTCTTACCTTTAAGTTTTCTCCATGTAACTTCTTATCATCTTCCATAGAATGAAGATATATATTTTCTATTTTTGTCTCATTTGAAGAAAAGATAAACTTCATGAGCATGGACTTTTAATATATTGTTCAATGCTGTATGTCCAATGCCTGCCACATCCAAGTGCTCAATAAACCTTTATTGCAGTGTGAGGGATCACCACATGAAAGAGGTGGTCAATCATTTGTGGTATAGAGTCATGTTAGATGAAATGAGCCTGGAAGGAAGGGATACTCTTACTTAGAGAGACAAAAGGCACCAGGGGAACCTTCCAGATAGAACGGCAAGGGTATGAGGATGGGGCTGAAGAACTGGGGCTATGAACTTGGAAGTTGTAAAAATGTAATGAAAACAGTGCTGTTTTGGGGCCCACCAGGGCTAAGTTTGCACTAACTTTGTGGCATGGAGCATGCTGTTTAATGTCTTAAATCCAGTTTCTGTATCTGTAAAATGGAGATTAAAATTGCTTGGACTTTATTAGAGAATGCAATAAGACCATTTCTTTAAGACAAAAGGAGTCCCTGATACATGGCTGCTGTAGTCATGTTGCTATATAGAGAAATAAGTCTTTATGTCATGTGCATACATGTAGGAGTAGAATAATACTGAGCTTATAAAAACTTTAGGTGAAACTTTAAGCCATTTAAAAACCTTCAGTATACCAGTAACAGTGAGATGAGAGAAATGCAATCAAACTGGGCATAGCAAAGGCTGTAACAACTTAATTTCCTGCATATTCATTAAATTGTAAACTTTATGCTTGAAAGTAAATGATGTATTTTTCTATTTTTCATGTCCTTTATAGTCCATAATATAATGTTAGATACAGAGTAGACAGTTAATTAATATTTACTTCTTGCTGTGGTATTTTAAGGTTTTGTTCTGAGGATTATCTGTCTCCTATAAAGTAGATTTTATTTCCCTTTGAATTCCATGTTTTGTTAGGTTGGATTATCATACACTTGAATTATACTTTAAGGCTTACCTCACTTTAAACTACGCAATAAGTATTATTGTGGAAGTACAGTTTTTTTTTAAAATCATTCTTATCTAGCCTTATAACTCAGTACTGAATATTTGTGAACCCCTTCAAATAGAACCCCTTGTTATTAATATCATTATGGGCTGTTGTTTTTTTTTAATAATACCACATAGGTCTCCTTTGCATATGGAAGCTTCTTCACAAATGACAGCCTTTTAAATTTACATTTTTATTCTTCCAGGAGATGTCCGCGTAAGGAGCCGAGCAGGATTTGAATCAGAAAGAAGAGGCTCTCATCCATACATTGATTTTCGTATTTTTCACTGTAAGTGTTGGTAGTCACAATATTTCTCCCACACCTTCAGAACTAAACTTCAAGCCTTCATATGCTTATGTAGTTTTACTAAGGCAAAAGGAAGACAAGAAAAAACTTTATTGTGTTGGAATTTTTTAAAGCCTTTAACACTATATTTTTAAATAATGTTAATAAAAGTTTAGAGATAATTAGGTGGGCAAGGTATTAAAATATTCATAGTTTAATTATCAGTAAATAATGAAATAATTAAAATATTAATAGCTGAAAGTTTTTCTTCTCTTCTCTAATTTAATGGTGAAATTACTTCACTAAATTCTTAAATTAAGAAGAAGGATTGGTCTGAGAGAAACAAAAAGTAAACGGGAAAGCCTTCCAGGCAGAATTGTAAGAACATGGATGGAGCTGAACTTGGAAATTGTAAAAGTATAATGGAAAATCTTTAAAAGATTTTTTTCATTGATTCATTACAAATGGTTTGTTTTCCCTGCTTCAGACAAAATGTTTTGGTGCAAATGGTATTTTATAAAGTTAACAAGGTGTTATCTTTTTGGTTTATTTGAAAATACATGTCACCTTTAAAGATAGTGATAGAATGTATATTTTAAAAGAAAATATTCTGTATGTGACTAGACCATCATGAAGAGAAAAGGAAAAGGCAGAATTTCTAACCCCTTAATAGTAAATGCATTAAATATGTTTTTGGAGGAGTTCACTTTTGATAAAGTTGGATAAATTTGAATTAGCACTCTAAAAATGAGAAAAGTGGAAAAATATAAAAGACATGTATTTGAATGTATCAATACCAGAAAGGCAGAGAGAGAGACGACCCTAGCGTTTAAAGCCACGCTTTTCCTGAGTATTGTGCTGATTCTAAAAAAAAAAAAAATGTGAATAAGCTGAGCAGAGTTTTGATGGGCACCTAAGACGAGGGAAAGAAAATATGTCTTTAGAGCGCACTAAGGTTGAGGGGTTAGTGTTAGTAAAACCTAAGTACTGTGCCCAAGTTGGAACCCCAAAATGTCACCTATGCCTTAGAAATAAATCCTAACTTGAAATGTGTCAATCATTGATTATATTAATGTGATCTGTGACTATAATACTTCTAACTATATATGGAAGAAAGATGTCGCTCATCCCTCTAGTTGCCAGCTGTAAACATAGCCCAGAAAAATATTCCATGTAAAAACTAGTCAAGTCTTTTCATTCTTGAAATACATAATAACAATGTGCAGGAGGAATACTCAGGACCTCCACCGAGGAGTATTCTTTGAGTAGCATTGACTCCTAGGTTCTCAATATAAACAACCACCTTTTATATGTGCATGGTTCTGAGAGTCAGGAATTCACTTAGAGTCTATCAGATTTAACTTGCTTGTGCTGTACAATATCTTAGTCTTATTTGAGAAAAAATGCCAGAGATGACAGGGATGACTTCACTGAGCCCATGTCAAGGACTATAGTTTTCTTTATGTCATCACCTGGGGTTGAAACCTCTAGAATAGCTTCTGCACTCTGAGATCTGATGCCTCCATTGAGAAGAGTAGCATTTCTGTAGCTGGCCAGTTTGTCTCTCTCTCTCTGTTTCTGCCTCTTTTTCTGTCACTGCCTGTCTGTCTCTGTCTGCTTGCCTCTCTCTTTTTCTCTCTCTTGCTGTCACTCTCCAGTAGTTTAAGGGTAGTTGGACTTCTTATATGTAGGTGTCTTTTCCCAGAGCAGCCATTTGAAGAGAGAGGAAGTGTAATACACACTCTCACTCAGCTATGGCATGGACCTGGACCCTGGCATAGAATCATGTTTCTGCATTCTGTTGATCAGTCGTGTCCCACAGCTTACTTGAACTTATGGAGAGAGGATGTGAACCAGTTATCAAAGGGAGAAAGGTACAAAAGATTTAATCTTCTGCTTCAATGTGGTACAAAATGTGTTGAAAAAATAATTTGGATCCCAGAAGAATGAGAAAGGAAGAATGTTGCAGAAGCAGTGTTCGAAGAGATGACTGAGAAATCTCTAAAATGTGATTTAAAAAACCATAAGACACAGTTGTAAGAAACATTATAAATCTCAACAAGTTTAATAATAAAAGAAAACCCATACCTATATGTATCCATTGTAACTGAAAACCAAAATCAGAGAAAATATTAAAAGTAGTGAGAGAGACAGAAAATGTCTTCAAAGGTACAATTCTACGATTGGCTTAAACAGATTAAGTTTTTTCTCTGGTGCCTCCAGCTTGGTCAGTAATTCAACAGGATGCACTGGCTTCAGAGGCAGCGTCTTTCTCAGCATCCTGGGGTTGCAGTGGTGAGTGAGGGCTGTGCCATGCAGCCTGCAGTGGGGCAGACCGAAGGGGCTGTACTGTGAGGGGATGCAGAGGCACAGGTGCTTCATTTTGGACAGAAACCAAGAAGTTACAAGAAAACAAAAAGATAGCTCTGAGGTTCTAGGAAAAAAAAAAAACTGTCAAAGTAAAATTTCATCTACAGACTCTTCTAGGAAATAGAGGAAAAAGGACACATTCATTACAGTTTATTATAGTAAGGCCAGCATAACCTTGATATTGCTCTGATGTGGAGATGACAAGAAAAGAAAATTAAAGCTAATCCCTCATGAGTGTAGATGAATTATCCTAAATAATATATTATTAAATTAAATTTGTAATATATTGGAAGACTAAAATGTTTTGATCCAGTTTGTATTATTTTAGGAAATATGTTTAGTTTTAACATTGAAAAAAACCTATCAGTGTAATTCACTATATTAATAGAATAAAGGAAAAATTATGGGTAGAACAATATGCTAAATGCTGAAATGATAGTGTTAAATACCAATAAAATCAAATGCTAAAAACAATTTCTCATGAAATTCAACATTTGTTCTTTGTCAAAATTCTGAACAAGTTATGAATAAGAACAGTAACTTAAGTAATCTGAAGAAAGGTATCTGCAAAACCCACAGCAAACATCATATTTTATGGTGCAGTATTAGAACTTTATTTTTAAAGAATATACAACTATGGGGCCGTGGATTTAGCTCAGCGGTTCGGTGGCCTGCCTCGCAAGCTCAAGGACCCGAGTTCGATCCCCAGTACCAAAAAAAAAAAAAAAGAATATACAACTATATCATTTTATTCCAGATTTTTATCTTTAAAGGAAAATCATAATTAGAATAACTTGGGTCACTTTCTTTGAATCAAAAATCCCTGGGTCTATATTTTTATTACATACAAAACCGCTTGGTATCATAACAGCTATGTAATGAGTAGAACACAGACATTAGACTTAGAGGTAGATAAATGACTTTGGGCAAGCCATTAAAATTGTTAATTCTGGGGCCAAGGATTTAGCTCAGTGGTGCCACCATCTGCCTCACAAGTGCAAGGTCCCGCATTCAATCCTGTTACCAAAACACACACACACACACACACACACACACATTGTTAGTACTCTTTGTTTTTTTTAATCTGTTAAAGGGAAGGATGTTAATTTTTATTTTTGTTTTTACATTTTTTTCCTTTTCTCATATTTATTTGTTTCCCTTCTTTCTTTTCCCTAACCCCTCCCATTTTCCCTCCCCCTTCTCCTTTGGACCTTTTTTCCCTTTTCCACATTATCTGTTACACATTTTTTGTTTACACTGAGGGAAATTATTTGGTATTTACACATATCTCCTATTTATTTCACTTCAAAGTGTGGCCTAAGTGTGCATCCATTTAGCTGTAAATGTCTAGTTTCTCATTCCTTAGGGATGAGTAGTACTCCATTTTATTAAAAAAAAAATCACATTTTCTTTATCCAGTCACCAGTTTAGAACTTTCTTAATGAGACAAAAGATCAAGAATGTCCTTTATCACGTTCTCTTTACACTATTGTTTCAAAAGTCCTAGCTAATACAATAATGCAAGAAAAGAAATGAAATGTAAAGATTAGACAGTGCCTTTATTTATTGATGTTATGGTTATGTACTCAAAATTTATTAGGATTAATCAGTGAGTTTAGCCAGGATACAAAGTCAACAATACACTTGTTTTTCTGTAAAGCAATACTGATAAAATTGAGATAATATGTAATTTAGATTTACATCAACATATCACATATGTAGGGATAAAAATCTAAGACATGTATGGATATATAGAAGAAGACTCTTAAGTCTTTACAGAGGAAAAATAAAGAAGATCTAAATGATGGAGGAAAGGTGACAAAAAAAAATAGAATTAAGCTGTCTTAGATTGGTGTGGACCAGAGTGGCATGGCTACAGGCAGATCCCAGTCAGGGCCCTGCTCCAACCCCGGAGGCTAAGGCATACAGGCCCAATCCAAAGAAAGACCTGCTTGGAAAAGAGCTACATAAGTGTACAAGCATCAGCCAGAGGCCTGCCCCATACCATCAGCTAAAGGTGCAAAGATCCCCATGAGCAGCTCTGTGGACCAGAGTGACACAACAGCAGGAAGACCCCAGCCAGGGACCTACCCAACCCCAGTGGCTTGGGCACACAAACCAAAGTCAAGAGCCCACCTGGAAAAGATCTGCACCTGTGCAAAAGTAACAGCCAGAGGCTCTCCCTGATACCATCAGTAAGTACACAGATACCCTAGCCAGAAGCCTGGTCAGACACCAGGGACTGGGGTGCACAGCCCCAGCCAAAGGCCTTCACAGACAACAGGTGCAAAGGAGTGCAGGCCCTAGCCAGAGGTATACCTAGATAACATCCCAATGTGCAAAGGCCCCAGCCAGAAGCCTGCACAGACAATAGGTCAGCTCACGGATCTAGAAGGCCACTATTCTGAACCCAGTAATTGGTGTACTGGTGAGCAGCAGAGAAAAGGCTGCTCGGAGGCTTGCTGAGAATTGAAGACCACTGGGTGAGCAAAAAATTGCCTCAACAAAGGCACAGCAGGCTGTATTTGTTGAGAAGACCTGTAAACAAGTTTCAAACCACACTTCCAAATCTTCTAAGGCAACCCCCAAGGGCAAGGAGATGGAACAATATGACACTCAACCACCTGGACTCCCCGAGCTGGCAACAAAAGAGGATCTAGTAAAAATGAAATCAGAAATAATTTCTCAGATAACAACAGAGACTGTGCCCATAGTGCAAGACATGATTAATAAATCACGGATGAAAAATTAGAGCTGAGGAACATGATGGAATCCCAATATAAAAAAACAAATGGAATCCATAAAACAGATGCAAACAGATTTCCAGGAGATTAAAAACTCCATTGAAAGTTTAGGCAGCAGAATGAACCAATGTGATGACAGAATTTCAGATATAGAAAATAGAATAGCAATTAGTGACCAGGAACAGAAAAATTACTTAAAAATAGTAAGGGACCATGTGAAATCAATCCAGCAGCTGCTAAATGATACAAAGAAGAATAATATAAGACTAATCAAAGTCAGTGAAGAAACAGGAGAGTGCAGATGACATTAAAAAAAACTATTCACAGAAGTAATAGCAGAAAACTTCCCAAGTAGGGGAAAAGAACTTGACATACAGACAAGTGAGGCATATAGGACTCCCAACTAACCATGATTAAAAAAAAAAATACTCATAGGCATGTTGTAGTTAAGATTCCAGAAACCCAACAGAAGAACAAACAGTTAGGGAAAAGAAATGAATTACATACAAAAGAAAGCCCATCAGAATCACAGCAGATTTCTCAACACAAACTCTCAAGGCAAGAAGAGCTGAGAGTGACATGTTTCAAGCCCTAAAGGAAAACAGCCTCCGACCCAGATTGATGAATTCTGCAAAATTATCTTTCAGAATTGATAGAGAAATAAGATTCTTTCATGACAAAGAGCAACTGAGGAACTTCATAAATACCAATCCAGCGCTCCAAAAAATTTTAAGCAGTATCCTAGGAAAAGACAACAAGGATCAGGACTCCAGGAAGCCCAGCAGAATGAATCCACCAAGCACAACAAGAAATCAAAGGCAAAGGGGAAGAATCCAACAACAACAAAAAAAGTAATGACAAGGATAAGTCAATACATATCAGTTATAACCATCAATGTTAATGGTCTCAATTCACCAATCAAAAAAAAAATAGACTGGCAGAATGGATTAACTAGCAAGATCCAACAATATGCTGCATAAAAGAAACAATTCAGAAATAAACTCATAGACTAAAAGTTAAAGGGTTGAAAACAATACTCCATGTGGCAGGACCCTGAAAAAACGTGGGAGTAGCTATCCTCTTTGCAGATCAAGTGGATTTCAAACCAATACTGATTAAGAGAGACAGAGAAGGACACTACATTCTTGTAAGGGAACAATCCAAGAGGAAGAGATGATAATCATAAATATATATGCACCAAACAGTAGTGTACCCAACTATATATAACAAATACTACGGACATGAAGAATAAAATAAGCATTAATATGATAGTGGTGGGGGAGCTCAATACCCCACTGTCATAAATAAATAGATCCACCAGACAAAAAATAAACAACAGAATACTAGAGCTCAAACTTTTAAACAAATGAACTTAACAGATATTTACAAAATGTTCCAACCCACAAAATCAAAATACACATTCTTTTCAGCTGCACACAGTATGTTGTCTAAAATAGAGCACATACTCACTCATAGCACATGTTTAAGTAAGTGCAAAGGAATTGAAGTTATTCCCTGTATATTATCAGACCCAAATACAATGAAATTGGAGATCAATAGCAAAAGAAAACACAAGAATTTGATAAACGCATGGAAATTCCACAGCACACTTCTGAATATCCAGTGGCTCACAGAAGAAATTAAAGGGAAAAAAAGTTTTGACAATTAAATGACAATGACAACACAACATATTGGAATCTATGGGACACGATGAAAGCAGTTTTATGAGGGAAATTCATAGCACTGAATACTCAAATTAAAAAAACAGTGAGCTCAAATAAACAACCTGATGCTAAATCTCAAGTTTCCAGAAAAAGAGCAGGACAAACCCAAAGCTCATATAAGGAAGAAAATTATAAAGATCAGAGCAGAAATCCATGCAGTGTAGAATAAGAGAACCATACAAAACAAACAAAAAAAAAATCAGTGAAACAAAGAGTTGGTTCTTCAAAAGAATAAACAAAATTGACAAACCCTTAGCTAACCTTATCACAAAAAAGGGAAAAAATGACCCAAATCCAAGCAATTATGAATGAAAATGGTGAAATTACAGTGAACTCAGCAGAAATACATCAGTACCTACTTCAAGAACCTATACACCAGTATGAAAAACACTGAAGAAATGCACAGATTCCTAGATATGTGAATTACCAAAGTTGAACAAAGATGACCTAAAAATTCTAAACAACCCAATAGCAATTAACAAAATTCAAAATGTAATAAAAAACTTGCCAATTAACAAATTCCCCAGTCCTTATGGCTTCACTGCTAAATTCTACAAGACATTTAGAGAAGCACTATTTACATTACTGTTTAAACTCTTCAGTGAAATTGAAGGTGAAGCCCAAATACATTCCTGGAAGCAAGCATTACCTTGATCCACAAAGCAGAAAAAGACTCAACCAAAAAAGAGAGCTATAGGCCAATTTCACTAATGAACATAAATACAAAAATCCTTAATAAGATACTGGCAAATAGAGTGCAGAAGATCATCAAGAAGATCATATACCCTGATAAAGCTGGATTCATCCCAGGGATGCAGGAATGGTTCAACACACAAAAATCAATAAATGCAGTACATTATATTAATAAAGCCAAGGACAAAAACCATATGATCATATCAATACATACAGAAAAAACATTTGACAACATCCAGCATGCATTCATGATAAAAACCCTATAGAAAATTGCAATAGATGGTCTCTACCTCAACCTGATAAAAGCCATCTATGAAAAACCAATAGCCAGTGTCATACTAAGTGGTCAAAAATCAAAGTCCAGCACACTAAAATCAGGAACAAGAAGACAAGGACGTCCACTATCACCACTCCGGTTCAATATAGTTTTGGAAACATTAGCCAGAGCAATTAGACGAGAAAGCAATAAAAGGAATAAAGATAGGAAAAGAAGAAGTAAAATTATCATTATTTGCAGTTGACATGATATTCTCTATAGAAGACCCCAAGAACTCCACCGGAAGTCTTCTAGACTTAATAACCAAATTCAGTAAAGTAACTGGATACAAGGTGAACACACAAAAATTAGTAGCTTTCCTGTACAGAAACAACAGAAATGGGAGAGAAATGGGGAAAAAAAATTCCTCTCACAGTAGCATCCAAAAAATTGAAATACCTAGGAATTGACCTAACAAAAGAAATCAAAGACCTGTACTCTGAAAACTATAGGACTATGAAAAAAGAGATTGAAGAGGATATCAAAAAATGGGAAGACATCCCTTGCTCTTGGGTAGGATGAAACAACATAGTGAAAATGGCCAAAACTGCTATATAGATTCAATGTCATCCCAATTGAAATTTCAACATCATACTTTTCAGACCTTGAGAAAATAATCCAAAAATTCATTTGGAACAAGAAGAGACCTAGAATAGCAAAAACAATTAAATAGGCAATAAAGACAAGGTAGGAATCATCACAATCCCAACTTGAAACTATACTACAAAGCTACCGTAATAAAACCAGTATGGTACTGGCAAGGACACAGACCTGAGGACCAGTGGAACAGAAGATACAGAAACAACTCCATACACATTCAGCCACCTCATCTTCAACAAAGGAGCCAAACACCGTCACTGGAGGAAATACAGCTTCTTTAATAAATGATGCTGAAAAATTGGGTTTCAACTTATCAAAGATTAAAACTAGACCTATATCTCTCAGCATGTACCAAACTAAAATCAAAATGAATTAAAGATCTAAATACTAAAACAGAAACACTAAACCGGCTGGAAGAGAAGTTAGGTAGAACTCTTGAAGACATTGGTATAGGAAAAGATTTTATGAATAAAACCTCAGTTGAGTATGAAATAGCACAGTGAACAAGTGGGATCTCTTCTTATTGAAAAGCTTCTGCATGGCAAGTGATACCATCAACAATATGAAGAGATAACCTACAAGGTGGGGAAAAATTTTTACCAGCTGTTCCTCAGACAAAGGTCTACTATCTAGAATATATAAAGAACTTTTTAAAAAAAATCAGACCTCCCAAATTTAAAGATCCAATCCAAAAATGGGCATCTGAAATGAACAGACATGTCTCAGGTGAATAAGTAAATGCAGCAAATAAACATATGAAAAAATGTTCAACATCACTGGTCACTCAAGAGAGTGGGATTTTTTTTTTTTTTTTGTACTGGGGATTGAACTCAGGTCCTTGCTTTTGCGAGGCAGGCTGTGGCCCCACTGAGCTAAATCCCTGGCAACTCAAGAGACACAGATGAAAACAACACAGATTTCACCTCACCCCAGAAAGAATGTGGGCTATCATGAAATCACCAATAACAAATGCTGGTAAGGTTGTGGAGAAAAAGGAACTTTGCTCCACTGTTGGTGGGACTGTAGACTGGTGCGACCAGTGTGGAAGTCAGTATGGAGATACCTCAAATAACTAGAATTGGAAGTCCCATTTGACCCAGCTATTCTCCTGCTGGGTATCTTCCCAAAAGAGTTAAAAGAATCATACCACAGTGATCTCTCTGCACACATGTTCATAGCAGCATAGTTTGTAAAACCTAAAACTTGGAAACAACCTAATTGCCCATCAACTGGAAACTGGATGTAGAAAATACATTTTTGTTTGTTTTTGTGGGGTTTTTTTTTCATAAAATGGAGTACTACTCAGCCGTAAAAAACAAGAAATTAGAGACATTCATAGCTAAATGAGTGCACATTGAGGTGATTCTCAAGTGAAATAAGTAGGACACCCATGTGTAAATACTGAATATTTTCTCTGGTATGAGAAACAGAAAGTGTAAATTAGGAAGAAAACGTAGATTAGATAATGTGAAATAGGAAGAAAGGGGGCAAATGGGAAGGAGAAGGGGGAGGGGACAGGAAAGGAAAGAAGAATGGAATTAATATGAGAAAATAAAAAAATGCAAAGAAAGTCTTTGTAAATAGGAATGGAGGCATTGAAGAGAGGGCAGGGGAATGGGGAAAAAATAAGAACCAAGATAAATTTTGTAAAGGTGCAAATTTCCAACAATGAATGTCATTATATTGTATACCTAAAATGTACCAAAAAATTAATTTCTAAACATTTGTGTTATAATCATGTACAAATTCCCCATGATGAATATGAACAATGTGTACTACAAACATGTGCAAGTCAAGAAAAATAAAGTTAAAAAAAGACTTGAATGGAAGCATAAATCTCCATTTATGGATTTCAGGATTCAATATTTAAAGATGTCAGTTTTTCTCACATTAATCTATGTAGGTTTAATGAAATCACAATGAAAAGCTGACTTTTTAAAATGGAATCAACAAGCTGACTCTAAAACTCTTCTAAAGATTAAAAAGCTAAAATTAGCCAAGACAATCAGGAAAAAAATACAAAATTTACTGCTAGACATGAAAACTCATAAAGTATAATAATTGCTAGGTGATACTGGTTCAGGGACTGACAAATAGAATAATGGCACTTTACAGAGTACAGAAATATATCCACATGTATATGGCATTTGATTTGTGACAAATGGTGGCAATGAGATGGGTAAAAGGTAAATAGTGCTTAGTCCAATTTATTCATATTTACAGAGTACAGAAATATATCCACATGTATATGGCATTTGATTTGTGACAAATGGTGGCAATGAGATGGGTAAAAGGTAAATAGTGCTTAGTCCAATGTTTATTCATATAAAAGAAATTTTATTTCAGCCTGTCTTTGTACTAGATATGAAAAAAATCAAATTTTGGTGAATTGATTTTGTCGACTTATTCTGATAAATCAGATCAGATGAGGAATGAGAACTAATTTATTTATGTGGAGGTGATGGCAGCAGAAGCCTGAAACTAGAGTCGATTTAAAAGTGGATACGAATTAGATATGGTAAGTACAGACAACTCATAGAGAGCTTTGCTGCAAAAGGGAAGGAAATAGTGAGTTTGATGGGGAAGTACAATCACTATAAGCTAAGAAAGTATAGCAAAGCTACAAGACAATTAAAGACACATGTAAGAACCTCTGAAATTTAACTAAAATAGTTCTTATAGGAAAATTCATAGCCTTAATATACTTGTATTCAGAAATGAGGAAGAAGTAAGTCAACTATTCCAAGAAATTAGGAAAGGTATAACTAAGAAAAGGTGAAGAAAGCAATTAGTAAAGATAAAAAACAAAGATGTGGCATTAGAAAAACAAAATAAAAATATATTGTTTACAGTAAATTGATAGCTAAAGAGAAGATTAAATGAAGCTAAGGTGCATATTCAAAATTAAAAAACAAGGAAGGACGGGCCAAGGATTTAGCTCAGTGGCAGCATACCTGCCTTGAAAGTACAAGGTCCTGAGTTCTATCCCTGGTACCAAGAAAAGGGAGATTGGGTGGAGGTAATCCCCATAGACATAAAGGGAAAAAATCAGATTCCTTATATCCTTATATCTTTATATTCCTTAAAAATCAGATTCCAAATATATTCCTAAAATATATTTGAAAAGCCATATGATCCTGAAAAATTTCTTGTAAGTTGCAGTTTATCAAAATTTAATATCTTTTTATAAAATATTTCATTGAACATTGCCAGGTGTAGTAGTGTACAACATATTACATATATCGTATTATTTATTGTTACAGTCCTGGGGAATGAACTTAAGGCCTTCGCACTGAGCTACATCCCTGCCCTTTTATTTTTTTAATTTGAGGAAGAATCTCTCTGAGTCACTAAATTGCCCAGGCTGGGCTTGAATTTGTAGTCTTCTTTCTTCATCCTCCCAGATGTGTTCTTATTTGTAAATAAAATGATAAATGTTTTACAGTTTTATTTAACAATTTTATATTTAACTTCACAAAATAACTCATTCTCAAAAAGTTAATAGATATTAAAAAGTAAATAAAAAATGGGTTCAAATTTATAGCAAATAATAAAGGTAATATCTTTATAAATCTTACTCTCCTGTTCAACTTTGCATTTATTTAATAACTGCTGAGATTCAGCACTGCTTCACATTTACTTAATAGTAACTATACCTGGTTAATATTATTTTACTATGAACTTGTTAAGGTGTCAGTATTTTTCTAATCGTTCTGTATTTTTGCAAAAATACTTTGAATAAACATAGCAGGAAATACTTCTAATGCACAAAATTAATTAGACAAGCACCAAACACCATTAATTATCAAATAAATGTGTTTTAAATCTACAATGAAAGACTAACTAGTTAAATTAACAAAATTTTAAAAGATAACCCCCAATACTAATATAGAAATTTTCTTAGATGTATTTGATAATAAAATTGAAGTTACAATTAGAGAGTAATTTATAATTATAAGTAAAACTTATAAATTGCCACTGAAATATTAATGATGTTAAGTCCATGTCAAAAATAATCTTCATCTATTTTTAAATAAATATATTATCTATATTATATATTTTAAAAATAAATATTTAAATTTTTAATTTAGTGTATATCAATACCAGTTCTTTGGTGTAGTCAATAACTTTTGAATGCAAAAGAGTTCTGAAAACCAACATGTTAGAAAAAGCTGTGTAAGGGTTATCTCTCTAAAAGCTGAGGGCCAAAGGTTTTTACAGCTCTTATACTCTGGTAGCTCATAAAAAAGGAAAATTCCAAATAATTTTATAAAGCAAATATATCATTTTAGAAGCAAGTATAATATGCATACCATGAATATCAATTTTTAAAAAATCTTTTAAAACTTAAGAATTCCAAAGGCATAAAAGAATAATACTCCAGCCTTAGTGAAGGAAGCAAGGATAACTTAATATTTTTTTTTTCTGTAATAATACAGTGGAAACTGGTAACATTGGTTGCTTCCAGGAGGGAAACTGGGTGGCTTGATGACATAAAAAAGAAAGAAAAAATTTTTTATTGTAGACCTTTGAATTTTGATATATATAAATTTTATTACTAGTTGAAAAGTTTAAATATTTTTAATATTACTGTAAACAAGGCTAGGTTGTAAGAAAATCATTGGGAGAGTTAAGTCTATTTTTTTTTTTTTTTTTTTTTTTTTTTTTGGTACTGGGGGTTAAACTGATGACCTTGCGCTTGCAAAGCAGGCAGTGAAACCACTGAGCTAACTCCCTGGTCCAATTCTAAATGTTGATATTAGTCCAAAGAGAAGTAAAATTGTATTTGGAGTCTGATACATCCCTTGGTTTTCATTAAATTTAGTGAAATTGAGGATTTAGAAAATACAATTGTTACAAGGTAAATATCTAATGCAGTGAAAAATAATATATATACCTTCTAAACTGTTAGGAAATCAGGAACAAATAATATAAAGATGAAAGCATAAGATTAAATATAATGATGGTGGTAATAAAAATAAATGAGTTAAATATTCCTTTTAGGAGATAAAGATGCTGAGATTGAATCATATATAAAACTTAAGAACAAAGAGTGATATGAAATATCACCCACTGCAGAATTAAGGGTTTGGAGATCTGTATTTATTTCCTAATCTACTAATTCAGAAACTTTACAGTATTACAGCTTATACCAGTAGAGGCAGCTCACTATAAGAGCAGCTCCTTGTCCTTGTGATCTCATTGTGCTATTTATAAAAGATGGCAGATACATAATATTTTAGGTTGTGTTTGGAAGTTGACTCTTGCTGTAGATTTAGTCCTCTAGTTAGTTCAAGAGTACATCTTTTTATCCAAACTGATAGTATGATTTGGAGGATTTTTTTAAAATAGGAAAATAGGAGGGGCTGGGAGTATAGCTCAGTGTGTTTCAGTGTTTGCCTTGCCTTCACAAGACTTTGGTTCAATCCCTAGAACTGTCATATATATTTTTTCCTACTGGTACAGTAGGTTCTGCTTACCACACAGCTCAGAATTCCTTAAAACTTTTAGTCCAGTGTGTTTTGTGAGATGCTATCTAATCAGGGAATGAGTATGTGCCCCTGCTTTGACTAAAACCTGTTAGCCATCTTCAAACTGTCTCTTCTGCCTGCTTCTCTGCATGTTCTACAGGTTTGCCTGAACTTGTTCTCTGTGGGAGTCAGCTTATAAAGCTTTTCCTTAATTTAACCCTGGGCTTGAATTTATCTGATGTCGAGTCTGCACTACCTCAGACTTCAGGACCAGCAGGACTGTCATTCTCTTCTTTCCAGCTGTAAATCTCAATTTCTTCTTCTCAAATCTTCTTAATTTCTTCTTCATGTAGTATTTCATTTCCCTTCCCATTTGTTGAAGAAAAATACAAGGAGCTCATTTTTTCGTCGAGGCAGAATTAATCGTCCATATCCCTACTTCCCTGTGAAGTATCTTTTGATTAGAATACCTGTGACTTATATCAGGTTCCCATTCATCTTCTGTAGTCTTGGATTTCACAAAAGTCCTATATGTAAGCAACTCTACAGATTAGCTTTAAATTTTCAGGGGTTCTGAAATATTACAAAGATTATAATGTACCTTTTCCTTTATTTATATAATTAAAAATTATACTCTGTTTCACAATGACAGCAGCTTGAATACATACTGAAATAAAAGTAGTTACTAGATGTTTTGTTTGCAAAATGCTGGATATTAAATTCAGTGAAGCTAGAATGTTCTCCGCCTCTAACATCTTGACCTACTTATTTTTGTACCTGTTTTTATTCTGACACCATTATTACTTTTTTTTGTTGTAAAATTCTTATTTCTGTTTTTTCATTGCTTAAATCCAGTCTATCATTAAATCCCCTATATGTTTTGCTTTCTAAAATAGCTGCCATGTTTATCTCCTCACTGTCTTTCATCTAGGCCCTTATCATTATTGTGTGGGATAATTCTAGCATTCTCCTAACCATTATCCTTACTTTTAGGATTTTGGTGCCTTGTTTCATCATCTGCTCTGTGATTTGGGTCTTTTCTCAAGAGAGTATAAGCTTAAAATGTAGGGGAAAATACTTTAATGGATTAAAGAAATATAGTAAGTGTATTTGTTAAAATTGTTATTTATAATTTTGTATTTTTTATATGTACTCTGTGAGATGTTGCTGATTTGTTTTTAAGTTCTGGAATAGTTTTAACTTATTTCTGGATTGTGATTTTCCTCTGTGTTGATCATAATAATAGTTTTTACTAAATTTACCTGAAAATTAGACATTGGCACTTCAAATATGAGCTTTTATTCATTCATTTCATTCATTACACAGCACTGGAGATTGAGCCCAGGAAAAATGCTCTCCAACTGAGATACATGTCCAACTATTTTTGTTTTATTTTGAAACAGGGTCTTGCTAAATTACCCGGACTCTCCTTAAACTTGTGATCCTCCTGCCTCCACCTCCCATGTAGCTGGGATTGCAGGCTAAGGGCTTGCTTCTATGCCTGGCTAAAAATTTTTAATATAGTTTATTACAAGCAACATTAGGGGTTGCATCACACAGATTAATTCTGTTGTGAGCCAAAGTTTCAATATAGCTTGCCAGTTAGGGAACTCCAAAGTTAACAAGAAAGACCCTAATAATAATTTTATCATGTAGACCACACAGTTTGTTCTGCCTTAAGTTTTTGTGGTTTGAGTTGTCTTTTTGTCAAAACCCTTATTCTCTGAAGGCATATACAGTTATCTTCACAGTGGAATTTGCCATAGACCTTATTATCCAGCAAGTTTTGACTTGTTAAAGAGTTTTTCTAAAAGGAAGCAAAAAGGCAAGAGAAGAAAATCAGTTCAACAGAGAAGCACATTAAACCCCCCAAACAGTCAACCTTACTACTACTAAACACATTCCTATCAAATTTAGAATCTTAAATCATTAGTTAAGGTACAAATGGTAGAAGTTTAGGTCATTACAGAGTTTTGAGAAAGCAGTTTGGCAATGTACATCAAGAACTTTAAATATTTATTGTTTCTCTTTGATTTCCTCACTAGAAATTTTCAAATGCCTGTACCTTGGCTTTGCTTATAATAGGAAAATGTATTAAATTATTATTTTGTTCGCTAAAGTGTTTAAGGATAAACATTTGTAACCTACCCTCAAAATTTAGAAAAGGAAATAGATGTGCACACATGCACACACACACACACACAGCAAAAGTAAAGCAATCAGGGCTGGAGATTTAGCTCCATGGTTCCACCACCTGCCTTACAAGCACAAGGTCCCAAGTTCGATCCCCAATACCAAAAAATTAAAATAATAAAATAAAGCAGGCACTAACATTGGCAAGTATGAGTAGAAGGGTGTTCCTTTTACTATTTTTACTTTTGCAACATTTTGTGTTTCCACTTGTATTTATAGTTGTATTTGGAATTTTTCTCTAAGCAGAATTTTATTGAAAGTATGATACTATGAAATTAGTCATTTATTAAAAATTATGGGCTTTTAGTCAGACCACATATTTGTCAGTTAACTGCTATTAGACCTACCCTGTGGTTGTTTATAAAGAACTATGAAAGTTCAAACTCTGGGAAGACGTTCTGAAGCTTATTTGTACTCATGGTTGCAGAGATTGTACAGATTTTGATATCGTGATTCCTGTTTGCCAAGACATGTTTCCCAAAGATCTGGTGTAAATCTGCAGCCAAGGCTAGCCTGAAAGCTTTGCTGTAGTGATTCTGCTTTAATTAATAAGTCTATAATTTTTAAGTTGTCTTTTCTGAGATGGCTAGAAAAGCTTTCACCCTTAACTAGCTTTTACTTTTTTGTAATATATTTGCTACTTGTAGCATATCTTCATGCTCAAATGAAACATTTCCCTAGATATCTCTCACTTAGGAGGTCTTCTAAAGCATTGTATGACCACTGTTTGTATTTTTATTAATGATATCTTCTCTATTATAACAGAAAAGATATTGCTATGTTTACAAAGTATGATCAAAATGTGCAGTGAATGTGTAAATTTTTAAAATTCATTACAGTAAAAGACATTGCCATTAATCCCCTTCAAAGTACTGCTCCTTACTTCGCACATTCTTATCACATCATTTTTGCCACTTTCTGAAACACTTCTGGAAGTCCTATTTCATGAATGTGTTTATGAGATGTGCTTAAAAAAAATACAGTAAATGTTACCACTGCCAACTGCCATCCAGTGGGAAGCCAGGCTTATAAAAACATTATTGTGTGCCCTCACCTACTTCATTCATAAGTTCTGGCACCGTGTGATTTCTGGTTCTTACCAAAATTCAAAATGACTGAAAAGTAAACATTTTAGAAACACTTAAACTGCTAGATGATACTGTAGATGAAGCTAGAAAACAGGTGTAGGCAAAGAGCTCGTGAACAAAACCCAGACTGGCGGAAAGATTACAAACATCAAATTAAAAAACTTTTGCACAGCAAAAGAAACTACAAACAGAGTGAACAGACAATCCACAGAATGGGAAAAAAATTTTACCAGCTACTTGTTAGACAAAAGACTAGCATCTAGAATATGTAAATAACTCAAAAAAAATCAGACTCCCCCAAATTTAAAGACCCAATCCAAAATCGGGCTTCTGAAATAAATAGATATTTATCAAAAGAAGAAGTAAAATGGCAAATAAATGTATGAAAAAATACTTAATATCACTGGTCATTTGAGAACTTCAAACTAAAACAACATTGAGATTCTATCTCACTCCAGAAAGAATGGCTATTATCAAGAAATTAACCAATAACAAATGCTGGTGAAGCTGTGGGGTAAAAGGAACCCTTCTCCATTGCTTGTGGGAATGTAAACTGCAACAACCACTATGGAAATCAGTCTGGAGATGCCTTAAAAAGCTGAAACTAGAGGTTCAGTTTGACTCTACTATTCCCCTTCTAGATATCTCGCCAAAAGAATTAAAGTATTATATCAGTGATATATGCATACCCATGTATATAACAGCACAATTTATAATAACTAAATTTTGGGAGCAGCCTGTTTTCCCATAAAAATATGGATAAAGAAAATGTATTTATATACAATAAAAGTACTTCTAAGTAGTACTCTGACATAAAGAAGGATAAATTTTAGTCATTTGTAGGAAAATGGTTGCACCTTGAGACCATAATCTTAAGGAAAATAAATTGGACACACAGTTTAAATATCTCATTGTTTCTCTGGTGTGAAAAACCCAAACAGTAAATGAAGAGCATAATGAAGGTTATATATGGAGAAGTAGGAAGAGTATGTTCCAATGGGAAGGGGAAGGAGAGGGAGGATAGGAAGGGAAAAGGAAAAAAAAATGGAAAGAAAGCTTTTGTAAATGGAGAGAATAGGCGGGATGGGGAATAAGAAAAAAATAAGATATATTGTATACAGGTACAAATTTTCTGTAAGAAATTTGAGCAATTTATATGAAAAATATATTAATAAAAATAAAGTTTAATAATCATAATGAAAGGTAAATATTTTAAATCAATTTAGGGCATCAAGGCAACCAGGACAGTGCAACTAAAGACACTTGCAAAAGAAGACTCCTAGGGCCGGGGATTTAGCTCAGTGGTTCCGCTGCCTGCCTTGCAAGTAGAAGGACCAGAGTTCGATCCCCGGTACCAAAAAAAGAAAAAAAGAAAAGAAAAGATTCCTAGAACTACTTCACAAAGTAGCAGCAATCATGGATGAATAAGTGTGTTTGAGGGAGAAGAATATTTTAAAAGAGATTATTGGCAACATGTCTTTACCATGTTTTTTAATTGTACCTTGTTCCTAGTTTATGAATTTAAGAAAGGGATTTTTTGCATAAGGAAGGCATTAACATATTATTTTATGGTGACCAGAATCATTTCTTGGAATATTATTATAAAATAGTATTTTCTTTGTGGAGTGTTCCATTTTATGATTTAAATAGGAATTTTTTGAGTGGATTGTGTTAATTACAAAGTTTGGAAGCTCTTAGCTCATTAAAGATGCTGTTAAATATTTTATTTAGATGCTCATATTAGTGAAACATTTTTATTAGACCTGATAGAAGAACTGTGGTTCTTATACTATAGAACAGAAAGCACAGTCTCTGACAGTGCAAGTAATCCATAAGTATTCATACTGTGCTAGTCTTTAATTTATTTAGGTAGCATAAAAATAATATTGATGCTTCTTGTTTAACCTCTTTCCCCCTGGTCTGTTTTCTAAAGCTGTGTGTAGGAATCATGTAATTGTACTGAGCACTACAGGATTCACAGTAAATAATATAGGTTTTTTGGGTGTGTGATGATTTTGTAAAACCTTTTTTGAAAATAGCTGTTGAATTTGGTGTAGTTTTTATATGGGCAGAATGAATCATTTTTAATAAATGTATAATCTGAAAATGTTGGCTGTAATACTTCCCCAAGACTCAGAGAGAAACTTTTTTAATTATCCTATTTCTTAAAAATTCCTAGATCATGAACTCAACCTATCTCTGCGTATTCCCTACTAAAATACAGATTTCTACAAAAAAAAAAAAGGGCCAGGGATTTAGCTCAGTGGTTCCACCGCCTGCCTTGCAAGCTCAAGAACCCGAGTTTGATCCCCAGTAGCAACAAACAAAAAACTAAAATACAGATTTCTTATATTCCTGAATTTAATAAATTTATTTCTGATGTCTCTTTAACTATTTAGTCCTTTGACTATACTCTGAGAAAATTCTAAGTTTAAAGCATGTAATAACAGCAAGCAATATATAGACTAACATATTGAGAGGGAAGCATGATGGAGAAGATGGAGGGAGAGAGAGAAGTTGATTAATTAAACAGCAAGAGACTAGCATCAGTGAAGGACTTACAGGAGAGTGATTTATATCCAAAAGTGGCCAAGAGCTTGTATCTTTCTTACATGGGCTCCTTTACCTGTATGTCATTCCTTATTGTTATGACTTATATTTAATGTCACCCCAAAGCTTCATGCACTCATAGATGGGGCTTCTCAGAGATGGCTGGATCTATCTATATGATACTGTGATTAATGATGTGTGCTAACCAAAGGAGTTTAGCATAGCTCTGGGAATGGCTAATGGAAATCCCATCCTTGGCATAGCTGACACCAATCAACAGGCTTATAGTCTACATGGAATATAAAGTGACAGGAAAAAGGCAGGCTTGCTTTTTGCTACTTTCTGCCTTCTGCCTACCATATCATGAACAATTTCTACTCTGACACCCCTCTGCTATGCCACCCTGCCCTAGAACCAGCCAGCTATGGGCTGAAACCTCTACAAACTGTGAGCTGAAATAAAACTTTCTGCCTTTATCTTGTGCATATCAGGTATTTTGTATCAGGAATGATAAAAGTAACTAAGAAATATTTTGGTACCAGAGAGGTGGTGGTTGTGGCTGGTATACTGTCTGGCCATGTGGTTCAGAAGCCTTTGGACATGGCTTGTGAAAGAGTGGGAAGGAACCAGCTGAAGAAGTAGCCCTGGAATGTTGTAAGCTGAAATTGATAGGAGATTCTTGTCAGAACTCAGAAAACCAGAATACTGATAGAAATGCACTGGTAAAGACAGGCTCGGAAAGTTCCAGTTAGGAACAAGGATTGCCATGGCTGTTGGCCTCCAGACCATGTGTGTTATACTTTGGCATAAAATTCATCTGCATTTTGCACATGTCCAGAATCTCTCTGAGACTGAGTTTAGGGTGACAGACTAATGAATCTGGTGAAAGAAATTTCAAAGCAGTTTAATGTTGAGGCTGTGGCATGGCTACTCATGGGGGCTTTTAGCCATATGTTGAGAATGAAGAGCAAAGGGCCCAGCAGAATGATTTTAAAAGTTTTGGGTTTGACCAGAAAGGAAGCTTCAATAAAGTTGTGGACTGCAGAGATAGAGCAGAGGAGAACCTAGTTGCTGAGAAGGAATAGGACAAAAAATAAATAGCCTGTGGCCATCACTAGAAGCAACAGTACTGCTTCTTTCACAGCCTCAGAATTGCAAAGGTGAAAAAATTTGCTTTGAGAAGAGAGCCCCGGAGCTCCATGTCCCAGAATGCGGTAACCCAGAGAATTTGTTCCTCGGGATTGGGTTCACAGCACTCAGCAATCCAGGTACTCAACCCCTACCACCAAGAAAGGGGGAAGCTGACATCTGGCAGCAGACCTTGATGTCATTCACATGGTGCTGGTCTTAGGTGCATGCAGAATGCAAGGATCAGGAAGGTTTCCACCCAGAGTTCAGAAGAAAGCCTGGGAGGACAGGAAGTGTGCCCCTGAGAGGGAGGGCATATGTGAAGCTGTGGATATGAAGCTATAAGTGCAGTGAAGACACCAGAAGACTGGAGAAGCAGGAACATGGATCATATGAGGAAATTCTGAAAGAATGAGCAACACTAGCCAGGAGAGAAGCCACAGGAGCTACAACCATGGGCAGTGCCTTAGAGGCAGAGCCAACCCAAGTCCTTTGGAGTTCACATCTTGCTACAGGTTACAGTGAATGCTGGACATAGAACTACAGAATTTAATGTTTGCCCTGCTGGATTTTGGTCTTGCTTTGTTCCCATTCCTTTCTGTCCTCTTATTTGTACCCTTTGGAATGGAAATGCTTATCTTGTGCCATTGTATGTTCAAAGTGTTTAACTTCCTTTTCATTTGTACAGGAACTCACAGCTAAGAATTTGCCTTAAATCTCTGAGAAGATTTGGACTTGGACTTTTCAGTAATGCTGAAACTGTTAGGACAGGCAATGCTGAAAGATGGACTAAATGCCTTTTGCATAAAGGGATGCTCATTTATCTTTCAGGGGCCAAAGATGGAGTGCTATGGCTTATATCTTGATGCCCCCACAAAACCTCATGCAATTACACATGGGGCTTTTTGGATGGCTAGATCTAGGGCAGTGATGGCAAACTTACGGCACACATGCTGCAGTGGGCTGTTTGTATGATTGAAAGCTCTAAAAGGTTTGCCATCACTGATTTATGGTGTGTAATAACTAAATGGATTTAACATAGTTCTGGATGTGGATAACAGAAGCCCTAACCTGGATGTGGCTGGCACCAATCAATAGGTGTATAGCCTAGATGGAATATAAAGCGACAGAGGAAAGGCAGGCTTCCTTCTTCCTACTTGCTGCCTTGCTGCCTACTGCCTGCCATGCCGTGAACTGTTTTTCTTCTGTGATACCACCCTGCATTAGAGCCAGCCAACCATGGACTGAAACCTCTATAAACTATAAAATGAAATTAAACCTTTCCTCCTCTGACTTATGGGTGTCAAGTATTGTGTCTCAGCAAGGAAAAAAAAATAACTATGACACTGACACCTTCCTCTCACTTGGCTAAAAGTATCTGCTTTCACACAACTCTAAAGAAAAAATCAAGAGGCTCACCCATTTCCATTTTCCTCAGTAGGCTGAAGTAAAAATCCAAAATATTCTTATGAAAAATTTTCTCTGTTCTGTTGACTGTATATCTGGTTTCCTGAAATAAAGTATTTTGAGTCTTAAATTAGCTGGACATGATGAAATGAATTCCATGGGTTTTTTTTTCAAAAATTCTTGTTTGCTCTAAACTTGTCTCTAAGTTTATTCAACCTTTCAGTTACACATTATCTTTAGCTTATATAATAACAAATACTAGTACCTATAAACATAAAAGAATTATTATAATCCCATCCCATTGTGTGCACTTAGAAAGCAATTTGGGCATGCTTATTAACTAGTAATAGAAGTTGTCAGCCTGACAATTCTCTTATGAAATTTGCCAAAGCTCATTGACGTTAGCCAGACTGGAGAACATGGTCTTTGCCAACATCTGACAAGATGAAATACAAGAGATATATTTCTTCATGTTCATGCAAATGCGGCTTTTTCTATTTTTTTTTTTATTCTTGGCATGAAGTAATGTTTTAGTGCCCATTAAATGTGTTTTGCCCATTATTTTGAGCTCTATTCATTTTAGCACTGTTTTCCACCCCATGCTAGGCCAGCAGAAACCTTTCAGGATATTTACACTGTAGCCCAAAAGCTCTTACATTTAGGCTTTTAGTTTCATTTATCCTTTTATTTCTGATCTCTGGAAGCTTCTAGCTCATACTGGAAATTAAATATGTTTCTATTGCATTGAATTGACTAAAGCTATATATCTTCCACCAGTTAAATTTTATAGGGTGTTTTAGTTATCTAAATATAATCTGTTTTAACTATTAAGCAAGTTCATACTGGTTGCTGCCTTTCTAATGAGTGAAGTGTCACATGTTGTCTTTATTGTAGTAACCCACTGTAAAAACATGTAAAATTCTCCCTAAATTTCTTCACGGTTCCTCATATGCATTTGATTTTAGGTTTCTTCTTGTATGTATATCTTGAACTATAAAATATACTGGTTTTATTATCTTAGATTATCTGTCTTTAAAGTATAACTCACAGGAATAACTTCTGTTATATTTGGAAGCTTTTATTGCTCGCACAAGGCATGAAGTTGTTTGGAATTTCTCTCAGCCCTGCATCTTTCTTTGTTATAGCATTTTTCTCTTAACTTTTATGCTGTACTGCGTGGTCATTATTCTTATATTCTTAAACATACTTTTTTCAAATGATTATTTGTTTGGTCTGCTAAAATGACTACCCATCATTTGTAATTTAATTTCTCACAAGCATCCAAGCCTGCTTTTATAATTCTGGTATTATGGACTGTGATCATATTTTATTTAGAGTTTCTATTAGTTTATTCATAATTATTTATTTGTCTTGAAATCTTATCTGCTAGTTTCAAAAACAGCATTTCCTTAAATTCATGGAGATATTACCAGAAGCTCTAATTTCTGTGACCCATGTTCCCTTCTGTCTTTTCTATGACCCATGCATGTCTGACAATCCAGTGGTGCTTGTTCTGATTAACACTGCTGTATTGAATTGTATGAGGAGCCAGGGCATTCTGACCCACATATGTGTATGTTTTAGAATGTATTTAGTTTCCAGGTGGTTTTGAAATTCCGACATTTGAAAACCACTGGTGGGGCCAAGGATTTAGCTCAGTGGTTCTTCTGCCTGCCTTGAAAACCACTGGTTTTTGTTTCTTCTTGTCACAAAGGTGTAACGACAGAATGTTCTATCTTCTAGATAACTTTTGTAGTTTTGTAGCATAAATTAGGGGATGGATATGGATTGGGCCTTTTTCTTAATACCATTCCACATGGGTGTACATGCCTGATTGTCCCATGCCACCGAGGGGACCGTCAAGCCGCCCTCTAATTCTACTTGTGCTAAGGAGAACAGGTGAAATTGGAAATTCAGCTTACAGCTTTTTTTTATATGTCACATTTTGAAGGAAGTGCTGTATTAATGGTTTGTGTACTTCTCTTCCTTGTCTGCCTGCCTACCTGCCTGCCCTCCTCCTTTCTTCTTTCTGTCTCTGCTTATTAGTGAGGGAATTAAGAATTTATGAAGAAGGAGCAAAGCTCAAGCCCTAAGTATAGGCATAAAATGGCTTCAGATACCATGTATTACATCTCTAAAGTATGAGAAACGCCTAATTTTCAACAAGAGTAGTTTTTGGAGAGTTTTTAATGTCTTATAAGGTGGACATTGAAATTTGTGAACTAGGTTTACAAGAATTGCTTATGGCAAAAATATTGGTTACACATTTTATTCTCATTAATGTTGATCTAATTTTAGATTATGAGAAGCTTGTTTTTTGATTTATAATGAAATTTGTACTATATATTCATTTTAAAGTAACGAGACTGCATATTTTGAAATCTTTAAAATGTGCAATTATACCTGTATTTCTTATATATGCAGTGGTTCTTAGAATGAAGCTATACAATCATGATAAATCTGGTTTGTTAATAGTGTGAGGTCATATGTTTAAAATATTTGCTAATTTAATAATAAAATAATTATATTCATTAATTGTGTTTTGTTTAAAATGTGCAAAAATATTGCATATATTACCTCATTTACTCTGTAAACTATCCTCTGAGGTCTGTTTTACAGATCAAGAAACTAAAGGTCAGAAACTTTAAATAACTTACTTAATATTACAAACTAGTAAGAGCTGGGATCCAAACTCCTCCATCCATTTACCTCCTAAATCCATCTTTAGCCACTCTGCAATCCTCCCTCCCACTATCAGCACGGGCATCTCTGCCAAAGACCACTACTAAAAGAACCTAGCTCATTGTTTCCTTATCTGTCCCTGTGTGCCAAGTGTAAAGTTCTAAGAACACTTGTCACATAGATGTAGGATAGATGTAATTACTCCATATTAACAGTAGGCTCTTACATATGACTCTTTCCTTTTGGAGAGACATTAAGAGGAAAAAAAAGAAAAAGTTAGAATAAAGTAATACTTTCCAACAGTAAATCACCATGTACCTAATTTTTGTGGGTTTTGTTTTGGCAGATACACTGACTACAGGGCTCCCTCTTGTGGCCTATTAAAGCAAATAGTAGTCAGGGTTCAAGATCCAAAGGGTTTTCTGTTAAGACCTCTTTCGTCTTATTACTAAATATCTGAGTACTACTAGATATCTGAATATTACTGTCACACCTTTTGACACACAATTTGGATGATAGAGTTGGAATGTTAGGAATAATACTTCTCAAGATGTGTTCATTCTGCAGCCATTTTCCCCCTAATTTAGGTGTTGTATTTCCTATTTGTTTTCTAATGTGAGGAGAGAAAAACGAGAAATTTAAATTTCTTGCTGCCTTGCTTTTCATTTTTTGGCTTAGAGAAGCTAAGATTGGATTACTGGAGATAATGCCCACAATCATTAAATAACAGTGTTCTTTTAGTTTTGACAGAGACTGATTAATTTACTCATGGTCACATAGTAAGGTAATGCAATACTTTAGAAGAGAGCTAGCAAAGCCAACTGCTCTTTAATAGTAACTTGAGGGAAGGGTAGGGGAAAAGAAAGAAGGAAATGGAATTAATATGAGAAAATGAAAAAATGGAGACAAAGTCTTTGTAAATGGGGGGTAGGGGTTGAAGGGAGGGCAGGGGAATGAGGGGGGAAAAGAATCAAGATAGATTACAGAAAGGTACAAATTTCCAATGATGAATGTCATTATATTGTATACCTAAAATGTACCAATAAAATTAACTTTTAAAAACAGTAACTTGATTAATTCACTGAGCCTGTTGGCTTTCTAAGCTGGATTGGAATGTAGGTAACCATGTAAACTAGAGCAAGCCTGAGACTTAAAATAAATAGTCCAAGCTTGATAGAAGCTGAGCTTTATTGTATATGATGCTGTGAAATAAATAATGACTTCTCTCATGTTAAAGAATGAGCTCATGAGAATAGCAGTAATAAGGTCAGATTTTTTTATAACTTGGCCAGAGGGTAAGCTTTTTAGTAATTTACCCAAATAGTCACTCTTGCCTCTTCCCACTTCCCGCTTCCTCGTGTATCCTCTTTTATATATAAATGATACCAGTTATTTAGCTTGGTGTCCTTTCTCTGTTTGCTTGACCTCTGCATGCTCATTTCACTGAAGTCCCCCTCTAATCAACTTGGGTATAGTGGCTAGGTATATAGCTGGGCACTACAGCATTGTGTAGCAGGTATGAGTCCCTGGATTTTATTCCTAGGATGGCAAGGAGAAGAAAGGGGAGGGGAAGTCAGAGGAGGGGAGGGGAGGGAAGGTGGGTGTGGTCTTTCCAACCCTTAACCTTTGTTATTGCCCCAGAAGATATGTGTATAGGCTTTTTGGGGGATAAGAATTTTACTTCTCATCCCTATAATGAAATGTGTATGTGGTTAGGGAAGGGGAGGAGATCAAACATGAAGAAACTAAACATTTCTAACAGTCTTGATATTGTCTTATGTTTCATTCTTGATTTATAGTTCCTTATTTCTTCCTTAGATCATATTTTGGAAGCTGCTTTAGGACACTTCTGGAAACTTCTATAATTTTCTTTTAGAAAACTATTCTACAGTTTGGCATATGTTTTAGACATCATTGAAATGAGTTCTTTATTCTGAGGATTTATTCTCAGGCAATCAGTTGCACTCTGTGCAGGGATTTAGTTACAAAGTTGCTAATTGCAGGATTATTTGTGAAGAAAACATTTAATAAAAGCTAACATAGACATTAATTTCATACTTTAGAATAATGTATGACTATTAAAAATTATGTGAAAAGATGTCCGCAAATTATTAAATTTAGAAAAACATACTGTGAACTTTCTTCAATGGAAGAAAACTTTTATGTACACATATGTATATAGAAAATAATTAATAATAGAGTTCCAAAGTATTAACAATTGTTATTTCTGGACAGTTATACCTTCTCATGCAACTTGTCCCATCTTCAAACCTAGGTTAATTGGAAGAGAGGGCTTTGGGTGGCTAGTCCAAGAAAAGACCAAGAAAAATATATTGTTTAAAGGAAAGAGATGAAAATCACTCAAATGATAGGGTAGGCAGTATTAGGGATTGGCCTTTCTACTGAAACAGTCTCTAAATTGGGGTGGGGTCTGACCTGAATAAACTATTTCAGGACTCTGGACCCTGCAGGATACTTATAATCACCAGGGAAGTGCTCAATAATGGATAAGACCGCTGTTTTTTTGGCACCTGGGTGAAAACCAATAACCAAGATCCATTACTCAGCCCCATGGCCTATGAGGATAGTGGCCCAAATAACTAGAATGCCTGGCAGAAGCCAGAATGGGAAGTAGAGAACTTATTCTCCATAAATTTGGAGATGCGTATTTTACTCAGTGTGGTGGACCTCTAAAGAATTGGGGAATGGTGCAGATATTTTCCTTGGTGTCAACTCTGCCATAGTGACTTCACTGGTGGCATATGTCAGATTTTTAAATTTTTTATTAGCATATGTTTGCAGTATATAACAATTGCATTCATCATGAGGAGTTGGTACACGTACATAACATATACCCTTCCTCACATCTTGCTCCTCCTACTAGGAGATTGAAAGAAGTACCTCTCACCATCCACATTTTTGGAGTCTGATATTTAAGAAAATCTGTGTCAGGTTACTGGCTAATTACAGGAATAATAAAACAAAATTCAGTGAACTACACATAAGAAATAGACAAAGGAAGATAGATAAGCAAAGGCAAAAATAGTTTGCTAAAGTCATAAAATAGGTGTAGCCAACAACAAGCAAAGCAGAGTTCTAGGGGAGCAAAAGAATTAAATTTCCAGGCCTTCCCCAGTGTAAGTCTCAAAGTGTCTAGTTCTTAGTTTAAAAAAAATAAATATACAAAGAAACAAAAACATGAAATCCACAGGGAAACTATCCTAGAAGAAGCCCATCCATTGGAATTAGTAGTTAATAATGTTAAATAATGTTAAATTATCTTAAAGTTGCTTGATGCACTAAATATATATATGCTCATGCTGGAGCAGCTCTGGAAATTTTAATTCTTTTACTCCCCTAGGATTGGTTGATATATTGACATCTATGTATTTATATGTACATTTTTAAAAATAAAATTCCCAAATCTGATAGTCATGAATATAACACTCTAAGGAGCACACTGAATTCCAGTCAATATAAAATCAAAGAAATCCACACTGTAATACCTTATAGGCAAATTCAAAATGTAAAAGAATTATGAAAGCAATGAGATAGAGGCAACTTGTGTTATATAAGGGATCTTCAGGGAGAAATATTGGCGGTCCAAGAAGGCAGTGGGATGATTGAGGATCCAAAAAAGAAAAAGACAGACAGGCCAGCAAAACTGTTAACCAGTAATTCTATGTCTAGTAAAATTATCTTTCAAAAATGAAAGATTAACACATTTCCACACAACTAAAAGATTAGTAAGTTTATTACCAACAGACTGTCTTATAAGAAATGCTATTGGGGGAGAGAAATGCTATTAGGGATCCTTCAGCCTGGAATAAAAGGTCACAAGAGAATTGCTAAAATCATAAGAACAAATGCAGAATATTGGTAAGGGTTAACTTTGTAGGTAAATTTAAAAGCCAGTATTATTGTACTTTTGGTTTATAACTATTTTTCCTATGTAATGTAAAAAGAAAATGCATATATCAATGATTATAAGTCAATATTAATGAACACTTAGTATATAAAGATGTAATCTGTGGCAATAGCAATACAAAGGAAGAATGGAGGTGAATAGGAGCAAGTATTTATATACCATAGAAATTGAGTTGGAATTATTCAAACAAGGTCATTACAGATTTAAGATGTTTATTGTAATATGCAAGGTAGCCTATAAAAATACTAAAAAATATACAAAAAGAAAAAAGGAATCAAAATGGTATAATTTTTTTTTAAATCAACTAAATTTTTAAAAGGCAGTAGTGGAGGAATTAAACAGAAGACATTCAGGGAACAAATGGCAAAAGTAAGCTTTTTTTTTGTAATTGCATGAAATATAAATGGATTAATATTTTTTTAGCAACCAGGGATTTAGCTCAGTGGTTGCACTGCCTGCCTCACAAGTGTAAAGGCTCTGAGTTCAATCCCTGGTACCAAACAATAAATAAATTAATTAATTAATTTCTTTTTAAAGGAAGAAGTTGAACAGTTTGGATTTTAAAAATAGAGCCTGATATGGTTTGAATTTGTCCTTTAAAGTTCATGTATTGTTAGCTTAATCTTCAGTGTAAGAGTGTTAAAAGATAGGACTTTTTAGAGGTAATTAAGTCACAAGAGCTTTACCCTCATGCATGGATTAATGTAGTTACCACAAGAATAAATTATTTTGGGAATGAGTTCCTGAAAAGGGGATGAATTTGACTTCTTTTCCTCCAACATACCTGCCCTCTTGTTCCTCTGCTTTTTGCCATGGTATGATGCAGCAGGAAGTTTCTCACTGGATAGGTTTTCTTACTCTTGGCTTTCCCAGTGTCCAGAACAATAATATAAACCCTATTCTTTAATAAATTATCCAGCCTCAGGTATTTTGTTATAGCAGAACAAAATACAGCTCACCTGCTGTATGGAAGAGATTGAATTTATATACAAGGACACAATGTGGTTGAATGTAAAGGATAGGAATAGATATACTACAATAATAGTAACCTGGGGATCTGAGGTGGTTTTTTATTATCAGGTAAAATAGGCTTTAAATTTTTTTTTAAATTACAAGGGATAGAGATATATATACAAAAAATTTTCAATTCATCAAGAAAATATAGCTCTCCTGCTAGGAGCCGCCATCGCTCCAGCACCAGGAGGGCCTTCTTGGGCCCCGACCCACTGAGGGAAGGATAGCCACGCCCTCTCCCACCGGGATCTGCCATTGCTCCAGCACCAGGAAGGTAGCTGCGTGGGCACCCCTGAAGCTTCACAACGCCCTCAACTCCCCTCCCCTCCACACACTCGCAGACATCCTGATTGTGCCAGTCTTTGGACCCACTCTGCAGAGGCAGAGGTGGTCATAAAGGGTGTTTTTCTGAGTTCCCAACTTTGAACATCTTTAAAGAAAGGGCATGGGAAACCTGTAGTAGAACGAACGATGTGGAGTTCAACTGTTCAGGAGGTCAGGGAACTCAATCTGGCCTTGCAGCCCGAGGTCAGACTGTGTTGTGGGGTTCTGCCATGAGCTGGCTGAGATCAGGGGTCTTGGTTCTGCACATGGCTGTGCATGTTGTATATTATGACAGCAGAGATATAGTTTTATTTTTTGGTTTTTGTGGGTTTTGTTTTTTTGTTTTTGTTTTTGTTTTGTTTTGTTTTTTGGTACCAGGGATTGAACTCAGGTCCTTGCGCTTGCAAGGCAGGCCACTGAACCCTGAGCTAAATCCCCAGCCCACAGAGATATAGTTTGAAAGAGGACCTTCAAATCCTTTTTTTCTTTCTTTCTTTTCCTCATTCCACTCTGCAAATTCTTTCTTTTTTCTGTCCTCTTTCCCCAACTCAGTCTCTTGCTCCACCATATTATCCCTCATTTCCCTTTCTGTTTCTGCTCCTGCCCTAACTCAGATTTCTTCTTTTATCATTTTTTTCTCTTTTCCTTATGTTCTTTTCTTCTGTCATTCTACCTCACACAGGGGTCAGTGGTTTCAAGGGAAAGTGAACCCCTATTGCAGTTAAGGGGATATATTCTTGTCCTTGTACTTCTACTCTGTCTGTCCCGTTTGAATTCAACAGTTTCCTGAATATTGTTTAGTCATTCTATGTCCTCTGGCTTCACTTGAAACCTTCTCCAATTCTTTTACTTATCTTCTCCTCCCATACTAGCTCTGTCTGAGCTCCCATCCTAAATGGTAAATATACTATGTTGAAAAGTTTGTTCACTGCAGACATGTTTTTGACTGCTTCTTGATTTCAATTTAATTCACATGGCTTAAGGGTGACAGACTAGTGACTACCACAAGTGGTCAGTTTCCAAGTTGTGCTTGATCATATTGTTGCTCATTATATCATTTGGGATAAAGGATTGTGGTTGATTTGATGAGCTGTTTTCTCTAATATTATGAAGATGAGAATGTCTGTGGGTTGTTAGAAACCCAGAAGCTAGGGTGCAACTATATCAGGAAGATTTGGGTGATACCCGAGAGATGAAACCAAGGACAGCCCAACAACAAAAATAAAAATGAGAAAACACTTAAGCAAGACACAAAGACAGACTTCCAGTTCACCAATGGCAAACAGAGCAAATGAGGATGAAAAGGCCAATATTGAAGCACCAGGACACCCTGAACTCAAAGCATAGGAAATAACAAAACAGATTAATCAGCCTCTAGAAAAATTCAAAGCAGAAATAATTTCTCAAATAACCATAGAGATGGTGAGCAAAATGAAACTCATGATTTGAGACTCTAGAACAGAAACTGATAAAAAAAAATAGATGAGCTCAGGACCACGATAGAAGCCATGAAGGGCCAGCATAAGAAAGAAATGGAAACAATAAACGCCCAACATAGAAAAGAAATGGAATCCATAAAACAGATTCAAACAGATATCCAGGAGATTAAACATTCCACTGAAAGTGTACACAACAATATAAAAGAATGCAAACATAGACTCTCAGATATAGAAGATAAGATTGCAGTCAGTGACCCTGAAAAGAGAGGTCTCTTAAAAACAGTAGGGGATCATGAGAAATGGATTCAACAACTCCTAGATGATGCAAAGAAGAATAACATAAGACTGATAGGAATCCATGAAATAGCATGAAAAATACAAATGACTGAGAAAAGCTGTTAACAGAATTAATGACAGAAAACTTCCCAAACAGAGGGGAAGAATTTGACATTCAGATAAGTGAAGCATATAGGACCCCAACTAGCCACAATCAAAAAAATCTACACCTAGACATATAATAATCAAGATCCTAGAAACCCAACAGAAGAACAAAATACTACAAGCAGTAAGAGAAAAGAAACAAATCACATGCAAAGGAAAGCCCATCAGAATCACAGCGGACTCTTTAACACAAACCCTTAGGGCAAGGGGAGCCTGCAGTGAGATATTTCAAGTACTAAAAGAGAACAACCTCCAACCTAGACTGATGTATCCTGCAAAACTCTCTTTCAAAATGGATAGGAAAATAAGATACTTCCATGACAAAGAACACCTGAGAAACTACATGAATACCAAACCAGCACTGCAAGCAATTCTAAACAATATCCTAGAAAAAGACAATGAAAGTAACAACATCATGAGGCCCAACAGAGCAAATCAAATAGGCAAGGCAAGAAACTAAAAGAAGTCAAAAAATTAAAAAGAGTCAACCAAAGGCCAATAACATAAAAATAATAAGTCAGTGCATATCAGTTATAACCATCAATGTCAATGGCCTCAACTCACCAATCAAGAGAAATAGACTGGCAGAATGGATTAAGAAGCAAAACCCAACAATATGTTGTATACAAGAAACACACCTAGTGCAAAAAGAAGCCCATAGACTGAAAGTGAAAGGATGGAAAACAATTCTCCACGCTTCAGGAGCCCAGAAAAAAGCAGGAGTAGCAATCTTATTTGCAGATAAAGTAAATTTCAAACCAGAACTCATTAAGAGAGACAAAGGCCACTACATCCCTGGAAAGGGAACAATTCAATAGGAAGAGATGACAATCATAAACATTTATGCACCAAATACTAATGCCCCCAACTATATAAAAGAAATATTAAGAAACATGAAAAACCAAAGAAGCACTAATACAATTGTAGTGGGGGATCTGAATACCCCACTATCACAAATAGACAGATCATCTAGGCCAAAAGTCAACAACGAAATACTAGAATTGAACCAAGCTTTTGAAAGCATGGACTTAATAGACGTTTATAGAGTGTACCACCCCACAAAATCAGAACATACATTCTTTTCAGCTGCACATGGGCCATTCTCCAAGATAGATCACATACTAGGTCACAGAACAGGTATGAATAAATGCAAAATAATCAAAATTATTCCCTGTATATTATCAGATCATAGTGCAGTAAAGCTGGAGATGAATAGCACAAGAAACCATAGGAACTTCACAAACACGTGGAAATTGAACAACACTCTCCTGAACAATCAATGGATCATAGAGGAAATTAAGGAAGAAATCAGACAATTTTTACAAATAAATGAAAATGCCAGTACAACATACAGGAATCTATGGAACACAATGAAAGCAGTTCTACGTGGAAAATTCATACCACTGAATGCCCACACTAGGAAAACAGAGCAAGATCAAATAAACAACCGAATGATGAATCTTAGACTCCTAGAAAAACAAGAGCAAGAAAAACCCAAAGATCAAACAAGAGAGGAAATTATAAAGATAAGAGCAGAAATCAATGCAATGGAAACTAAGAAAACAATACAAAAAATAAATGAATTGAAGAGTTGGTTTTTTGAAAGAATAAATAAAATTGATAAACCCTTAGCTAACATTATGAAAAAAAAGAAAGAAAAGGCTCAGATCCATGCAATTAGGAATGGAAAAGGTGAAGTCACAACAGATCCAATAGCATCCAGAGCATAATCAATACCTACTTTGAGAACCTGTACTCTTAACAAAATGGAAAACACAGAAGAAATGGACAGATTTCTAGATACTTATAATTACCAAAGTTGAACAAAGAAGATAAAAACATTTTAAACACCCCAATTACAATCAATGAAATTGAAAATGTAATTAAGAACTTGCCAACAAAGAAAAGCCCAGGTCCTGATGGATTCACTGCTGAATTTTACAAGACTTTTAGAGAAGAACTACTGCCATTACTCTTCAGACTTTTCAATGAAATTGAAAGGGAAGCAATACTTCCAAACTCATTCCTGAAAGCAAGTACCATTTTGGTTCACAAACCACGGAAAGACGCAACTTAAAAAGAGAACTATAGGCCAATCTCCTTAATGAATATAGGTGCAAAAATCCTCAATAAGATAATAGCAAACAGAATACAGAGGATCATCAAGAAGATCATACATCCTGAACAAGTTGGATCTATTCCAGGGATGCAAGGATGGTTCAACATACATAAGTCATTAAATGTAATACACTGTATTAGCAGAGTCAAGGACAAAAGTCATATGATCCTCTCAATAGATGCAGAAAAAACATCTGACAAAATTCAACACCCATTCATGATAAAAAAAAAACCCTGCAAAAAATTGGAATAAATGGTCTATATCTCAATTTAATAAAGGCTATCTATGAAAAACCATCAGCCAACATCATATTAAATGGCCAAAAACTGAAAACTTTCACGTTAAAATCAGGAACAAGACAGGGATGCCCACTATCACCACTCCTCTTCAATATAGTTCTGGAAACATTAGCAATGGCGATTAGACAAGAGAAAGAAATTAAAGCAAGATAGGAAAGGAAGAAGTTAAACTGTCATTATTTGCTGATGATATGATACTCTACATTGAAGACCCAGAAACTCTACCAAAAGACTTCTAGACTTAATTGACACTTTTAGCAGAGTAGCTGGATACAAGGTCAACACCCAAAAATCAATAGCCTTCTTTTATGCAAATAACAGTGTCACTGAGAGAGAAATTAGGGAAACAATTCCTTTCATAATAACATCCAAAAAAATGAAGTATCTAGGAATCAATCTAACAAAATAAGCAAAAGGACTCTACACTGAAAACTACAGCACTCTGAAAAAAAGAGATCGAAGAGGATATAAGAAAATGGAAAGATATCACCTGCTCCTGAGTAGCAAAAAACAACATAGTGAAAATGGCCATGCTACCAAAACTGCTATATAGATTCAATGCAATGCCAATTGAAATTCCAACACTATATTTCACAGAACTAGAAAAAAGAATCCAAAAATTCATTTGGAACCAGAAGAGACCTAGAATAGCATCCAAGGCAACAGAGACATGAAAGCAGGTATAACAATTCCCAATTTGAAATGATACTACAAAGCCACTGTGATAAAAACAGCATGGTACTGGCGAAGAAACAGATTTGCAGATCAGTGGAACAGATTGGAAGACACAGCTGGGGATTTAGCTCAGTGGTTCAGTGGCCTGCTTCACAAGCGCAAGGACCGAGTTTGATTGCTGGTACAAAAAAAAAAAAAAAAAAACAGATTGGAAGACTCAAAAACAAATCCAGATATACTTAGCTACATCATCTTTCACAAAGGAGCTAACCATCATCAGTGGAGGAAAGATAGCCTCTTTAATAAATGGTGTTGGAAAAAATGGATTTCTAACTGCCACAGATTAAAACTGGACGCTTATCTTTCACCTTGCACTAAATTAAAATCCAAGTGGATTAAGGATCTAAGCATTAAAACAGAAACACTAAACTTGCTGGAAGATAACTTGGGCAGAACTCTTGAAGACATTGGCATAGGAAAAGTCTTTATGAATAAGTCCTCAGGAGCATGGGAACTAGCAGAAAGAATCAACAACTGGGATCTCATCTTATTGAAAAGCTTCTGCACTGCAGAAGAAACCATCAACAGAACTAAGAGACAACCTACAATGTGGGAAAAATTTTTACCAGCTGCTTCTCAGACAAAGGACTACTGTGGAGAATATATAAAGAAGTCAAAACAATCAATCCCCCAGATATAAAGACCCAATTCATAAATGGGCATCTGAAATGAACAGACATTTCTCAGACAAAGAAGTAAAAGCAGCAAATAAATATATGAAAAAATGTTCCACATCACTGGTCATTCGAGAGATGCAGATGAAAACAACACTAAGATTCCACCTCACCCCACAAAGAATGGCTGCTATCAAGAAATCAATCAATAACAAATGTTGGCGGGGTTGCGGGGAGAAAGGAACCCTTCTCCATTGTTGGTGGGAGTGCAGACTGGTGCCACCCCTATGGAAATCAATATGGAGATACCTTGAAAACCTGGGACTACAAGTTCCATTTGACCCAGCCATCCCTCTGCTGGGTCTCTTTCCAAAAGAATTAAAGCAATCATACCACAGTGATATGTGCACACCATATTTTATAGCGGCATAGTTTGTAATAGCTAAAATTTGGAAACAGCCCATTTGCCCATCAGTTGGAGGTTGGATAAAGAAGATGTGGTTTTTCTATAGAATGGAATACTATTCAGCCGTAAAGAATGAGAAATTAGATTCATTCATGGGAAAATGGATACATATTGAGGATATACTCCTAAGTGAAATAAATAAGTCACATGTGTAAATACCGAATAGTTTCTCTGGTGTGAAAAACTATAATAGTACATAAGATCCTAATGATATAATTGACCATGTGAAATAGGAAGAAAAGGGCTAAAGGTGTAGGGAAAATGGGAAGGGTAGGGGAAAGGTAATAAGGGAAAAGAAAAAAATCTGAGAAAATGAAAAAATGGAAATAAAGTGTTTGTAAATGGGGCGGGGAGGAGGGGGTGAAGGGCTGGCACAGACAAGGGGAATAAAATGAGAACCCAGACCTGTCATGTAAAAGTACAAGATCCCAATAATGAACATAATTGTACTGTATACCTTAAATGTGCCAATAAACTCAATTAATTAAAAAAATATAACAATATAAATATATACACATCGGGAAAACTCAATTCAATAGACTCTTGCTTGGCATGGTGGTATATATCTGGAATCCCAGCACTCTGGGAGGCTGAGACAGGAGGATTACAAATGAACCCCTATGAAAAAAAAAAGACTGGAGATGTGTGAAGAACCTAGATGTAACACCCAGAACTGAGAGGAGAAAAGGAGACTCTTAAAAATCTGGCACATCAGATAATTTAATTAAGTAAGATAGTAGAGGGAACACTAGAGCTTAACGAATGGAGAGCACTTAGTAGGAAATGTTGTCATCAAACTAATGAAAATTGTAGCCAAACTTTCTACTACTGACTTAAAAAAACTAAATCCAGCATGGTGGTGCATACCTGTAATCTGAGTGCTCAGGTGGCTGAGGCAGGAGGATTGCCCGAGTTCAAGGCCAGCCTCACTTTGTAGTGAGCTCAGGACCAGCCTGAACTACAAAGTGAGACCCTGTCTCAAAA
>NW_022900917.1:44932328-44958207 GCF_012274545.1 Fukomys damarensis
AAAAAAAAAAAAAAAAAAAAAAAAAAAAGGCAATGACTTTACCATAAAGCACAAATTCACAATCTCAGGGAAGAGTTAAGACAATAAAAGGAGCTGAAACATGTATATTCACAATCAGGAAAGAGCAAAAGCAAAATTTCAAATTTACCACTAAAAGGAAAAGAGATTTGGAAGGAGCACAAGATAGAGTCTGTACCAATGGTGGTAAACCTATGGCCCGTGTGCCACAGCGGGCTGTCTGTGATCTATACTAAAAACAATAGCAATAGCTGTGGGGAGTAGAAATAAGAGGAGCAAAGAGAACAAATGAAAAGTTAAAAAATTGGAAATGCTTAAAAAGAATTGAGATATAAACCACAGGGAAAGTTATTTCAACATATACAGTTTGGAGTTTAATAAAACTAAAATAGTGGAATAGAATAATAGAGAAATAATTTAAGAAAACTCCAAAGAATTAACAGAAGCTTGGGCCAGGGCTTTAGCTCAGTGGTTCTGCCAACTGCCTTGCAAGAGCAAGGACCCGAGTGCAATCCCCGGTACCAAAAAATAAATAAATAAAGAAATAATAGAAGCTTTATATGCACTAATGAAATAGTGCACCACATACTACAGAAAAATGCCAAGTGGTTTACATAGAGATATATCTCAGAAAAGTCACTGGAGCCAGGGATGTAGCTCAGCGGCACCACGCCTGCCTGGCCAAGTGCAAAGTCCCGAGTTCAATAAACGGTACTGGGAAAAAAAAAAAAAAAAGTAATTGGATTTTAAAGAGAGAATTCTGTGAGTGGCTGTACAGACAGAATCGGTTGCTTATAAGAAAATAATGGCCTGCCTCAGATTTTGCAAATCTCAATGCCAGAAGACAATGAATTAATCTTGTAAATAAACTCAGGGAAGGAAAGTGAGAATCAAAGCTTTCCTATTCACTGTTTGTTCTTCAATTATAAAGATTACCCTCAAATCAGTTTTGAGTTTTAAGAATGTATTGTATGTAAAATATATTGCTATGAAATGGTATTGTTTTCATGAGCCTTTAATTAAACTTCTAAAGGGTAAATGTCAACAAAACATAACAATATTAGAAGGGAAAAAGAAAATGAGATAGAATGAATTTCTCAAGTGTAATAACTGAAAATTAAAAGATAACTTCTAAAGCCTACAAATCAAATAGTATCATATTTAACAAATCAAGAATTTTTTCAGACTGTAAAATTGTGGTAATGCTTTTTAATATAGGACTTTTTAAGTAGATTATGATTCAACCCGAGTGAAGAAATACTTAAAGCCTTATAAAACAATGAAGATCTCTAGTGAGATTGAAAGTTCCAATATAATTAAAAAGCAAGATACAGAACAAGTTTATAAATATGCTATTATGTAAGTAAACATTTATGTAAAAGAAGTAAAAAATAATATGTATAATGGTATTTCTATATATATGAATTTTTAAGACTCAGGAAGGTTACACTAGAAACTATAAAAGAAAGATTATCATTTTGGGAGAAGTCTTGAGAGCTGAATGTATAGAGGACAGAGGTGGGGTGAGGTTTTTCACTTTTCTTTTCTCCATTCCTCCCTCCTCTATTCCTTCAAATCATATGCAAATATTATATATTCAAAATTACATAATTGATATATATATATACAACCAGTTATTTCCCCAAGTTCTGATCCCATATTAATTCTTAGACATAGCTTTGATGTAATTTTAGTTGGCATCTCTCTGCAAGGCATCATGGAATTTTCAACTCTTTTCAGGGTGTAATCTTGTTAGATACAGGCTTCTTGTATGAGGCTCTCAGGCCTTCAAGCTAGAGTGGGCCTGAGAATCTCATTTAGTAGTTCTGATTCATTCTTGCCATTCCATCTAGACAGAATCTCTTTACTTTCTTAGTTTATGAAATAATGAGTAACTGTTAAGGCAGATTCCATATTAAGTGAAGGTCTGCTTATTATTTTGTGTAACCTCATTTCTGGAAAATTAGTCTCAGGAAGGAATTGGATTTCTATTGTGAGTGAGCATTTTTCCCTTGAGTAATGTCTAATGTTCATTCCCCACTTAGTATGGCCGGAACAGAAGTCTTGATAATGAGATCTAACTTTGAGACTTTATGAAACAAAAAGAAAAACATGAATTTGAATTCTTCTGTTAAGGAAAGTGAAATCTGGAGATGATTTGTCAGAGTTGCCCAGACAATAAGAGTTAGATAGAGGAGGATACAACCACTTCATATATAGGGCTCTGTCTCCTGGACAGTGCTGGTTGACTTAACCATTGACACTGGATTAACACAGTGGATTGAGTTGTGGTTTTCCCCTCAAATGAAACGAATTCTTTTTTTTTAACCTTAATGCAATTACCCTTATAAAGAGATTCTCAAATTTAAGAATGCATTAGTTTGAATATATAACTTGAAAGTAGTGACCCTGCTGTCAGTATAAACATACACAATGCAGTGTAATTGCCTGTAATAAGATTGATAATTTTTGTATAATTTCAGATAAATCAAAGAGAGTGCTCATAAAGTCATAATCATGGCTTGACCTCTTTTTTAGATTACTTTTTCATAATGAATAAAGACTTATCTTCTGCAATATTTTCTAAAAGTTTTCTAGGCTCCAATATATTTTTTGTACTGCATTTCTACCTTGATATCTATATTATATTTTTAAAAGGGGTATAATCTTTGCCACCTTCACAGAATCATAATGCTTACTAAGTTAGATAACTATTATAAGATTGTAAAATATCTTACAAATACTGAGGCGGTGAAGTGAGTGTTATATGGATTAGATCTTACCTTCTCGCAGTCATGACATTCTACTCTGCCCTTTCATAACCACTCTATGCTGAGTAGTAAGATGAAAGCATCATGTTATATACTTAGAATATTCTTGTATATTAATTTTACATGGTTCTTTTTGTACATGTCTTCATATGAAGTAAGGACTGTTTTGAGTACTTTTATGTACATGTCTATTATAACAAATAATAATTTAGACAATTTTTAAATTTATGAATAATAATGGAGACAGAGGCTTTGTAAACAGATAAGTGATTTTTCATCGAGGTATTACCCACATTGACATTATGACCTTAGAGAAAGTACTTAAATTTCTCATAAGATCAATGTCCTCTTGTGTGGGGGGCAATAATACTCACCTTTCAATGTTTTTTATGAGTCAGGAAGATATTTTTTGCAAAGTATTTGGAACATTGCTTCTCAGAACTTATTCTGTCTTTATTTTCTCAAACATACTAATTTTAAATATGATTACTTGATGTTTACATTATAGTCTTTATATAGATTACATTGAAAACTCACAAATTTAATTCCACAGTTGTTTCATATACTTTATGTTTTAGACTCACTGAAATAAAAACTTTGGGAAGTAAACTGTATAACAGTGTACATTATTTTACTTTGTGTATGTAGGACCCTCAGAACTCATCAGATATTTAAAAAATAATTAAACATTTATACAATATGCTTTAATTAGCTGCTGTATACCTGGTACTATTGTTAGACTATAGAATATGGAGATTTAAAAAAGTAGTTTGAGAGTCTATTACAGCTCAGAGTTGTTGATGAAACAGATAAATAAGCAATTATAACACAGTATCAGGAATTCTATAATAGGTGAATGCACAAAGAGCTTTGGGACCCAGAAGAGTTGCTGCCTACCTTTTAGAGATAGAAGTGTGCATCCCAGGAAAGGTGACACTTGAGTTGAATCTGGAGAGAGCCAGAACCTGGAACAGGGAGCCTTCTCTTTCAGGTTAAGGAGATGGATTTCATGTTAAGATGATAAGGAGCCTGAGGAATCAGTTTTTATTTGGAACAACATGAACAGCTTTGGCATTTAGAGTAATTACCTGGAGCTGTACCTTCAAGCAATGGGATCAGTATCAGTTTTATCATCGTCTGCATCACTACCACTTATTTAATACCTGCTGTATATCTAACTCATATATACATTAGCCAATTTAATTCACCACCTTTTTAATTAGATAATAGTCTCACTGTTATTTTACAGATAAGAAAACATACTCATAGCAGTTGAAACAAGTGACTAGACACAAGAGAGAATATGTTCGATCACTTACATATTTCATTTCCCCTTTCATTTTTATTTCTCCAATCAGAAATAGAAATAAAAACCTCATCTCCACTGTAAATGTGCAGTGTTGATTAATAAATGTTTAATAATACTTGGAAATCAATATGGAAATTCTTCAAAAACTAAAAATAGAAATTCCACTTAACCCATCTGTTCCCCTTCTGAGTATCTTCCCAAAAGAATTAAATGCATCTTACCAAAGTGACACATTCACACCCATATTTATAACAGCATAACTCATACTAGCTAAATCTTGGAAGCGACCTCTTATATGTAACAACAGAAGAATGGATGAAGGATATGTGGTACTTATACATCATGGAGCACTTCTGTGCCATAAAGAAAGACAAATTTGAGTCATTTTTAGGAAAATGGATGCACCTTGCAATCATAATGTTAAGTGAAATAAACCCAAAGTATAAAAAAATGTTTTTAATAAAAGACAGTAGGAAACAGGGAGATACATCTTTTGCAAATGGGAGGGAAATCTGGAGACAGAGGTGGGGTTGGGGCTAAAAAGAATTAAGATATGTTAAGTGCATGTATCTACTCCCTAAAATGAATGTGAACATTATATACTACAAACATGAACTAATAAAAAATAATTTTAGCTTACTCCTGTCTTTAATACTTCTAAATTGCAATAGGATACAAAGCAAGTCTGTACCTTGTGATATAAAAATAAAAGGTTTGAGGAGTCTTTCAAAAAATTCTTCTGTACAGCTAGAAGCTGAGTTGCAGATGTAGCATATGCTCTTTTTTAATTCTTACCTTTTACTCCTTTTATTTCAGCTCAATCTGAAATAGAAGTGTCTGTTTCTGCAAGGAATATCAGAAGGTTACTAAGTTTCCAGCGGTATCTTAGATCCTCACGGTTTTTCCGTGGTACTACAGTTTCCACCTCTCTGAACATACTAGATGATGATTATAATGGACAAGCCAAGGTTGGTAAAGCTTTTTCAGGAAAATGTTGTTTGTTAAGTTTTCTGAAAGCCTTTTTTCTCCATATTGTACTTATTTGTACATTCTTTTCCTGTCTGTGTAAAACAATTTGGGGCATTTTTTCAGGTTTATTTCATTTAAATAACTTTGTTTTATATTTAGGAGTGGCAGAACAAAGGAGATTTGAGAAATAACTAAAATAATGAAAATGTTTTCATTTGTTATAACATTAAGTAATAAGTAGATCAGTAAAACATTAAATACAATTTACAAAGGTTATTCAAAATCTTAATGCTGGGAAGAATATTAGAGATTATCCAGTATAATATTTCTAGTCTAATAGTAAGAAAACTGAGACCTAAAGGGCACAGGTAACTTGAGTTAACCCAGCTGGTTAGAGGTAAACCCAGAAGCACATGATGTTTAATTCCATGATTTTCAGTCCAATGCATTTAGTATAGATTCTTACATCAAAGAGAGATTTTGAGTATTTAGACATGTTTTAATTAATCCTAATTCATCTTCAGATACTTTAAAAGAAATGTCTTAGTTAAGATTGAAGTTAAATGAGTTGTTTTTTAACAAATGAGGATTTTACATAATCTTGAGTTTTGATGTATTCTAGTAAGCCAGCTTGGGACTTAATATTTAGTGGCCAGTATTTGTAAATTTGTGTAGAATAGAATGCAGTACATTTTTAACAATTATATTACATTGAAAAACGTTGCTTCCCTGTTTGATAAATCACTGAAAAATCTTTGCTTTCTTTAAACTTCAGAAAGTTTCAAGCTCTGCTTTTTAAACTGATAATATTGATCTATATATCATTGTTATTTGTACTATAATCAACAATCTCTAGTGGTATCTTAGTGTTGCTTATGTCTAATTATCCGTAAATGTATACCACAGTAAACCTGTAGATACAAAAAGAAAAGCTTTTTTCTTGAGAAAGTGCACAAAATGTTCAGGTTAAGAATATATGGTGTAGGGCTGGGGATTTAGCTCAGTGGTTCCACTGCCTGTCTTGCAAGCACAAGGTCTGGAGTTCAATCCCCAGTACCAAAAAAGAAAAAAGAAAGAAAGAAAGTTGAAAGACTAACCTGACCTATATATTCATTAACTGAAACACAAGATAATAATTTCATTTTTCAAATGGAGTTTATTCCTTTGGACATTTTTTGTAGCTCATTGGAAAAGTCATGATTAAAAGAAAAATAATACTTGGCATTTCTTAAATGTTACTTCCATTTTCATTAACTTCTCTATGGACTATCTAAAATGAAGCAGAATGTTATTAAAAAGAAAGTACAGTAGGACTGTTTGGTTTTCATTTCAGTGTATGCTGGAAAAAGTTGGAAATTGGAATTTTGATATCTTTCTATTTGATAGACTAACAAATGGTAAGTGAAGAATTTATCTTACTCAAGTAGCCTCTAGATTTTACAGTAATGGTACAGCCATTGGTGGGTTGTTGCTTTCTTAACTTGGGTTCTGAGCCAATCTGTTGCAGAGGGAACGTCATATTGTGCCTTTCCTAGTGATTTTTCTAAAAGCTAACAGAAATGATCTCGCAGCTTTATGTTTTTATTACTAGCCATGGCAGTAATCAAAAGTCATTATCACCAAGTATTTTGGCACCCACCTATAATCCAGCTAGTCAGGAGTCTGAGGCAGGAAGCCCACAATTATGTTCAAGTTCAGCCTGATCAACTTAGTGAGACCCTATCTAAAATAAAATTGAAAAACAAAAAGGCTAGAAATGTAGCTCATAGGTAGAGTTGCCTAGTGTGAGATCCTGATTTCAAGCCCTGGTACCCAACCCCCCACTCTAAAAAATCCTTCAAAACTTGGCTGCAGTTAATGTTGCTGTTGTTAGTATCCCAGCGTGAACTTCAGTATCTCATTATGGTCTTGATTTTTCCTATTGGTTTCTTTTAGATTGTGTTATTTATAGTGCTATTTTCAGATCTATCCTGTGTGTGGATAGCACAGATGAGAGGATTAGCTACCTTCCGCAAGATATCTTTTCTAGACTTGCATATTACCAGTGTAGTGGTTCTTTCTGGTTCACATGCAGCAGATAAGCAGAATCTGTAGAGAGTAAGAGTGGTTTGAAAAAGATTACGACAGGTGATTCTCATCTGCCCCAACACCTCCTGAGTTTGGTGTAGCTTTGTTTGGGAAAGGGTTGTCATATTTTCATTTAGGATAAAATGTTTAACAATTCTCAGTGGTTCAGCTAGCCTTTGCCCCTTCTATTTAAACAGCTTTTTAATAAAGTGAAACAGAAAGTACACAGAGAGAATGCCATTTCTATTTGGAATGATGAATAAATATATGGTTCACTACAATAATATCACCTATTTTTTCTTTCTTTTTTTTTTTTTTACTTTGGGAGGCGGTTCCTTTCATAAAGAAGCCAATATAGTATGTAAAATGGACAAGCAAACAACTTCATAGTCGTTAGCATTAATATTACTTTAAGTATTACTACAGTATTTCCTGTAGGCTGTAAGAAAAAGTACCACTGTAGGCACCTTCGACTTGTGTATGCATTATGGACAAGTAGATTGAACTAATTCTCAACAAAGTGGTGAAGACAGACAGGAATTCCTTAACGTTTTTTTTGTTGTTGTTGTTACTGGGGATCAAACTCTGGTCCTTGCACTTTCTAGTAAGGTGGTGGAACCACTGAGCTAAATCCCTGACCCTAGCAAAGATTCTTTACTGCCCATTTTCCTGCCTTTTTTCTTCCTTTGTTTTTCTTTTCTGCTTCTTTTTGCCACTTGGTGATTAGAGGCCTGTTAATCTCTCTGCCTCACTTAGTGGCCTGTGGGACAGACTCACGTGTCATCACACAGTTGGCCTTCCCTCTAGCTGTCTCCTTTTTGAAATTACAGGTAGTAAAATATCAGGTGACCTATCTCCTTCTAGATCTGAGAAATAACTCTTTTCCTAACTCAATACAAATATTAATATTAATTCATAGATGAAATTAATGCATCCCTTAGCACTTTCAAGGTTTAGCCTTATATAAATAAACTCTCATAGCTCATAGCCTATTATTAGGCTCTTGAATGCCTGTCATTCATTAAAATAGTACATTATTCTTCTCTAAACTTTATTTTTTTAAAATGCAGGCCTTGCCAGTTAGGCTTGGTGGTGAAAGTAGAATGAGATTGAAAGTGTGTAAGATGGTCAATACAGAGTACAGAAGCAGTGGCTATCACCTCTATTGCTTAAATGCTTTCCTGTTGATCACCTCACTTTTTGAACCAGCTTTGTGGACAGGGTGGTTGAATGATTTCCTCTTAGAGTTGATTCTCAATCTTTAGGGGTTAGTAAAAATCCACCCATAGTTAGCCCCTATCTTTGATTTTGTAGGAGGTAATATACATTCTGTTGAATATAGCAACCTAAAAGTTAAAGGATCCTTTACTTGAAGAGATATTGGCAGAAATTCCTTCAACTTGCATTATGTAATTAGAATGCATTTCCTTTAACAACTGTTTAGTCTGCAATTTATTATGGATGATATGTGTTCATTGTATCCAAGTGTGTAGTTTTCCCTTCTCTTTTATTAACCCAACATTTTTTTTTGTATTTCTTATTTTGGTAATTTCTGAGATTATACAGGGAGAGGACAGAAGGGAAAACTCAGCAATTCATGCCAAGATCAGTGGTCTTCAGCTTGTCTGCTCCAGGGAGGAAAATAGTTATTGTCTGGTAGATACATTTGGTATTCCTTTTGTAGTGATGAGAGTGAGATAATGTAACACAGCAAGATATAACTTGTTGCCTCTGAAAGCTGCCTGGTTTATGAGGACATATATTGTGAGCCTGTGCTGTGGTACTATCTCTCATCCAAGATCATTTTCTAAAAATTATCAAGGGCTACTACATCATAAGCAGTTCTGTATTTCAGTTTATTTTATGTGGGTAGCTTTTGTATAAAGAGTTATGTTCAAGAAATTATTTCCATTTCCATTTTTAAAAGCTCTTCTTTGCCTTTTAACACAATTAAGCATCTGTTGTTTTGGAATTTTATTGACTTGAGTTCTTATTCACTGGTATTAAAATAATATTTTGTGAACTGACAGGAGAGGGAATGTTGCATGCAATTTTTAACTCCATATGAATATGCTGTAATATACTAGGTCTTGGTTCTTTCTATCAAAGTTTTTTAATGAAGGGTGTTATATGTATCTCTTATCACCGTTTGCCTGAGTTCCAAAAGAGGCCATTTTCCCATTAGATGGTAGCTTTAATAATTTATTCCAGACCCTAGAAATTGGTCATTTGTTTTCATAGATTTGAAAAACAATTTTGGCAGAACCCAATGATAACTTAAATATACAGAATGAATATATGTATCAGTCACTGCTTACTAGAGAAACAGATTTAATGCAATATATACAAATATATATCAGTTTACACACACACATATATAACAATTTACACATATACACAAAAAGAAGAATTTACAAGATTGGTTTACAACGGCTGCCCATAGATTCAGATGTAGAAGTGTACAAAAGGTCTGTCTGCCCACTGGCGATCTGAAGGATCCAGTCAAAGCCCTGGAGCTACTGTAGTAGCCTGTGCAATTCTATATCAGGAGGCCAAAGGGTCTGTGCTAGATGCTGAAGAGTCTGTACTGAAAGCCCAAAGGTGACTTCTAAGGTGAAAGTGAAGACTGAAGCTCCTCAAACAGAAGCAAGCCTTCCTTCTTCATTTCCTTTTTATACCCTTTTGGTGACAAGTCTCTTTAGGGTGGGTCCTCCATACCCAAAACTATGCTGATCTAATTTAGTTATGTGTTTCTTACTCAAGTTGACACATTCAATTGGTTAACTGCCACAATCCACCCTTTGTCAACTTGACAACCAAATACATTTCTTTAAAGCATAGTCTCCAGATACAAAGACAAGTTCATAGCTGGGCATGGTGGTACACACTTATAATCCCAGCACTTGGGAGGCTGAAGAAGAAGGATCACTGCGAGTTCAAAGCCAGCCTGGACTACATAGTGAGACCCTGTTTCAAATAACAATAACAAAAAGCCAAGTTCATAATTATGCCTAACATGTTATACTGTCATGCATACAAAAGGAAGCACTCTAACCCCCCCAATAGTAGAAGGCAAGTTTTCTTTGAGTAATGCTTACTCCTAACATTTCAAAACTTGAAGATTATAACATAGGCTTAACAATACTTAAAGAGTCAATATTGTCTGTCAATATTATATTACATAGGAAGCACATGAGGAGGGAACTATTACAATTACAATCCTCATTTTTGTAGATGGTCACAGTGTCATGGCTGGTATTTAGAACAACTACCTTCTTCTACTAACCATTCTGTATTCTCTTGGCCTTCATCAGGTACCTCAGAAGGTCTTCATTCTTTCCCTGGTGGGGTGGCCCTTACCTTCATTCCTGAAGGTTCTCGACCATTTATCATTCTACCTGGATTGGGTTGTTGTTTCCTATTGACTTCAATAACAAGACATGGTGACAGTAGGGGTGTCCTAGAGGAAATCCTGCACTCTACATATATTCTTCCTTTGCTCCATTATGGAATAATAGTACAAATTCCCCTTGATAATCTGGGTCATTCACCCCACACTGTAACTCCCTTTTTAGCTTGTTTACTCAGAGGCATGAGGAGACCAAAATGACCAAGGAAAAGTTTTAGCTTCCAGTTCAGTGGTATCATTGTTGTGCTTGCTAGTACAAGGTTTCCTCCCTCTGAAAATAAGACTTCTAAGCCAGGAGAGCATAAGGCCATAGGAATAGGAAGCAAAAACTTTGCTAGTGGATCACTAATCGTAATCGTGAATGGTACCATTGCCACTTCTTGAGTCCTAGGCCTGTGAATCCTGGTTATGAAAGATACAGTACCATATAGTGAACACTGATTCAAAGCATATAGCCTTTTGAAGAACCTTGCCTCATCCCTGTAAACTGTTGCCAACCAGCTAGCACTGTAACTGTGTCTTCAAAAGACCATTCCAGCTGGGGATTTAGCTCAGTGGTTCCACCGCCTGGCTGGCAAGCTCAAGTTCCCAAGTTTGATCCCCAGTACAAAAAAAAAAAAAAAAATGACCATTCCACCTTTCTTTCAATCCAGCCACTTCTGGATGGTGAGGAACATGGTAAAACCAGTGAATTCCGTGAGCCTGAGCACATTGCCTCTGTTCTTTGGCTATAAAATGTGTTCCTTGGTCAGAGGCAACACTGTGGAATTCCGTGATGGTGGACAAGGTATTCTGTGAGTTCAAAAATGGTAGTTTGGAGAAACATTATATACAGGGAAGGTAATTCCATATCCAAAATAAGTGTCTGTACCAGTAAGGACAAAGCACAGTCCTTTCCACAATTGCTGCAATTCAATATCATCAACCTGCCACCAGATCACAGGCTTATCATCCCCAGGAAATTGTGCTATATCAAGGACTCAGTGTTGGTCTCTGCTGCTGGGCATTCAGCAGTGGCTGTAGCCACATCAGCCTTGGTAAGTAGGAGTCCATGTTGATGAGCCATGATAGGGTGGCTGAAGAATGACATTGACCACTATCTACAGAACAGGTTGTCCCTTTTTTTTTTTTTTTTTTTTTGATAATTGAGATAGGGTCTCACTGGCTTCTCACTATGTAACCCCGGCTGGCCTCAGACTCATGGCTATCCTCTTGCCCCAGCCTCCCAAGTACTGGGATTATAGGTGTATGCCACCATGCCAGCTTGTAGAACATGTCATCTTATCCACTTGATTGTTAAAGTCTTGTTCTGCGGAGATCACTTTTTGGTGAGTGTTTATAGGGATACAAATATTTTTACATCCTTTGCCCATATGAAGAGATCTATATACATACCTCTCCCCAAATATCTTTGTCACCAACTTTCAGTCATGTTCCTTCCCCCCTAAGTTTCTGACCATCTGGCCAGACCATTGACTACAGCCCATGATTCAATATACAGTCATACATATGGCCATTTTTCCTGCCAGACAAAACGTATTACCAGGTATACTGCCCAAAGTTCTGTCTACTATAAAGATCTCTCTTCACTGTCCATTGAGCATATCCTGGAAAGGGGCTGCAGTGCTGCAGCTCTCCACTTGCAAGTGGTACCTGCATAATGTGCAGAACCATCTGTAAATGAGATCCTAACCTTCTCTTCCTCTGATTGCTGATCATATGGTACACCCCATGAGGCCTCAGGTGCATGCTGGAAAACAGAAGGCAATATAGCAGAAGTAGGAGCCATGAGCATCTGGTAGCTTCTTCATGTAACTTACTTGTACCCTCTAGACCTGCTCTAGCTTGATCACATATGGACTGTTGCTGTGTGCACCCAACCCTATGACTCAGTGCGTCAGATAATATTCAGCTCATGATAGACAACTCAGGTCATCACATGGTAACCTGTTGTCCCATAGTCAAGCATTCATCTTCCACTAAGGCCCAGCAGCAGGTCAAAATCTATTTTTCAAAGGGAGAATAGTTGTCTGCAGATGATGGCAGTGCCTTCCTACAAAATCCTAAAGATTTCATTTGTAATTCACTTATAAGGGCCCACCAGAGACTCCAAACAGCATCTCTACCTGCCTCTGACACTTCCAAGTACCATTGGATCTGTTGGATTAAATGCCCTGGTGGCAGAGAAGCTTGGACCTGATGCAGAGCCTTTTCTTGTTCTGGGGCCCACTCAAAACGAGTGGCTTTCTGAGTCACTTGGTAAATGGACCAGAGTAAAACACCTAAGTGAGAAATGTGTTGCCTCCAAAATCCAAATAGGCCCACTAAGCATTGTGCCTCTTTTTTGGTTTTAGGGGAGCCTGATGCAACAATTTGTCTTTTATCTTAGGTGGAATATCTCTACATGCCCCACACTACTGGGCTCCTAGAAATTTCACTGAGGTAGAAGGACCTTGAGTTTTAGTTAGATTTATTTCTCACCTTCTGTCTCTTGGATACTTTACTAACAAAGAGCTATCTCCTGTTCACGTTGTCCAAGCAGCATAATGTCATCAGTGTAATGAACCAGTATGATAATTTGTGGGAGAGAAAGGTGATCAGGATCCCTGTTAAGTTATAACACAGGGCTGAAGAGATAATTGTAACACTAAGGTAAGACAGTAAAGGTGTATTGCTGGATGAATTGCCTCATGAAATCAAATTTGAATCAGGTTTCTGTTCCTTTGCATTTTTTAAAATTATATAAATCTGGTAAAAATTGTGTAAGCATCCTATCTATAAGTCTACAAGTGTCAGACCTTTCTAATCATATTTCTTCTTCTGCTGTCCATTATGCTAAGTGTGTGTACCTTGCCTTTGGAGATTAAGTGGTACCAGTTAACCCCTGCCACTCCAGGATCCAATCAAACCCATTGCTCTTAAGCTTACTGTGGTCTCTACTATAAGGACTGGCATTAAAAGAAGAGCAATGACAGGGCTCTTCAAAGATACCAGTTCTCCTCTCATGAATCTGTTTCTCAAGATGTTACTGAAGGATACATTTTCTAGATTATCTCAGTGTGGCAGAATAGGTTTGACATGGGAGATCCACTCCAGCATTCCCATTTCCCTGAGCCTCTGAATCCCTTCATCAGTAGTAAACCATGGGACATCAGGCATCTCTAAATCATTCACAGTAGGTCATCTTTTTATCTATACTTCTGCCAACAAGCCAAATAAACTATTTACACCTTTCTTTACTCCATGAACTTCTTAACGAGCTTGTTTCAACAAACTCAGCCTGATCCAAGTGTGTGTTTTTTCCACCATTATCCTACACCCATAAAATCCATTCCCACGCTTGCTCATCAGGCCTAATTAGAAAACTCAAGGTTCTTTGGAGAATAACGGACCTCCTCATGGGTCAAACTATGTATCTCACCCTTATGAGCCTACTGCGATTTGAGCCTAGTTACAGGCCTAGAGGCAAAAGTGGCTGGTGAAGTTGGATCCTGAGGAGTATCAGTGTAATCATGCATGGTCAACACAGGATTAGTTTCCTCAGGTGTGTTAGGAGAGGCCAACACCACAGGGGATGCCTCTGCCACTCTTCCTCAGGCAAAATAATCTTATAGGAGTCTAGGAGCTCAATATCCTCAACCTCATCGGGATCATTCCATCCCACTTTATGGGATCCCATTCTTTTTCAGTAACTTCAGATAACCTTCAAGGCTGAGTATTAATCTAATGTTGTATTTCAGCCAATCAAATTCTGAGGGCCTGTATTTGGGTTTTTGCAGTCTCAGCCCTGTAGCTAAAGGACAGGAGACTCTCTTTCAGGGCACACTTAGAGACTTTTAAATTTTGTATGTGTTTCTGGAGCTGGAAATTTGAATCTTTGAGCTCCTTATTTTGCTTTATTCCTCACAGTTAAAAGACTAGATTTCCTATGGATGTTTACAGCTCACTTTTTCCTTCACTAGTTTGTCAAGAGATGCTAAGAGCAACCAGCCAGCATCATTATATTTCTCACTCTCCCAAAAATATTTAAAAGTTTCATGTATGGAGTCACCAAATTCCTTATGTTTCACAAGTGATGAATTAGCATAATCAAATGGACCTCCATTGCACTGGGGACTACCTGTGTTCCCCACAGTATCAGAAGGAGAGACCATGAAATCTTCAGGTCTCATCCAATTAGAGAGCCAACTGCAGGAATCTCTAAAGCCATAAAGAATTTCATCGTTATAATTCTGTTTCTCTAGAGCCATGCCCCAGTACCAAAATCTGTATTAGTCAGTGCTTACTAGAGAAACAGAGTTAATGTAAAATATACAAATATATAAGAATTTATAAGATTGGCCTACAATGGCCACCCACAGAGTCAGAAAAGAAGGGTGCAAAAGGTCTGTCTGCTTTCTAAAGAGCCAAAGGATTCAGTCTGAGGCTTGGGGCTCACTGCAGTGTCCCTTGTGATTCCGTTATCAGGAGGCTAAAGGGTCTGTGCTGGAGGCTGAAGAGTCTGCACTGGAAACCAGGAGATGACATCCAGGGTGAAGGTGAAGACTGGAGCTCCTTTGTTTCCATTTTATAACATTCAGGAGATAAGCTGTCCTATGATGGATTTTCCATACCCAGAACTATGCTGATTCAATTTAGTTGGGTGTTTCTTAATCAAGTTGACACAATCAGTTAATTAACCTACCAATGAAAAGTTGGTTATTATAGCAGTAACCACAGAAACAGCTCAGTTCTTCATGAATGGTTCCAAACCATTTGAACTCATGTTAGTTCCAATAGAATTCATTTTAACATTTATTTTCTGAAAAATAAAAGATATCAATTTTTTTTCCTTTCTATGTGAAGGTTGTAAGGTAATCTTTTAAAAAGAACCTTTTTTGGCCTACCACTCCTTTCTGAGTGTTGCTCATATAAATATTGTTCCAGTTAATTTACCTTTCCCTCAGCCATGATCTTCTGTTGACAGCTCTTTTGACATTTTGTATAATGAATTAAGTTTAATATTTTTTATTGTTCTTCTTATATATTATTACCCACTTGGAGGCTTAAGCAGAAGAATTACAAGTTGGAGGCTAGCCTGGCCACATAGGGAATACTAGGACAGTCTGACTACAAAACAAAACCCTGTCTCAAAACCAAACAAAAATTTATTACTAAAAATTTTCAGTGTTGCACTAGTTGTGACTTTTGTACTTTTTAGCAAGAATCATAGCTTATTCAGAGAATACTAGAATAGTGTGTTATTGTTATGGAAATATTGGCAGTAATTTATACAATCATACCCCTGATAAATCATATATGCTATTTAATTGTTAATAAAATAGCATATTTGTCCTATACAAGTAGTCTACAAAACATTGAGGAAAATAGTAGAAAGTTTTTGTAAAAAAGAATTGTACCATAGAAGGAAAAACTATACATTATAGAGATGGTAATTTTTCCAAATATACTTTCTGTACTAGATGTGACTCCAGTTATCCATGACAAACTAGTAGAAATTGAAGACAAAGACAGCCTCTATTGTGTATAGCAAGTTTTTCAGAAAATATGACCATGTAACAGTATGGAGAGGCCAAGAAAGGCCGATATTCTCTGTTGTTATTGTTGTGTTTAGTTTTTTTTATTAGTATATGTTTGCAATAATACATAATAATTACATTCATCTTAGGGGATTTGTTCTATCATCTTAAGCATTTTTACTTCCCCTTCCCACCCTCCTATCTTCCCCCAACCCCAGATCACTTTCCCATTTTCACAAACTCTACCTCCCTGTTTCAAAGATAATGGAATCTAGAGCATGTCTGAATTCTGGTGCTTATTGGGACATATAGGTGATGGGAGCTGTCTGATGGAACAGGAACTATCTTTGCAGCATTGTGGATGGATTGGCTTTTGAAAGGAAGGGAAAATCAAGGGCTTGTATTTTTTCTGTGAAGTAGGAGGCTGTGGAGAATGAGTAAATAGGAAATGAGTATATTAGAAGTTTGAAAATAGATATTTTAAAAAGTGAAAATACCAATTCAATAGAAAAAATGAATAAGATTGCTGGGCATTACAGTATTGATCAAAAATTTATAGTGATAATGTTCTGCTACGTTTTGTGAACTCTCATCCCTACCCCAAGATTTACACTTAAGATTTTCTATTGCAAATGTGGAAAAGGCAAGTGGTTATCCTGAGGATCTTGAGGAAGTCACTAATCCATCCTAACTCTTTACAGATAAGAATAAGTACAACTTCTACTTAACACAGTCACATCCGAGGCCATTTGCTGTAGGACAGCCCACATCAGTTAAAGCAAAGTGGAAGAGGATGAGTTAGAAAAAGTTAAATGTAGCCACATTTTAAGTGCTTTGGAAAGTTGAATTAGCTTATTCAGTGTGGGGCCATTTTCAAAGTTTTCTACTATTGATTCTGATTATTTTCATGCCTTTTAAAAAAATCAGTCTATTTCAAAATGTTTGTATTTCATTTCCTTGTGGAAAACTTAAACAACAAAACATTTTTTCTTAGAATAACAAAAATGTTACATTAAAAGTTCATAACTGAAAAAATAAGAATATACACATTTTGGGTAGACCAAAAATAAGAATTAGTATTGTCTTTCCATTTTATACTAAAAATTTGTATTTAAATGCACAGTGTAGTCAGTATATTTCCTACTAATATAATATTTCTTTTTTCTTCTTAGGAAATAGTCTAGTAAGTTTAACATTTCATTTATTTAGTCTTCATGGACTAATTGAATACTTCCATTTAGATATGATGAAACTTCGTAGATTTTTAGGTAAGTGCTTCGGACCCACTTAACAGTAAAAGGATTTATATAGAACTTGTTTAACTTTTTATCAGTTTTATCAGGTAGCTATTGCTCTATCACAAATCACTCAAATTTAGAGGCTTAAAACACACATTTGCAATTGTGTACCACATGACATTTTGGTCAGTGAGCAGCTGCACATGACAGTGGCCCCATAATATTTTATCCTCTGGTGGTGTCATCGCCACCTTCATTGTGCAAGTACATTCTATGATGTTTGCACAAGGATGAAACCACCTAACTCCACATCTCAGAATGTGTTCTGTTGTTGAGTAATGAAAGACTATGCATATGAATTGTGAAGTGATTCCTGATTCTGGATAATTTTAGTTGATAGCTACATGGAAAGTATGAGATAATTCATAATTATCACAGTTTTTTAACATGTGTACATGTGACCTATTATAAAATAGGGATCATTGCCCATTTCTTTTCTTTGATGTAGTTATGATTCAAGAAGATTACCACAGTCAGAATCCTTACCACAATGCAGTCCATGCTGCAGACGTTACTCAGGCCATGCACTGTTACTTAAAAGAACCTAAGGTAAGAGGTTGAAATTTACTTTAGGTGGACATTACTAGAAAATTTCTGTGGATGTATTACCCCACCCCTGGTACCAAGAATCAAACTCAGGACCTTGCACTTGCCAGGCAGGCATGGTGCCACTGAGCTACATCCCCAACCCGGGATGTACTTTTAAATACTTTGTCTTAAATTAATTATTCAAAATGAGGAGCTTCTTTCATAAAATTGAGATCTAGTTTTTCTTAATGTGGCTTTATTTGTAACTGTAATAAGTAGAGAATTGGGATAATGGTTGAGAGAGAGGCTGAAGAACCCCAAGCAACGACAAGATCACTTGAAACTTTGAGCAATGAAGACACTTGGTATTTCCAGTGAGCACCACTAGTGCCATGGGGCGGGACAGCCTTATTCTGGTTCAGTGAATGAATGGGAATTGATGGAAAGGACTGGGGAGACTAGGAAACTGTCCTGGCTGTGATGTGAAAATAAGGCAGACAAGACCAGGATCATGACTACCAGGAGCTATTTCATTGCTCCATCCAAGAGACCCTGGTGGCCATGGAGAAGAAGAGAAGTGGGTGGTTTGTCTTTTGAGAATTAGGATGAGCAGGGTGTGGTGTGTGAACACATCTTGAGGAAGGAAAAAGAGAAGTCTGTGAAGACTGGTTTGGGTAGTTGAGTAGGAGGTGGTAATCTTGTAGAAATGTAGAAAGAGGGGAGGTACATAAGATCCTAATGATATAATTGACAATGTGAAATAAAAGGGCTAAAGGTGTAGGGGTAATGGGAAGAGTAAAGGAAAGGTAATAAGGGAAAAGGAAAAAAATGAGAAAATGAAAAAATGAAAAAATGGAAATAAAGTATTTGTAAATAGACAAGGGAGGAGGGAGTGAAGGGAGGGCAGGGATAAGGGGAAAAAATGAGAACCAAGACCTGTCATGTAAAGGTACAAGATCCCAATGATGAGTGTAACTGTGCTGTATACCTAAAATGTACCAATAAAATCAATGAGGAAAAAAAAAAGAAAAAGGGTAGGGCTGATAGAGATAATGAGTATCTTTTGTGTATGTGAAGTGAAATGTATTTGCATGACATGCAGATGGAGATGTCTGCTGCACAGCTGCACAAGAATTCAAGTACAGAAATTGCAGTTGAGATAAAGATTTAGGAATCAGAAGGTGAAGAAGTTATTAAAAGCCATCTGCCCATAGATGTCTTCTATACCTTAAGGTTCTAAAATTGCATCTGCCTGCCCCTAGCACTGTTGAGAACTATTCTCTCCCTGCACCTTTGGTCTAGCCAGATGTTAGGAGGAAAGTAAACTGAAGAAACAGGATCATACCAGTTGATGCTGATGTGAGAACAGAGCCAAGCATTTCATCTTTTAAGAGACTGTGGTGTATATGAAAATGTCCCAATTTTTAAAATATGTGTCATAACATTTTAAAATCATCTTTATTTTGATATGTTACACATAAAATTAAATTTAGACATTTTGTGTATGTTTTAACGTATGTGTTCTCCAAAGTGGCCCAATTTTTTGGAAAAGTTTTTAAAAATCTACAGGCCAGACTGAGATCTAATTGAGAATCTTATGGAAGAAATTGGTAAGGAATCACAATACCATTTGGAAAATGAAGATTTCCTTGGGGCTCAAAGGAGGGTAGACTGGACAGAAATGCTTCTCTTAAATGAGGCAAGGGGTTAGTAAATTGGAGTGGTGCCAGTGAACAGGGTGAGGGAAATCTGTGTATAAATGAATACAAACATGGTTTTAAACATTTTTTTGCCTCTGATGATTCTTAATTTAAACATATATAATCATAACAAACACAGTGAACTCTAAAACTCAAATTAAAGCTTCAATGAAAGAAATAGGTAAAAATCACTGAGTCCTAAATGTAGCAACTCTTTTTTTCCCTTGTCATAGTTTACATTTTAAAATGGTTAAAAGTTTTTGTTTTGTTTTGTTTTGTTTTGCTTTTTTGAGACAGGGTCTCACTATGTTGTTGGGACTCTCCTGGAGCTCACTATGTAGCCCAGGCTGGTCTCGAACTCACAGTGATCCTCCTGCCTCAGCCTCCCGAGTACTGGGATTACAGGTATGAGCCACCATGCCTGGCTAAAATGGTTGAAGTTTTAAAAGGGAATCCTAAATATTGGAAGCCTTAAACTTGTATCACTGCCAGGTGTGGTGGTACATGCTTGTGATGCCAGAACTCAGGAGTCTGAGACAGAAAGATTACCATGAGTTTGAGGCCTGCTTAGGCTACATAGAGAATTCAAGACCAGCCTGCACTACAAACTAAGACCCTGTCTCAAAAATCAAACAAACAAAAAAAGATCGTATCACTTTTATTTCCTGGGCCTTTAGTTGGTTCCTTTTTTTTTTTTTTTTTTTTTTTAGTGTTTTCATTCATTATCAATATGTATTCACTTGAGCATCTTCTGCATGCCAGGCACTATGTTGGTGCTAGGAATTTAGTGGGGACCAAGGAGGAAAGTTCCCTGTCTTCATGAGGCAATCATTGAACAGATAAATACAATTTGGACATGCTGTCCAGTAATTATTGCTATGGAGAAACCAAAATATAATATAGTGTGCTGGAGAGTGACTGAGTGGATGGCAGGAACTTACAATTTAAATAGAATGTTCAGAAACCACTTAAACTGAGGAGTTAGCCAGGTGCAGAAGCAGTAACCAGAAAAGTTTAAATAGATATAGTTAGTGAAAATTTTGTCTTTAGCTTGTATACCTTATGATTTGAGAGAACTGATTTTTTGTACTCTTCCCTAAGTAAAAAAAAAAAGAAATATTCTAAGCTAGAGAAATTACTAGAAACATATGAAGAAGACACTTATCTTTGTACATGCACCACTGATCCTTCTGTATTTATTTTTCATGTCCTCAAGGCTGAAATTATATGGTTTATACAACATTTATTTTGGTTAAACCTAGTATCTCTTTGATTTATTTACACTGGTAACGTTCATAGTTGTCAGCTAAAGAAATTGTGATTTTCCACTGTTTCCTATTTTAATTTTCATCTTCATGCTTACATACAGTTTTAAGTTGGCTATTCTATTAGTCATCCCTAAATATTCATGGAAAATTGGTTCCAGGACTCCTTACTCCAACCACTGGATCTCAAGCCCCTTATGTAAAATGGCATAATATTTTCATATAACCAATGCACATCCTCCCATATACATACTTTAAATCATCTCTGGTTTATTTATACTATCTAATATAATGTGAATGTTACATAGATAGATATCATACTATATTATTTAGGGAATGAAGATAAGAAAAATATATGTAAATATTCATTTGATATGCAGTTAGATCCAAGGTTATTGAATATACTGATACAGAACTTGCAGGTATAGAGGGGCAACTATTCTGAGTTAACATACACTAAAAGTAGGGTTAGATAAAAAAATTATATTTATACATGTCCAGAGGTAAACAAACCAGCTTGAATATGGTACCTCTAAATATTGCTCTGCTTCTCCCTGGCAGTTGACATAAGAGCCTGTCTCCCCATACCCACGTTATGCCTCCTTGTCACGTTAGCAAGACTAATGATGGTTGAATTGTTTTTCTTGTAGATGTGCATTTATTAATGAACCGACAATATGTCAAATAACATGCTAGTTTCTGATGACAAAAATGTGAATAAGATAGGAATTTTGATCTCTGGAATGTTAGCTGTGGAACGTGTTGGAACATAAAGTGGAAAACCACAAGAATGTTAGCTCCCAAGGCAAGAATTTTGTCGTCTGATCACTAAAAAATGCCTGCTCATGGTGCACAACTCAGTCATTGCATTAATGGAGAGACATTTCTGTATGGTGTTCAGAATTGACTGGGTTTACTTTAACTGTTTTCTTTGTTTTTAGACCTCTAGATTGTTCCTGATTTTACTGTGACAGCTCTTAGTACAGAAGCCTCTCTGTGCTTTTCTCTTTTGTGTGTGGGAGGTGGTTTTCTTTCAGTAAGCTCCAAGGACTGACATTTCAACAGTCTGGATGTGAGCTTGGCACAGTGGTGTACACCTCTAATCCCAGCTACTCAAGAGGCTGAGGCAGGAGAATTGCAAGTTTGAGGCTAATCTGAGCAACATAGCAAGACCCTGTCTCAAAATAAAACATAATAAAATAAAATTGGCTGGGAATGTAGCTCAGTGGTGAAACCCTTGGCCTAGCATGCATGAAGCCCTGGGTTCATTTCTCAATACCATCAAAAATTAAAATAAAGCACTTGGATACTTTATAAATAAATGCCAGTTTTTCCCCCTTAGCAAGGCATCAGTATCTGTTACCTTCTTTCTGGTTTTAGATATATTTTTTGATGGAAGGAACCAAAAAAAAAAAAAGCAATTCACATTACTTGTTTTGGTCTGTTTTACATTCACTTTTTTTTTTTTTTTTTTTTTTGAGACAGGGTCTCACTATGTAGTTGAGACTGACCTGGAACTCACTTTGTAGCCCAGGCTGGTCTCGAACTCACAGTGATCCTCCTGCCTCAGCCTCCCGAGTGCTGTGATTACAGGCATCCGCCATCATGCCCGGCTCTGTTTTGGTCTGTTTTGAGCTTATAATTTTTTTGTTCTATGCATTTTCTCTTTTGGATAATGCCTGTCTAGGCCTTTGTCCTTCCCTAGAAAATATTTCTGTACCATATTGTTTGCATTTGCATTTCAAATATGGATTATTTTTCCTTTGTTTCCTTACCTCATAGCTGTTGAAATCAATTATTTTGAAATCAGTTGAATTATGTACAATAACTATTACAGTGGAAAATCTGCATAATGCTAATATACAATAAAAATAGTTTTTTTTCATTGAACAAAGGAAAATTCAAGGTTTCCTATTTTATTTAAAATGGACCTTGATAGCTTTGCATGTAGAAGTGAAATTTGACTTTCATATTCATTAAATAATTCTCAGTGCCTTTTTCATAAAACTTTTATTATCAAGTATTACCAGATATAATAACAGGATAGAAATAACATTTGCCTCTCGAAAATCCACTTTAAAAAGCTGTATTGACATCATTAAATTGTCTTTGTTATAATAATTCAGTTTCTTTCTACTGAAAGATTTTTTTTTATAAGCAAAATACTACATTTTTACGGCCATTTTTTGTACTTTGCCAATGTGGTTTGCTTTCAGACTTTATTTACACAGAATGTTTAAAAATTCAGTTGCATGAGCCAGGGATGTGCTCAGTGGCTTTACTTCTGCCTGGTAAGAGCAAGGTCTTGAGTTCGATCCCCAGAACCTGAAAATTAATTAATTGATTGATTAAGTTGCTGCTTCTCATGTTTCAACTTTTATTGTTAACTCTTTACCTCAGATTTTGTAAAACCAAATAATTTTATAATAAATCTGATTCTGGATTATTGTATTCACCCAGGATGGCTTATGTCTCTCCTACCACTTCCACTCATAGTTATCTTAACTAGCACACTTTTACACCTTGCTCAATAAATTGCACGTACATTAGATACACATACCAAGCCCATTGTTAATGTGTCAGAAAAAAATTGCTTTATATGCAGTGTACCTTCTGATCATCTTACTCGTAAGCAGTGCTTTAAAAATCTTTAGAGCTCAGAGGTGCAGCACCTACCTTGCAAGTGTGAAGCCCCAACTTCAATTTCTGGTACCAAAACAGGAAAAAAATAGAATGCTTTTCCATATCTTCGTGAGATGCACATTTTCTTCACCATCTTCTCCCTATTTATTGAACTTTTTCTCTGTGTACTAACTGTGTGATATAAAATTAAATAGCACACATTTTCTACCTTCACACAGCTTATAGTTTCTATGGAAATTCAAGCTGTTAGTGAATTTTCTAATAGAAGTAAATTTAACACAGGGAGTTTAAAAAGATGACTGATTCTGATACATAAAAAAATAACTGAATTTGAATCTAAATATTTTTCATTTAAAATTTTTCAATTTTCATCTTTGGTTTATAATATGTAATATATGTCAGTTCAGTATCATAATCTATAAATAAAGATACCCATGTTAGTGGTATATTCTTAAATTTTTTCACTATTAGAATGCAAGATTATAAACACAGAGTGTTACCCTAATATAAATCCAAAAAATTATGCCCAAATGAATGCTGTCGTGGCAGAACCTGTGAAGTGGTATAGGAACTCAAATCAGTCTTTTGCTGGACAAGGAGCAGAAAGGAGAGAATGAGGACCGTTGCAGTGGAGTTGGAGACTTCTGTTGATAAGATTCCTGAGTAGCTTTCTTAAGCACTAGGACTACAGTCATAACCTGCTTTATAAATTATATGGATGAAATTCAGTGAGCAATTCGTTACTAAATACCCTCAAAATTATGGTCTTCTGTATGGTAATGGCTACAATAATAAAAAAATACAGAAACCTTTGTTATTTTGAAGCCATTGTTTCTCAAGAAGAACAGTTTATAAGCCATTCCAGCAAGTGTTTTAAAAATGAAGTAGTAGGGCTGGGGATTTAGCTCAGTGGTTCTGCTGCCTGCCTTGCAAGTGCAAGGACCCGAGTTTGATCCCCAGTACAAAAAATAAATAAATAAATGAAGTAGTATAAGGATGAGCTCTGTAAACTGCTTGAGTGCAAGGACACTATAATATCATAGCTGCCCAGTATCCTGATGAGGACAGTCCCTGGCAGGTGCCTAGTTTTAATGAACAGTCTGCGTGAGAAAAAAAACATGAAATGGGAGAAGATTTAGTAACCTAAAATTGTTCTGGTGGTGTAGGGTTTATTTTAAATATATTTGCAATTAATTGTTCTTTTGTCATACTTTAGCTTGCCAATTCTATAACTCCTTGGGATATCTTGCTGAGTTTAATTGCAGCTGCCACTCACGATCTGGATCATCCTGGTGTTAATCAACCTTTCCTTATTAAAACTAACCATTACTTGGCAACATTATACAAGGTTAGTGCAACTTTATCATGAATTTAATGTTTTTCATTTGAGAGTAAATGTTTTATGTTTTCAAGAAATGAAAGTAGTGATAATAAATTCTCAGTGAATATTAGAATTTTAACCAGATTAGTATGACTGACAATTCTTTATGTTGAGAAAGAGACTTACCATTAAATAACTAAGAAACATTTTTTGTAGAATACCTCAGTACTGGAAAATCACCACTGGAGATCTGCAGTGGGCTTATTGAGAGAATCTGGTTTATTCTCGCATCTACCATTAGAAAGCAGGTAGGTTGGATTAAGACAAATTTATTTGTAATCAACTATGGAAATTAAGTTGGCAGAGAAATTTATAGTTTTTATAACTATATTATTATATTTAAGTGTTCCACAGTTCTCAGGGGTTTTTTCAATTGAATAAATTAAAAACTATGTTATATATTGTGTATAAAATTATGCATTTTTAAAATTTATATCAAAAGTTTAATTATTTAACCCTCTTCTATAGTTCAGTCAGTAGTATTTTAGTGGATTTTTAAGTGAAAGACCATTCCATGAATTTTAGTTCTATAAAAATAACTATATGCAGTAGTTCAGTCATAGTTGACTACTTATTTATATAGGTAAATATTATATATTTCCACTTTATACTCAGATGAATAAAGCCATAAGGTCTACTTATAAAGGTAAATTGTATAGAAAGTAAACATTCTTGTTTTTTTGTTTGGTTTTGTTTGGTTTTGGTTTTTTGAGACAGGGTCTCACTATGTAGTTGAGATTGACCTGTAACTCCTATGTAGCCCAGGTTGGTCTCAAACTCACAGCGATCATCCTGCCTTAGCCTCCCGAGTGCTGGGATTCCAGGTGTATGCCACCATGCCCAGCTCAGAAAGTAAACATTCTTATTAAAGTAGACTCTTTAAAATCTGTCTCTGAAATTTTCAAAACTGAAAAAAAAAAGTAAAAGAGAATGTCCTAAAAGCATAGTTGTTCGACCAGGGATTTAGTGCAGTGGCCCTGTGCAAAAAAAAAAAAAAAAAAA
>NW_022900917.1:44958353-44961727 GCF_012274545.1 Fukomys damarensis
AAAAAAAAAAAAAAAAAAAAAAGTAGTCCTTTTGGAACTACGGGACAAAAATAAATTGAAAGAATAACAAAATATTTTAGAAAAAATAATGTTAGATAGGCATAATACAAAGCATAATATCAGTCCAACATGATGGTGGGCAAATGTCTTGCCCCACTGCTATAGCACAATCCACAAACCAGAGCTTTTCCTAGTGCCACAATGAAAGAAGATGCACTTTTAGAAAACCATGCATGTGGATGTAAACCTTCCAAGTCAACCAAAGGGTAAGGAATTAAACTTGATATTCAAAGATTAAAATTTACACTCATTTTTCTTTCATTTTACTTTCATTTTTCATAATTTAATACTACTTTTAAAAATTTCATATTACACCTATAAAAAAAAGATGGACTTCATTTTTTTATTTTTTTAAATCTTTGCTCATGGTGACCATTTAGAGTATGCCAGTACCTCTGGTAAGTACAACAATGTCTTGCTGTAGTACAGATATAAATCATCTAGTATTTTGATATCTAAATTTTTTTATTAAGACAGATTTAAATCTTCAGTATTAATGCTTCAGTATTCACATTTTATCCTGTTTTACATTTGATGATCAACCTTGTTGAATTCTTAGATTTAATTAAAGAAAACAAAATAAAAATACTACTTAATAGAATTTTATGTTAATTTCAATATAGAAGTTTTTTTCTTAATCAATATTGTGAATGTTAATAATATATTTAACAGCTCTTTAATGATAGTAAGATATGCTTATTACAGCCTGTTAAAACCGAAGACAGGAATTTTTAAGTGCATTTCTCTTGTTATTTTACATAGAGCAATTTTTAAATGACATAATATATTTGTTGTTTTTATTAACAAATTACCTTTTTACTTCCAGAAAATTTGGATATTCATATACATATAATGAATTCTTAAATCTGACACGGAAAACATAGTCAAATACAAATTTTATTAAATTATTTACTGGAATTTCATCAGGATTTCATCAAGCATCTTAGTCAAAATGTCTAAAGTGGTTAGTTGCTGAGTAGCCTAGTATACTCTCCATTTGAATCTTCTTTCTGCCTTTTCAGATCTCAGGTACCAGAAGAAAACCAAAATTGTTTAACTTCAGCAGGAATTTTCCAACAAACAATCCTTGCAAAAAGTTTTCTTAAACAATGTACCATTATTGATTTTTTTTAAGCAAACAATTCCACCTTTGCTAGCAAAATAAAGGCAATCCTTCTGGAATATTTTCATGTTGTTACAAACTCTTGGTTTTAGTTTTGCTTATTTTAATAATTTTTAATCCAATTATTAAAATATATTTTTGTGATAAATTTTGAATTAAATGGCAGTTATAGTATCATAGGGCTCTGTAGTATTCCAAATATTAAATTTAATGAAAAAAATCAAGATTTATTTAAATGAAAATCTTATGTTTTCTAACCCTTCTTCATTGTTGGTGGGAGTGCAGACTGGTGCAACCACTAGGGAAATCAATATGAAGATACCACAAACAACAGTATTAGAAGTCCCATTTGACCCCGCTAATTCCCTGCTGGGTATCTGCCCAAAAGAATTAAAAGAATCATGAGGCCCAAGAGAGCAAATCAAGTAAGAAAGGCAAGAAACTAAAGGGAGAGGGGGAAAAATTAAAAAGAGCCAACAAAAGGACAATAGCATGACAATAGTAAGTCGATACATACCAGTTATAAACATCAATGTCAATGGCCTCAATTCACCATTCAAAAGAAATAGACTGGCAAAACAGATTAAGAAGCAAAATTCAACAATACGTTGTATACAAGAAACACACCTAGTGAAAAAAGAAACTCATAGGCTGAAAGTGAAAGGATGGAAGACTGTTCTCCATTCAACAGGAGCCCTCAAAAAAGCAGGGGTAGCTATCTTATTTGCAGACAAAGTAAAGTTCAAACCAAAACTGATTAAGAGAGACAGAGAAGGTCACTGCATCCTTTTAAAGGGAACAATCCAAGAGGAGGAGATGATAGTCATAAATGTATATGCACCAAATATAAATGCCCTGAACTATATAAAACAAATATTAAGGGACATGAAATACCAAATAAGCACTAAGGTAATTCTAGTGGGGGACCTCAATATCCCACTATCACAAATATATCATCTGGACAAAAAATCAGCAACAAAATAACAGAAGTAAACCAAGTTCAATTGAATAAATGGACTTCATAGATGTCTACTGTATTCTACTCCACAAAATCAGAATATACATTTCTTTTCAGCTGCACATGGATCATCCTCCAAAATAGACCACATACTAGCTCATAAAACAGCTTTAAATGAATACAAAGGAATGAAAGTTATCCTATGTATATTATCAGACCACAGTGCAATTAAGCTGGAGATCACTAGCATAAGAAGCTGTAAAAACTTCACAAACACATGGAAATTGAAATGTGCTCTCCTGAACAATCAGTGGGTCACAGAGGAAATTAAAGAAGAAATTAGTCAGTTTTGTACAAATAAATGATAATGCCAGTACAACATAGAGGAATCTGCGAGGCACAATGAAAGCAGTTCTATATGGAAAAATCATAGCAAGGAATGCCCACACTAGGAAAACAGCAAGTTCAAATAAATAACCTAATCATGAATCTTAGGCTCCTAGAAAAAGAAGAACATGAAAAACCCAAAGTTCATACAAGGGAACAAATTATAAAGATCAGAGCAGAACAAGAGAATGATACAAAAAAATCAATGAATCAAAGAGTTAGGTTTTTGGAAGAATAAATATAATCTATAAACCCTTAGCCAACCTTGTCAAAAAAGGAAAGAAAAGGCTCAGAGCCATGTAATTAGGATCGAACAAGGTGAAGTTACAACATATCCAGCAGAAATCCAGAGGATCATCCATACCTACTTCAAGAACTTGTACTCTAAGAAAATGAAAAACACAGAAGAAATGGACAGATTTCTTGATATTTATGAATTACCAAAGTTGAATGAAGAAAATATAAAAATTCTAAGCACCCCATTAACAATGAGTGAAATTGAAAATGTAATTAAAAATTTACCAACAAAGAAAAGCCCAGGTCGTGATGGATTCACTGCTGAATTCTACAAGACATTTAGAGAAGAACTACTGTCACTACTCCTTAAACTTTTCAATGAAATTGAAAGGGAAGCAATACTTTCAAATTCATTCCTGAAAGCAAGTGTTACTTTGATTCCCAAACCAGAGAAAGACCTAACCGAAAAAGAGAACTACAGGCCAATCTCCTTAATGAACACAGATGCAAAAATCCTCAGTAAGATACTGGCAAACAGAATACAGAGGATCATCAAGATCACAGCCAGGGATTTATCTCAGCGGTTCGGTGGCCTGCCTTGCAAGCGCA
>NW_022900917.1:44961748-45070743 GCF_012274545.1 Fukomys damarensis
CGAAAAAAAAAAAAAAAAAAAAAAGAAGATCACACATCGTGACCAAGTTGTATTTATCCCAGGTATGCAAGGATGGTTCAACATATGTAAATCAATAAATGCAATACATTATATTAACAAAGTCAAGGACAAAAACCATATATATCTCAAGGGATGCAGAAAAAGCATTTGACAAAATTCAACACCCATTCGTGATAAAAACCCTGCAGTGACTTGGAATAGATGGTCTTTATCTCAACTTGATAAAGGCTATGAAAAACCAAGAGCCAACATCATATTAAATGGCCAAAAACTGAAAACCTTCATGTTAGAATCAGGAACAAGACAAGGATGCCCATTATCACCACTCCTGTTCAATATAGTTCTGGAAACATTAGCCACAGAAATTAGACAAGAGAAAGAAATTAAAATAATAAAGATAGGAAAGGAAGAGGTTAAACTCATTATTTGCTGATGATATGATACTCTACATAGAACCCAAAAAACTCTACCAAAAGACATCTAGACTTAATTGACACTTTCAGCAAAGCAGCTGGATACCAGGTCAACACTCAAAAATCAATAGCCTTCTTGTACACAAATAACAGACTCACAGAGAAAAATTAGGGAAACAATTCCTTTCACAATAGCATCCAAAAAAATGAAGTATCTAGGAATCAGTCTAATGAAAGAAGCAAAAGACCTCTACACTGAAAACTACAGCTCCCCGAAAAAAGACACCAAAGAGGATATAAGAAAATGGAAAGATATCCCCTGTTCTTGGGTAGGAAGAATCAACATATTGAAAATGGCCATACTACCAAAACTTCTATACAGATTCATTGCAATCCTGATTGAAATCCCAACAGTATAATTCACAGAACTAGAGAAAATAATCCAAAAATTCCTTTGGAACCAGAAGAGACCTAGAATAGCAAAAGCAATTCTCGGCAACAGAGACGTGGCAGGGGGGTATCATGATCCCTAACTGGAAACTATACTATGAAGCCACTGTGATAAAAACAGCATGGTACTGGCAAAGAAAAAGACCTGAGGATCAGTAGAATAGATTGGAAGATACAGGAACTACTCCACATGTACTCAGCTACCTCATCTTTGACAAAGGAGACAACTCTCAGTGGACAAAAGATAGCCTCTTTAATAAATTGTTGCAAACAGTAGATTTCAACCTACCAAAGATTAAAATTAGATCCTTATCTTTCACCATGTGCTAAACTAAAATCCAAGTGGATTAAAGATCTAAATATTAAAACAGGAACACTGAACTTGCTGGAAGATAAGTTAGGCAGAACTCTCCAAGACATTGGCATAGAAAAAGACTTTATGAACAAATCCTTAGTAGCACGGGAACTAGCATAAAGAATCAACAACTGGGAACTCATCTTATTACAAAGCTTCTGCACTGCAAAAGAAACCACCAACAGAGCTAAAAGACAACCTACAATGTGGGAAAGAGTTATTACCAGCTGCTCCTCAGACAAAGGACTCTTATCTAGAATATATAAAGAACTGAAAAAAAATCAGGCCCCCCAAATATAGATTCAAAAATGGGTATCTGAAATGAACAGACATTTCTCGGACAAACAAGGAAAAACAGCAAATAAATATAAGAAAAATGTTCAACATCACTGGTTATTTGAGAGATGCAGATGAAAACAACACTGAGATTCCACCTCACCCCAGAAAGAATGCCTGCTATCAAGAAATCAAATGTTGGTGGGATTGTGGGGAGAAAGGAACCCCTCTGCGTTGCTGGTGGGAGTGCAGACTGGTGGAACCACTGTGGAAATCACTGTGGCGATAACTCAAACAACTAGGATTAGTGGTTCCATTTGACCCAGCAGTCCTTCTCCTGGGTTTCTTTCCAAAAGAATTAAAAGAATCATACCACAGTGATATATGCACACCTATGTTTATAGTGGCACTGTTTATAATAGCTAAAACAGTGAAAATGCTCAATTGCCCATTAGTTGGAGACTGAATAAAGAAGATGTGGTTTTTCTATAAAATGGAGCACTGCTCAGCCATAAAGAGTGAGAACTAGAGTCATTCATATGAAAATTGTGCATATTGAGGCCATTCTCTTAAGTGAAATTAATTAAGATACACGTGTAAATACTGAATAGTTTCTCTGGGGTGAAAAACTAAAAGTGTGAATAAGATCCAGATTGTATGGCTGACAATGTGAAAAAGGAAGAAAGGGGCTAAAGGTGTAGGGGAAGTGGGAAGAGTGAGGGAAGGGAAAAAATATGAGAAGACGAAAAAATGGAAACAAAGTCTTTGTAAGTGGGGGAGTGGGGAAGGAGTGAAGGGAGGGCAGGGTATGGGGAAGAAATGAGAACCAAGACCTGTCATGTAAAGGTACAAGATCCCAATGATAAATGTAACTGTACTGTATACTGAAAAAGTACCAATAAATTCAATGAAAAATAACCCCCCCCAAAAAAATTGAAAGTATCATACCACAGTGGTATATGGTCACCCATGTATATAGAAGCACGGTTTGTATGAGCTAAAACTTGGAAACAACCCAAATGCCCATCAACTGGAGACTGGATAAAGAAGATGTGTTTTTTATTGTAAAATGGTGTACTACTTACCCATAAAAAATGAGAAACTAGAGTCATTTATAAGAAAATGGATGCACAGTAAGGCCATAGTCTTAAGTGAAATTAATAAGACACACATGTAAATAACAAATAGTTTCTCTAGTGTGAAAGACTAAAAGTGTAAATAATGATCGAAATGTATAATTGATATTGTGAAATAAAATGTCTAAAGGAGTTGGGGAAGTGGAGGGATAGGGGAAAGAAGGGAAAAGAAAAAATAAAAGGAAAAACATGGAAACAGTCTTTGTAAATAGGGACAGGTGGAGGGGGTGAAGGGAGAGCAGGGGAATGGGTAAAAAGTAAGAACCAAGGTACATCATGTAAAGAGGTTTAAGATCCTAATGATGAATGTAACTATTGTATAACTAAAATGTACCAACAAACTTAATGGAAAAAATAGAAAACAAAATCATGTTTCCTCTTTTTGTATCTCTAATTCCAGGCAACAAATGGAGACTCAGATAGGTGCTTTGATACTAGCCACAGACATCAGTCGCCAGAATGAGTACCTGTCTTTGTTTAGGTCCCATTTGGATAGAGGTGACTTATGCCTAGAAGATTCGAGACATAGGCATTTGGTTTTACAGGTAAAATGGAACTTGGAAAGATTCTATTTCTATGGTTTTCATGAGTCTGTTAGAAAAAAATGAAATTTTAAAGCACGGTTTTTAGAGTGCTTGAATCTAGAAGGAAAGCTAAAGAGTTTCCTTCAATTAGTTTTCATACTTTTCTGAAGATCATTGGCAAACTTACTATCTAGGAAAGCACTGCTGTTGCTTTGGTATTTTTCATGCTTAATATTTCTGATGAAGGGCCGGGGATTTAGCTCAGCGGTTTGGTGGCCTGCCTTGCAATCCCCAGTACCAAAAAAAAAAAAAAAAGATTTCTGATGAAAAAAAATTTTTTTCTTGGAACATTAGAATACCAAGCACTGTTTTATTTTAATAAATTCTCACATCTCAAAAATGGGTAAGGAACTAGATTATTTCTTTCTACCTTATTCATTTATAGTTATGGATAATCCAGTCATTATGTCTAGCTTTTTGGGATTTCTAAGCATGGATAATAACAAGCTAGCAGCCTTGCAACATCTTCATCAGCATTGCTGCAAAAATAATGGGCCAGTCCAATAGCCATCATAAGATTAGTGTGAAAGACAATGAATTTTCTGTTGCAGTATTTTCTTTATCTTTGTTTTGGGGGAAGTAAACCAAGGATCTCAAGCATGCTAAGAATGTGCTGTATTTTACCACTGAGCTATACTCCAGCTGTTCTCCTTTTAAAGTGTTCTTTTCCCCTTTACTAGAGTATGTTAAAACATAGTGCAATTGAAATACTAATTTCTTTTTCTTAAAAAAATCTTAAGCGTATTTTGTTTGCTAGATGGCTTTGAAATGTGCTGATATTTGTAACCCATGTCGGACCTGGGAATTAAGTAAGCAGTGGAGTGAAAAAGTAACAGAGGAATTCTTCCACCAAGGCAAGTTACAGTATCGAGTGATAATATTCAGTTCATCTTTTTGCATCATATGAATAAAATAAGAACTCAGCCATTTATAAGAGTCTTGGAGTATTTGATATTTTTAGCAGCAATTCACAGTAGATGTTCATATAGCCAGTAAAGTACGATTGGAGCATCTGTTTTGAAAGATAACAGTCCCCTTTTGGAATGATCAGATATATGTATTTTTATTTGTTAACATGCGTAGAATAGGCTAGAAATTGTGCTGTACAGAAGGATTTCTCTGAATCTGCCCGATCCCTTGTCATGTGTGGAGGGAATGTCCATGTGAACACCATTTTGTATTTCAGAGCTACGATCATTTCATGCCACCTTCCCTTTAAAAAAGAAATGTAAATTTTAAACTAAAATACTGACAAAATTAGTCTGAAAGGGGACTAACACCTAATAAGAGTTTTCATTTCCTCTATTAAATAAGGATATCAATTTGGCAACCTTAAAGTTTAAAAAATAACTAATTGAAAAACCTTCCTTTCATGAAAATTAAATTTGTTCTTCTAAGGAATTTACAGGTATGCTGAACGTATTAGTTATATATTTAACCAATAGATATGTTCCATTTACTTATTCTCTTTTTTTATTCATAGGTGATATAGAAAAAAAGTATCATTTGAGTGTGAGTCCACTTTGTGATCGTCAAACTGAATCCATCGCCAACATCCAGATTGGTAACTATATATATTTAGATATAGTTGGTTACTCATTTTACCAAGAAGAGAAATATATTTAAAGTATGCAGTACTAAAATTATGCTCATTGCTAGTTTTTAAAATCATTTAAGAAAATTTAACGTTGTTTTCCCTTGTTATGACTCTTTCGATCTCCATGCCCTGCTAGTCCTTCCCCTCTGTCTCACCTTTTGTCACCTCCTTCCTAAAGCAGCCTCCTCTCCCTAGGGGGTTAAGTCTGCCTCTTCCAGACTTCTGAAGTGTTCAGATGGCACTCATAGCCTTGTCTCACATTTGGTCGGATATCTAGAACCCTGCATGCACCTGGAAGCAGCACTTGAGAACTGTTTGTTGAATCAACTAATAACTGTGATAGAAAGCAGTGAAACGTTCTGTGATGGCAGGATTGCAGCTTGTAGAAGAATGTAAGAAAGGGGCTGGGGATTTAGCTTAGCGGCACAGTGCCTGGCTGGCAAGCACAAAGTCCTGAGTTTGATCCCTGGTACTGGAAAAAAAAGAAGAATGTAAGAAGGATTAATTATGATTGAATGTATCAGGACATAATTGTAAAGCAGGGAATAGTAACAGGAAATAGCTCAAGAGAAGAGTGTAGTTTTGGTGCCTGGTGTTGAGGGAACCTTTGAGTATTGGGATGAGCTTAATGAAATGTGTACACAAACTTCAGAAAGATAGTTTTTAGAAAATCAGAAGATGGCACAATCCTGTGTCATAATACTCTGAAAGGAGACCATGATTTGAGTTTAAAATTCAGAAATGTAATTCTTACATTCTGATTCCAAAAGATTCTTATGGGGAGGACAGTGGGTAGTGACTCACCTGACTGCAAAGGGTTAGGTAGAGAGATACAGAAGAGAGTGGTACAGACATAGGAGCATGCAGGGATGCTGAGCCTTCAGGAGAGCCAGACTAGTCCAGGATGCAGTGATTACCAGAGGAACGTTTTTCTTTTGGGGAAATAATAAGAAAGTTAACAGATCTACTCTGGCTTGATTCTTACGTGGGATGACTTAAATGCAAACAAATATGGGTGAAAGGAAATTGAACTGAAGATAAGTGAATTGATAGCCTCACTGCTAGCCCTCTAGCTTCTTTACATAAATGTCTCTTTTTTGGTACTGGGATCGAATTCAGGATGTTGAGTTTACAAGGCAGGTGCAGTACCACTGAGCTAAACCCCTGGCCCTACATAAATGTCTTTTTGCCTGAGTAGATTACTCCCTAGTTTAATAAGATAGTTTGCAAGTGAGTTTTTTTAATGTAGTTTGCATAAGAGGAAAAGCTAGACCCTTTATTAAACCGTTCTTCTCAAAATATGGTCCTGTCAGTGTTGGGCATTTCTAGAGAGTGTTGTCAGAGGGACAGGAATAAGCTAAATGATGATGGCACTTGTCATCTACTGACTCTGCACCCACCATAAGAGGCAAGTGTAATTCCAAGTACCCCTTTTTCAGTTTCACATAGATTCAGTTAACAAGTGTTAGGGTTGGCTTGAGACAGGTCTTTCTAGCATCCAATCCCAGGCTCTTAACTACTAACTGAAATCATAGGTTAACGAAGAGCCAAAAGTGATAGCTACTAATTAGTTGGATATAAGAGGCAATCCCCCAAAATCTCAATCAGGTGGGTCAATGATAACAATCAAGTAAGAGGAATTATGTAAAACCTATATGATAATAAGGTTCTGTGTTTGGGTGCAGAACACCAGCTATTGATGACTTTTAACTGTGGCACATTGAAAAGACAGGACTTGGGTACTGGCTCAACAGAATATAGCAGTGTAAAGAAGACTGCCACAAGCTGCTGTTCTTTGACTGCAATAATGACATTCCTCTGTATTGCTTATCTCTTTCTTTTCACTGAACATGAGCTCCTTGAGGGCAGAGATTTTTTTTTTTTTTTTCCGCTGCTGTATTTCCAGCCCCCTTAGAACAGTGCCTGGCTTATTGGTCCTCCGCTAATGTGTGTGAAAGGAATGAATCAATCAAAGAAAGCAACACTTATGGCATTTATCCTAATTACTGATGGCAGGTATCAGATATTCAGATGCTATAATTATACACATTTTTTAAAATTCAATCATCAGACTATGACTTTCCAATCTAGAAAGAATGTGAACTAATTGCTTTAAATCCAGTGGGTGTGGTGGTACGTGCCTATGTCAGCACTTGGGAGGCTGAGGCAGAAGGGCTGCCAGCCCAGACTACATAGTGAGTTTGAGGCCAGCCTGAACTACATAGTGAGACCCTGTCTCAAAAAAAAAAAGGCAGCGGAGTGGGGGGCAGGATATATAGCTCAGTGGCACCACACCTGCCTGAAGCTTAAGGTCCTAAATTCGATTCCTGGTACTGGAAAAAAACAAAACAAAACAGTGGTATTTATATTTTATGTTGACTGAATGGAAACTATGTTGTCTGTCTCCCCATGATCTTTTGTTATAAGAAAAGTCTTGAATGTAAAGACTTTAGAACTGTTAAGCAAGCAATGATATATTAAGTGTATATTTTCCCTTTTTCTAACAGATCAGAATTATAGAAAAATATATTTGTTCCCAAAATACGTTATGGTTTGATTGATCAGCTATTTTCTAGGATGCTTCTTTAGGTCCTTTGTAAGATGCTAATATTAAGTCAGATAAAATATGCAGAAGAGTGCTGTATAAACCTAAACAGAGAAATAATCCTGAAATGACTGATTTTTCCTCTTTGGATTATGAAATAAGTGAGATCAATTATATGAGTTGTTTATAAAATAGAACCCTGGTACAATTTTGATGTTAACCTCAACTTTTTAAAACTAATTGCCTTTATATTTAATTTAACTCTACTTGAGACTTTTGGCTCTGTAAATTCTGGGTTAAATAAAATACTAGCCTATAGTCATGACCTACAAGTGTAGACTTGAGTCTCTGAAGGAATAAACCATGCATAACAGCAGCTCACTTCAATAGGTATCATCCCACATCCTGGGGTAGAGTCTGTCCTTGCCTCCAGTTGTCATGCTGGAAACTGTTTCTTGAATTATGTCCTAATATCCTTGGAGAGTTGATATGACCACTGCATGTCTACTTAAGTAGAAAAATGTGGTTTTTTTAGCTGAAATAATTACAAAGGATTTGATGTTTACCAGTTCACCTTACCAGTTAAAGTCCCATTGAGTTACTTAAATTCTTCAGAGAAGAAATGTAAATTATATATACACGTATATTGAATCTTTTGAAAAGTAAGATTTAAATAATATTGCAATAAGACTTAAGGTTAACACCAAGTGCTTTTTAAAAAGAAGTTTCGAAGCATGTATTAATAGTTATTTTCTCTTGCTTTCTTAAGGTTTTATGACTTACCTAGTGGAGCCTTTATTTACAGAATGGGCCAGGTTTTCAGATACACGCCTATCTCAGACAATGCTTGGACATGTGGGGCTGAATAAAGCCAGCTGGAAAGGACAGCAGAGAGAACAGTCCAGCAGTGAGGACTCTGATGCTGCGTTTCAGTTGAACTCACAATTACCTCAGGAAAATCGGTTATCATAACCCCTGAACCAGTGGGACAAACTGCCTCCTGGAAGTATTTAGAAATGTGAAGTGGGGTCTTGAGGTGAGAGAACTTACTCTTTCTTGACTGCCAAGGTTTCCAAGTGAATGATGCCAGCATTATTTATTTCCAAGATTTCCTCTGTTGGATCATTTGAACCTACTTTTTCATTTTAAGACCTGAACATACAGCAATATGCATTTGGATTTTGTGTGAAACCTTGAATATGCAAAGCTCAGCAGGAGAACCCAAAAGGAATAATAAAAGTTTCTCAAGTTGTGCCATGTGATTTTCAAAACATTCATTCTTCAAACCCATTCTTCAAACTGTGAAACTTGAACTGAATCTTTCAGCAGCAATCTCTTGGAATCCAGCCAGTCTGATGCAACAGTGTGTGTCTGTATCTTCCACTAAGTTCTCTCTGAGAAAACAGAAATGTGAAGTGCCCAGCCTCTGCTGCCTCTGGCAAGACTCAATGTTTACAAATCAACTCTGAAAATCTTGGTTCTAAATTGCCTTGGAGCATGATTGTGAAGGAACCACTAAAATTTAAAGATCATAGACTGCAGCTCTTCCCCCTGGTTTGCCTTTTTTTTTTTTTTTTTTTTTTTTTTTTTTTTTTTTTTTTTTTTTTTCCTTCCTTTGGATACCACCAAAGCCTCCCGTTTGCTATATTTTATTTTGTGCACTGGAAACTGAGCATTTATCAGAGTACCGCCAAGTTTTCACTCCAGTGCTGTTTGGCAATGCAGATTTTTTTAAGTGTTAGTTTTTAATTTGGGGTGGGAGGGGAGGAACACCAATGTCCTAGCTGTATTATGATTCTGCAGTGAAGACATTGCATGTTGTTTTCACTATTGTACACTTGACCTGCACATGCAAGAAAAAGGTGGAATGTTTGAAACACCATAATCAGCTCAGGGTATTTGCCAATCTGAAATAAAGTGGGATGGGGAAGTGTGTCCTTCAGATCAAGGGTACTAAAGTCCCTTTCGCTGCAGTGAGTGAGAGGTATGTTGTGTGTGAATGTGTGGATGTTTGTGTACGTTTGTGCATGTGTGACTATGCATGTGTCATGTTTATTCATGTGGGAAAAGATTGGAAACGTATGCTTTTATTTATTTTAGAATATGACAGTGAGCAGCCACACTCAGGGGAGGGGAGGTAGGTAAGCTGTAACAGATTGCTCCAGTTGCCTTAAACTATGCACAAAGCTAAGTGACCAAACTTCTCATTTTGATTTGAAAAAGTGCATTGTTTTCTTGTCCCTCCTTTGATGAAACGTTACCCTTTGATGGGCCTTTTGATGTGAATAGATGTTTTCTAGGACAAAATTTAAGGACTAATTTTAAACTTAAAACATTCCACTTTTGTAATTTGTTTTAAATTGTTTTATGTGTAGTAAGCACAACTGTAATCTAGTTTTAAGAGAAACCGGTGCTCTCTTTTTAGTTCATTTGTATTTCCCTTGTTACTGTAAAAGACTGTTTATTATGTTTACAGTTTATTGCAACAGCAATTTTCTTGGGAGAAAGCTCGAGTGTAAAGCCATTTGTAAACGGCTTTGCCAGACTCATTTTAATATGTGCCTGTTGCTGTTAACTTTTGATTAATAAAAACCTATCTTTTCACATTTTTATCTTTGATATTTACCTTAAAACTCAATCCTTTGGAAATCAAAATGTTAAATTACAAGTAAGTCAGTTAGTCGTTTGGCTCTCATCAGAGGTTTATTCAGTCAGGGTTGTGGGCAGGCACCATCATCCTGTGGGGTTATCTGCTGTTATCAGCACCTTCCAAGAGTGCACTGTGAGGCCTGGTTACCTAGTTTGCATAGTCCAGAGCAGTGCACAGTAGGGGTCAGCTTTGAGCCAAGCCCTAACTCCAGGGCCACTGGCTCCCACAGTTGGGAACCGCATGAGACCATCACCTCTTGCAAGCACTAGAATAGTAGTTGTGTTTATGTCTATCATTGGCCTTTTTAAAGGTAATATGAGATAATCAGTTAATTCTGGATTGATATCAATGTAAGAACAGTGCCACTAGGGTGGCTTGTCCTGTCCAGGTCTAATTTATAAGAAGGGATATAGTGAAAACTTTAAGGTCAAACATATTCATCGTTGAACAGAAAAGAGATGTCCAGTGGAACTATAATAAAAACCACTTAGGTAATTTTCAGTTTTCCAGTAACTACATAAAAAATAAACCTGGAATTTAATAATTTTATTGCAATACAGCCAAAATAATTTATCATTTCAACATGTAGTCAGTTTAAAAAACAAAATTTTGTTTTGTTTTGTTTTTGGTACTAGGTCTTTGAAATCTAGTGTCTATTTTATACTTCCAGTACATCTCAATTTGTACTAGCCACATGTCAAGTGCACAGTATGCACATGTGGTTAGTAGCAACCATGTAGGACAGCATGGATATAGAGGTAGGAAGATAACAGAGCAGAGTGTTCTGGAGAAAACCAACTTTTATGATGTGAAGCGATATCACCTTAGCAAATTTGATGTATTAAGGATCTGATGAGTCTTATAGGCTCCCAGACCATTTGTCAGTACATGAAGAGTAGAACTCATGGCATACATTAGCCACCCTCACAGTAACTGATATTTTTAAAAAGACAGTATTAATGTTTTAATTTATAATGAGAAATGTAATTATCAATCATTCTCTCCCTTTAGGCAAATCTTGAGAAGCCAAATTGTGAACTGGGTGAGCATGGATTCTGAGCAAGGGAAGCAAGTTGCCTCGTGCATCATCTCCCTTTGGGGATACGTCTGCTGTTATCATGTCTGTGGACCCGGGTATCCTCTTCCCTGGATGATGCTAGGATTCTCTGCCAGGAGTTGCTTCTCCACATTAGCCTCTGTTGGGCAACTCCATTAGATATGTCATTACTTTTAGCTGTGTTTCATTTGAGCTTGTCTAGGCTCCATTCTGCCTGTTTTATTGCTTAATTCTTCCTCTGATTGTCTTACGGTTTAATAATCAGTTTCCTATTTGCACATTCTCAGGGACACCTCAGTGTTGCTTCCATCTTTCTGCCTAAACATATGAACCCAGTGAAAACTTGTTATATTATGTAAATGTGGGAGTCACCTTCTATTGCCGTTTCTTAAATGTGACATATTTATTCCCTGAACATTGACATTTTAGAAATTTTGCAAGTTAAATATTTAGAGGATCACATTTTTTAAAGTAAGAAAATATTATTGAACAGAATGCAAAGTTCACACAAATTTTCAAGATAAAGCAAGAGATTTCAAACTGTTAAGCATATAGAGGCTCCTTTGGACTTTTGGTCCAACATTTTAGTGACAAGGAAATCTACTTTTGGAGTAAATTATCTTTGGATAGTTTTAATAAGTCCTAGTTCAACAATGATAACTTGTCAATATTTGTACTCACTGTAAATGTGGTTTCTAATGATCCTCTTTGTATAAAGTAAAAACTACATTTTACGTCTTTGCAAACCTGGGAAATATTCTTATACCTGAGGTACAGGTTAAGAGGTGCTAGTAATTCCTTCAGGATTCTGAAAAGGGTCTCTTAATTTTCCTCAATGCTTTCTTGGCTTTTATTAAACTATTTTCCTAAAATTTTAAATTTTCATACCAGGACTTTCCATTGTCTTCAAACATATATACATATTTTAATGTATATAGTTTAAATTCCCTTCCAGTACTCTCCGCCAAATGACAAAATACATAATTGACCAATAATATGAAGTCATACTGCTTTTAAGGAAATATACGTACTAGTGACCATGTTTGGAATACTTAGGGTAAAAATGGACCAGATTTAATCAGCAGTCATTCCTTGCTAATGAACTCCAGACAGCCTGTGTCATTTGGAAGACCCTAAGCCCATGGTGTGTAGGAGGAATGACCACTACGTGGGGGTGAGCTGACAAAGGACATATATTGGGACACATCTGTCTTCCTGGTTCCTGTGTTCAATATAGGGCTGGTGTAAATAGGGCCATCAATAAATGTTTGTTAAATTAATGTGGAGTTAATGTGTTCCCTTTTTAGCTATCAAATTAACACTATGAAATTATTTTAAAGCTAGTCTATTTGTGCTGAAGTCATGTAGTGAGCAATATCTGAGTTCCTGGTATGTTCAGAGCATAGCACTGGAAATAAAAGAACACTGAAGATTACTAACCATCATCTGTGCTCAAAAGTGTTTGGGTGACAGCATATTTGCAAAGTGTTATATAATATGGCTGGTTTCCATATTGTACAAAATGAGTAACACATTGTAGTATTGTTTAGGTGAATGAATGGTTTAATGATGAAAATAATGCCATTGCTAGACATTCTTATATTTTTAAATTTTTTTCATTTAGCTTTCAAATTTGATTATAAATACTCAGTATGATTCTTTTAAAAAGTAAAATATTAATTTCTATCAGTTATATTCTAAAATGTTATACCTATACTATGTAAGTTGTCCTGAAGTCTATCTTAAAGCCTGGTAGGATGGCAAAGGAAAGAAAAGCATCCTTTTTTTGTATTAGATTTTTTTATTGGCTGTTATTTAAGCCTGAAAAAGTGACGTAGTCTATCTCGGCCCCCCTCTAATCTCATCAATAGTCTTTGTTAAGAAATTCCATCTTGCACTTATCTTAAAGCTGTGCATGAGTTTTCAAAATTTAAGCTTGAAGTATTTCTACATTACTGAGCTGTGTCCTACAAAAGATAAAAGGCTGTTCCTAACATGTTCTTTATCTTAGCTGAAATTTGTAAAAACTATACACATATTGAAGGCAATAAAGAAGATTATCTTAAGTTTGCTCAGGTTGCTGTAACTAAATCACTCATAGAGATGAGTTAAAAACAAAAGACTTCTTTTTCACAGCTCTGGAGGCTTGAAAGTTGATTGGGTTGCCAGAATGTTGTGATCTGGTGAAGACCTTCCCAAGTTGCACACAGATTTTGCAAAGTCCAAGTTGTATCTTCATGTGGGTGGTGGGAGAGGATTAGCTCTTCTTATAAAAACAGTTCCATCATGGAGTCTCCAACATCAGTCCTACCTACCTCCCAAAGGCCCTACTCCTAATACCATTCTATTAGAGGTTTGGTTTCAACACAGGAACATGGGAGGGTGTTATACAACATTTAAAAACCATGCTTAACTTCCTAGGTGGAGGGCTGTATATGTGGTTTAAGTGACTGCCTAGCATCCCGGAGACCCTTGGTTTGTTCCATAGCTCCACTACCACCACAAAAAAAAAAAAAAAAAAAAAAAAAAATTTTAAAAAAAAAAAAAAAAAAAAAAAAAAAAAAAAAGATGAAAATGTATAGAAAACAAACAGCTTATTTTTTTGAGACAAGGTCTATGAAGCCCGGGCTGGCCTCAAACTTGGTGATCCTCCTGCCTCAGCCTCCTGAGAGATGAGGTTTCATAAGCACGCACCACCATGCTTAGAAGAAAACAGCTTTTGAATTTCTAAAAATCATCAGAAGACAGAAGTTAGGTTTTTCCATTATAGGGGACAGAGATTTGTTCTGATTATTTTAGGTAACTGCAGGGCTGTGTGGTGAAGATTTATGTGCATGATAATAGAGACCACTCTTTTGAGGTCAGCCTCAGGATGTAGAACCTGGGATCCAGACATTGTGAGGAACTTCTAGTTTCAGCTGTTTTCTTCCACTCTTGGCTCCTATCCTTCTTCCATCTCTTCTCTACCTTGCAGTTTCTGCCTAAACACTATACTATAATGTGGTTTTTAAGAAGCATCATCTCTAAAGCTTGACAGACCTGGGTTTGAGTCTTTCAACAAGCTATCCCATTTTTGAGTGGCTTTCTAACCTGCAAAATGCCTACCTCTTAAAATAAAAGTATGTATTGACAAAGTGCGAAGTCAATGGCTACTATGAGTGCTCTCATTTCCTCATAATATCTATAAATTCATGGGTTCAGTTGTACCTCATGACATCCATATCTGAGCTCCTGGTACTAAATGCGTCACTCTCTTCAGGTTACCTTATTCAGATTCCTGGAAAATCTAATTGAAACAGCTTGCTGAGGCTGTGGACAAGGGTGCTGCACAGTCTTCATTACCAGTGTTCCCCTTGGCAGCAGGGTAGGCCAAGACAAGGACTATCTGGGTAACTTGACTCCCGAGATCAGCATCATGTTCTGCTGTATCCCTGTTGTTACTTATTTCACAATGATTTCCCAACTGTACCTAGCTCTCATCCTTTGCACTGTATCTAGAAGTACATTTTCTTCACTCTTTGATAAAAAGCATGGCTGGGGACAGGAATGTATCTAAACAGTGCTGTGCTTGCAAGGTCCTGAGTTTGATTCCTGGTACTGAAAGAAGAAAAGCATGTCTGGCCAATGAGGAGCAATGACCATTAGGCAACATTAACAGTCTTGTTAAAGGTTCGATAAAAATCCTATTGTGAAGAGCCTGTCCTTCCTCCACAACCTTTTCCATCTGTGAAGAAAGCAATTAAGGGATGCCCTAAGACAACTATCTGTTTACCTTAAAATTTACCCTCCTGAGAATTACTCTCATGTTCTACTGTTCTTTTCTTCCTACTACTTTTAACCCTATGAAAAAACAGCCGAGCTTCTTAGGGGCTCTGGAGAATCTACCAATGAGAAAAGTTGAGAAGGTAAAACGATAGGAACATTAAAGCCCTTATAATGTGAACCAAGGTCAACAGTCTCAGAGGAAAAGTATTAATATTTCTGGGTTCTTATTTGGTCATGTTTTTATTCTCCCATCTGTTCTCAAGGCCTAGCATCAAGACTGATGAGCTTAGCCTGCTTATAGGGTTTCCAAGGAAAGTCTATGATGAATCTTACTAAGGCATAAGTTCAAGAAAGTATCTTAGAAGTTTGATCAATCTACAAAAGGAAAGAGGACACAGGGATGGGTCCTAGGAATGGATGAAGGCTCATGAGAACTACTGCAACAGCCTATCATGAGACCCAGTGTCATTCCGCCCAGCAATTCCAGAGCTGAATTTGTAAGCTAAAAATTTAAACTTCTGTCAGTGTATCACATACACACACACAGAACTTCTATTCTTGGAGACATTACCAGAACAATAGCTTTTCCAAAGAGTATTTCTGGTAGTTATTACCGTTTATCTTCCTTTGTACCACCAAGACACAGACTCAGAAGAATTCTTAACATAGTAAGAAAATACGTGTTATGCAGAAGGGCCAAGTCATTGAGACAACCGGAATTAAAGATGCTAAGTCTTGCCTGTCAACATCAGTCTAGTGAAAGTGAAAGCATAAGGTGACACCTTTACAGGTGCTAGAAACGTGTCTTACGAGAAGATTCTACTGAAAATTTACTTTATATAAAATGCAACAATAACAACTTATTAGCACTTTAATGCTCATAGAATGTGTCCAGAATTATTTCATTTAATCCTCTATTATTACCTTTTTAAGGAGAGGATATGACTTGGCCAGGATCACATAATGCTCCAATCCAGTACTCTCTGATTCATATTATCCCTGTCTCTGTGAAATGAGAGTAACTGCACTAGACAGAAGTTATAGTAGACAAAATGTAGCATACTTAGCTATAAAATGTAGAGTACTATGTTGGGTGAGAGCGCTACAAAATGCACGAGGTGGTCAAGAAACTAAAACTAAAGGTTCCATTTGACCCAGCCATACCTCTTCTTGGTATCTTCCCAAAAGAATTAAAAGACAATACCACAGCAACATGCATATCCATGTTTATAGTAGCAGTTTGTAACAGCTATATCTTGGAAATAGCACAAGTGTCCATCAACAGACGAGGGGATAAAGAAGTTTTTGTATGTGTATGTATATATGTATGTATATACATATATTATATATATCTGCCATAAAGGATGAGCTTCAGACATTTATAGCTAAATAGATGGACCTTGAGACCCTACTCTTAAGTGAAATAAATCAGATACACATACTTTAAAACTTCATTGTTTCTCTGGTGTGAAAAAACAAAAATGGAAATAAGGACTGAGATGTGTAGTGGACATTGGGAATGAAAAGAAAGTGTTTAAATGCAAAGGGGAACAAGGGAGGAGAGGGAGGGGGAAGGAAGGGACAAGGAAGAAAGTGAAATAGAAGGAAAAAATGGAAACAAAGCTTTTGTGCATAGAGAGTGGAGGAGGGGCTTGGGGGAAATGGGATAAAATAAAATCTATTTAAAAAAAATGAACCAGGTGGACATGAGAAATGATAAAGCAGATAAAACCAATCCCAAAATGGGTTCTGGGTTTCAGAATTCTGGAAACTCAGATGCCTCCTATGTTTATGCTGAGATCTACTTAAGAGAGAGTGAATGAGAAGTGATAGAACTCATTTTAAGGAATCCATTTCCACTTGAAAGAATCAACATATGCATTATAAAAGTATTTTCTATTTTTTAAAAAAAATACATAGGCGGTGTTGTCCATGGAGAATAAAACAGTTTGCTTTATTTTAAAAGTTACTTCATTATATTGGAACATAGCCAGAATTTAATACCAATAGAAATATAAATTTCTTAAGAGGTCAAAATATATGTCAGGCAAATTTTTTTAATTTCTTAAAGGCAGAATTTTTAAACCATTAAAAAAATAATTAGAAACAATATACACCAATATTCCACAGTTCAAATTTAGGCTAAATAACCAAACCATGTAAATTACCTCAAAAATTTTTGTTACTATTTAAAAAACATTTCAATAACTTAAAATGTCAATCTACTCTTCCCATCTCTTAATCCTCCCAGTAAGTACAAGTTTTCCATAGATTTAAATAACAAATCCAAATATTTACTTATGGTAGGAAATTCTGACATTAACTATTGCTGAGTTTGTCAGAAAGAGGAAGTCATGAGAATGTATAAAATGGTCACTTATAGTAACTCCTTATAAGCCCTAGGCAAAAGGCAGTTCTCATTTTGAGATAAGCTCTCACTAAACTGCTCAGGCTCCAGTTCTCTGCTTTTTTTAACTTTTCATTTTTTTTTTCTTTGAGACGGGGTGTTGTTACGTCGTCATTCAAGCTGGCCTGGGTTTGAACTTACTTTATAGCCCAAGATGATCTTGAACTTATGGCAGCTCTCCTGCCTCAGCTTGCCAAGTGCTGGGATTATAGGTATGTGCCACCACACCCAGATTCTGCTTTATAATAGCACCTAAAGTTTGTGCATAATATCATTCTTGGAACAGCACTGTGACCAATAATAATATTATAGGAAAGTCATTTGCCTGTTTGATAAATAACACTAATATTTTGACCAATATTTAAAAAATTTTAATTCCATTATGCTGACATTTCCAGAAATAGCATTAACTCAGCAATAAGTCATCTTTATGATACTATTTATTAAACTGAAAGAAGTTTTTTACCTAAAAACTAATTTAATTCAATACTTTGATTTGTCACTACTTGGAAACTACACTTGCTTCCTCAGCACTGGATGGCAACAATGTGCAAGCCAGCCTTCTTTGTCCTTAACTTGGTTCTAACGGAAAGCACTATAGAATCTCAGCAGTGAACATCATCCAGTTCCTATGCAAACCCATCTCCAAAACATGGGAGGAAATCCAATATGTTAAGTTCTATTCAAGGCAAGAAGATTCCAATCTCAAATATTTCACTTCAACAACTTAGGGTATACCAGCTGTTCCATCACTGAACAGTAAGTGATTCTTGAAAATAAATGAAGATAATAGTACCCTCATCTGCCATCATTAATTTTTACATGAACTGTTTTATATCCAGATATATGCATATAAAACATTTGACAGATAAATTAGTGTTAAGAATTAAAAATGTGTAACAATAAAAGGGTCTTTTCTGTGTTCTGAAGTCTTACAATTGCTTTCAAGACTGGAAATCTAAACACATCAAAAACATTATCAGAACCAAACTTATAGTGCTTTCAGTACTGCTTAATCTTCTAATTAGGTTAAAAAGGAAACCAATGAATATTAAAGGTATTTACTACATAGTGTTGATTTTTACTAGCCAAACTCAGCCCTCACAAAACAATAGCTGAACCAGGATAGCCTTTCTCAGTTCACTGTCTATTAGGAGTTTGAAACATTTTCAATTAGAGCCTTCATTTTTCCTGTAGATTTCAACATATGTGGCCCAAACTGGAAAAGAAACAAATAAAGGTATAAAGATAGATACTGGTTCTTATAACAGTAATGATACACCACACTCCAAAAAACATCACAGAGTTAGATATGTTCTGCATTAAAAAAAAAAAAAAAAAAACAAGCCCTCAGTAATATTAAAATCTTTTTTGAACAGACAGGTTATTATAAACACAAGACCTATCAAAAGAATGAAAGGAAATGAGGTAAACAAATTTATTCCTAGAAAAGAAAATAATAATCATCTCAGCAACAACCTATTTCAGTCTAATTTTCTTAGTAAAGGAAGAAGTACAAAGTTTCCCTTGCAATTCTTCAGTGTTCCAAGGGCACCACAATTTAATGTCTACCTCTCTGAAACAGATAACTGTAATAGATCCCTGTGAAAGTTAACATAAAGGGAGTGTAAAAATTACCATCTCAGAGCCCCTATGCAATGTGTTCAATCTCCACCCATGATTTAATGCACATCTTTAACGCCCATATCTCAGCTCAGCTCTCATCCTCTTCAGAAGGCACTTACAGGGCGCCCAAAGAAAATGACTTTTTTTTTTGGTTCTTTGAAACAGGGTCTTGTTATGTAGTTCAGGCTGCCTGTAATTCACAGCAAATCTCATATATCAGCCTCTCAAGGATTACAGGTGTGCACCACCACACCCAGCCCAAATAAAATGATCTTGTTTTGAGTTTCCATATCATCATATATACACTGTTCTAAGATAACAACCCTATTATCCCGATTTTCAATTCATTATGCTTAAATCAAATATAACCCTGAATAGAAAACTTCTCAGTGGAGATTGCTAAGAGTGAGATCCAAAGTTAAAACATTCTACTTTAGGTCCTTTAGTTTAAATTCTCGATCAGCTATTATTACTTTTATAGTGATAAAAATAAAGATACAAATGCTAAGCAAAAATGTCATCCTTTTCCTAGATAACTGCAATCTACTTGTAGGTAGGGACTAAATCATGCATCACATCCCACTGAATCTTGCAGAGGATATAGCTGAATAACTTGAAAATGTAGGGGCTCATCCATTGGGTGCACTGCTACATAACAGGAAAGAATTTCAGCTAATACGCACCAAAGCTGTCTCTGAGGTGGTCTCTGATTCAGACTTTGGAACTCCTTTTTCAACTTCACTGTGGCTACTGCTTCGATACCGATAAGCAAACTTCTTTTTCAGAGCCTCAGCTATGAGAGCAGCAGGGTCAGTAGTATCCACTGGCTTGGGCTTTATGTCTTGCTCTGACCTTAGAAACGTGAACAAAAGACAAGAGGATGGGTAACCATCCCTCAGAGAAGTATTCTCTTTACCTGGTGGACAGAGCATCTCTAGCATCATAGTCAATAACAACAATGACAAACAGTGCTAGTAGTGAGACAGAAACCTAGATGTAAGCCTCAACAAAAGAGCACATGAGTCTGATAAAAAGGCCACTTAGCCTACACCCACAGGACATTGTCTGTGCTCTCCTTCAGGGCCATTAGGATTCCATCTTCCATGTGTGTCCAGTGACTACCCAAACTTGGGTACATAAAACACCTTTAATGAATGAACTACTGAGAAGTCATAATATAGATTTTACATGACTTAAATGGGAAAAATAAAAAATTGCCTGGATTGTTTGTTTTGTTCCTGTCTTTACTACTATCTTAGCTTCTGGGCACAGTAGAAACAAGGCCAATATTGCAGGGCCAATCTTTTTTTTTTTTTTTTAACTGCTAGGATAGGGATGTAGCTCAGTGGTACAATGCTCGCCTAGTATGCATAAGGTCTTGGGTTCAATTAAAAATTAGTCATAGCAGTCATGTTCTAAAACATTTATCAAGGGCCGAGGATTTAGCTCAGTGGTGCCACACCTGCCTCACAAGCACAAGGTCCTGAGTTTAATCCCCAGTACTGAAAAGACAAAACATTTATCAAAGAGCCTCGTAGTTTGGTTTTATAAGATATAAACAAATGGGGAAGCAAGAAAAAAGATTAATACACGCTAACCTCTTGACTGACCGAAGCTTTACACTGTTCATATCTTTAAGGATCTCTAGCATATTTGGCATGTCAGGTTTCTCTGGGTTGTTCTTAGCCAAAGTTTTTCCAGAGTTGGCTTTTTGCTTTCTACGTTCTTTAATCATATCAATAGCAGATACACTTTGGTGGAGCCCCACTGGAAGGGGCGGTGGTGGTGGAGGTGGAGGTGGGGGAGGTGGTGCTGTAGTAGCAGATGTGGTAGAATCTAAGTCACCTACAGAAGAAATAAGGAAAAATAAACAGTCCACTGTTAATAAGCAAGAACATTACAATTTTTAAAAGCAAACAATGTTGAAGACTTTCATAGTCTTAAAAACAAATTCCTAAAAAGAATCTCAGTTATGTAAGAAGAAAAGCAGTTTTCAGTTACTTTTTGAGAATGCCTAAATCTGAGTTATTGTATCATGCTATCAAAACTCTCCAGATAGAAAAGTCCCATTTAATTTAACAGGAGTGTTTTTGTGATTTCAAATGCTCCAGTCTGATTATGACACAGTACGTGATCACTTTTAGCAGAAATATAAAGCAGTTATATAAACATCTCTATATTCAATTCATAGTTAGACAATTTAGTACTATTATAACTATCAGAAAAAACTACTTAATCTGTGGTTCATTTAAAGTATATGTTCATTTAAGGCTTTTTAAGCATTAAAAGCTTGCATACACTAGAATATGTATAGAAGAGCTTTAGATTTACTATTAAACTTTTGGAAGGAAAAAAAAGAGTGTGATAGTTAATTTTCAAAACAAGAAGTAATTAAGAGTTCAAATATTACTGAAAAAGGACCTAAAACTCATCTGCCTGTGTGACTGGAAGTTGGAGAGTTATTTATTAGGTGAACAGTACTGATAAAGGCAGAAAGGAAATAGCACAGTGCAATAGTTTTACTCAAAAGACTCAAACTACAAAAAGATCACCTAAACATAAACTCCGAAATATCTATTTATAATACTTTTCCTACTCTGCCAGAAGACAGAGATGAAGTGAAGGAAAACAGCAATTTAATGAGAAGAAAAAACAAGACTCATATTTTAAGATTCATCCAGTTTACGGAAGGAACAACCCTTACCCCTCTAGCACCCAGTGCCCAGAATGCCTTCAAGATGGTATAAGCAGACTGACTCAGAGACAGGGTAATTAATCAACCTCATCCTTCTGACAGAGCTAATTAAGACTGAGTCTAGCCAGGACTTGGGAACAACAGGAAAAACAACTACTATCTGCCAACAGGTCAGCTGGCTAGGATTTCAAGGCTATGGTTTCTTCCCCAAAGAAGAAACGATACCACCCTAATTAAAGTAACAGTATCAGACCAAGTGTCAGAAGACCTAAATTTAGTTTTTACTCTCTACAAGAAGACAAGGCACAACCATGAAGTAGCTTCCAGGTATGAAGGACATTTTATATATTTTATCCACATACTCACACAGCAACTCAATAACACAGATGGTATTATACCCATTTTAGAGCAGAAAAGTGAAATGAAGGTCAAATGCTTACTTCAGGACACGCAGGTAGTAAACTAATTGAATGTAGGCCAAGTCTTCCCATGATCTCAGGCATGAAACCCATGGAATGACCTCATATCTAACCAAAGTGATGTTACTATTACGGACAGCTAAGTTTCTCAGAAGGAAAACATTCACAACGGTAGCAATTCGATGGCATAATTTTAATATTTTCCAAAGAGATTTCCTCTCTGATAGCATCAGGATTATTCAAAACACAAAACCCACCTAATTTTGACCAAATTTTGCACTAGACAAGGAAGAGGATGACATTGGAATTTCAAATCACAAGAGCTATTACTTACTAATAAATCATGAATTAAGTGGCATTCTCTAATTTTCAGTTTCTAATTAAAACAAATATAGGACTTACAGACCTGCAGTGAGATTTTGTTGCTCTTGCAGGGTCACAATTTTAGCAATCTGAGCTCTGAGAGCAGCAAGTTCATTTTCAAGTGCACAGATCTTCTGCAGTGCTTCCTCGTTTGCCAGTGCTGCAGCCTTCGGTGGAGGCTCTTCTTGGGACAAGGTTGGTAAGGAAATATGCCTGGTTGGAGTCTTCTCAAAAAAAAGGTCATCATCCTGAAGGAGTAGATTGGACCTGACCTCTGTCCTGCAAGAAGATACAAGGGTGCCTTTCACGGGCTTTGTCACGCAGTATGAGAAATCACTACCCATTAACAAAGTGTAAGTCCACAAAGCACTTTTTAGGTAGATCATAGATAAATCTCCTCTAATAAGTGTTAAAAACAGCAATGCATGTGTCAACTGTATTAACTACATACCATACCTGGGGTTTTACCACCACCAAGCTTAATCCTAATCTTTATAGGATTACCTACAAACCAACACTATCAAGAGGCAAACAGGTTCTGGTATTCCAGCAAAGGGTTTGCTAATTTATGTTTTGTCTGTGCATGGACTAAAACATTTTTAAATGTTATTCAAAACGGTGCACTATATCTGACCACAAAATCAGATCCATTCCATGGTTTTGGCTTCTGCATATTAATCAGTGTCAGTGTTTCCCATGTACAGAACACATCAGATTGCAAGACATTCAGTGACAATGTAAGTCAAATACAGGGCCAAAACCAGATAGATACAAAAGAATCATTACAATTGAGCTATGCAGTAACACCATAGATGGTCTTACTTTAATATGAATATACAAAGCTATTTTTTAAAATCTACAGCAAAAAGTTCCAAATGGAAATCTTCTAGGGTTGAAAATAAAATTCAGATTTCCTTTCAACTGTTAAAGTATATATTTTCCCATTTCCTCCTATTTTCTACAATTAAATTTTCCTAGCCAGCATCTCTAAGGCCCTTTTCTATCTTAAGTTCTTTCCCTTTAAAAAATAACCCTTGAAAAAAAAAAAAAGAACAGTCCTACTGGGCTGTACAACAGCACACCTCTCATCCCAGCACTTAGAAAACTGAGGCAAGAGGATTGCTGTGAGTTCAAGGCCAGCCTGAGATACAGAGTGAATGAATTCAAGAAGACTGTGTCTCAGAAAACCAAAATAAATAAATACAGTCCTCAGCCAGGCATGGTGGTACACACCTGTAATCCCACCACTCTGGGAGGCTGAGGAAAGACAAACCCAAGTTTGAGCCCATCTTGGGCAACTTAGTGAGATTCTGCCTAAAAATAAAATAAAATGGGCTGGGGATGTCTATCAGTGCAAAGGCCCTGAGTTCAATCACCAATACTATGAATGAATGAAAGAATGAATGAATGACCAACCAAAAAAGTCTTCATCTCACTTCTTCCTTATTATACCCACCCTGCAAAAAATCTATCGACTCAGAAAACTGTTCCCTGAATTCTCCATTGACATGAAAGTCACTGAGCTCTATAATACCAGAATTCTTCACGTGAGTACAGGAAACAATTATACTTAACAGTTCCGAGCTCTAGCCAAGACTATCTCAGGAGTAGTAAGCCAAGGCCCTAGCATGACTTCATTTGGGAAAAGTCTCCTATGTTTGAAAATTACTGTAAGAGGACTAGGACCAACGCTGAATTACCTCTGCTGTCAGATAGGAGGCTAAGGTGTTCCTGTCCATTTCCATATGTAATCTAATCGCCATGAGGCACATACTACTGTTTTACAGCTGAGGGTCAATATCACACAGTCAGTGTGTACAGTATCCAGTACTGGAGTTGAGATTTTCTTTCAGGCTATCAACATCACTGTCCTTCTATGGAAGACAGAGAAGTATTATTTAGCCCTACTTCAAAAATTTAAAGTTCTCTGAGGTAAGGATGCAATATAAAGAAGAAATTCGCCCATTTCTGGCCAAAGTCTTTAACCATATAAATTTAGCATTACTTTCTTCAACTGCTAATAGTAAACCATTTAACCACAACCGCCCTTATGGCAGACAAGACTGAAAAGGAACAGAAGGATGAAGTGTCTTGACGCCTAACTGACTTCCTCCTCTTTCTTACTGTTGAGAAATCAAGAGTAATAAATTGTGCCCAACTGTTTTTGAAGTCAGATTTCTCTGAAAGCTTTTTTTTTTTGCAAGTAAATGATCAAACATATTCCTCATCAAATTCTGCTCAGTTTCAGGGGTCCTGGTTTCCAAATGAAGAATCTGTCCATAACTGGTCCTGCTAAAGGGCAACAGAAAAAGGCCAATATGGACAAGATGCTAGTCAAGACTTTCACCAGTATACACAACATATGTTGGGACAGAGACTGCAAATTCCTTGCTTCAACAAGCATATCCCCCTTCCTCTTAGTAAAAACTGCCATCCCCATCTTCCAAGAACTGTAGACACAAAGAAGACAGGGCAGCACTGTGCCCAGCTAAAGGACTACATTTCCCTGTTTCTCTTGCAGTTTGGTGCAGAACTGTGACCAAGCTGGGCTAACAAAACTCTAAGCAGAATGTTAGTGTCCCACTTAAAGGGAGAGGACTACAGCAAAGACTTTCATCTCCTTTCTCCTTCTACTGACAGTCTAGAGTTATCAGATGGCATTTTAGCATGAGGGCCAGAAGCTAACCTTGATATGGAAGGCCACATTAAGGATGGGACAGAACTTGGCTGGGTCCTTGCTAACATCTTAGAGCCACTATCAGCTCCAGATGACCTATCCTTGGATTTCTTTAAGAGAGAAACTACTCTGAGACAAAAATAAATTTCTATCTTGTTTAACTTACCATTTCTATAGCTTCTGTTATGTGTGGTTAAACTTAATCCTGTCAGGACATTCAACAACTTTAAATTCTATTTAGTTTTCCTTTACCTGGATATTGGTATTTTGTTTTTGAGAGCTAATTCCTCATTTTACTTACTGTTTAATGGAGGAATCCTGGGACTCTTAGCTTTTGACTATATATTAAATACCAACTTTATTTACTTTATTATTATGTATTATTTGTGGAATTTATTTGGATTGCAAAGCTTCAATTAATGTTTCTTTTATTAGACTGACACTGGGAAGAAACAGATGATGAAATTTATTTAAAAGGTTCATGAATAAACAAAGATAAAAACCTTTACAAATATCAATGCTATGACTAAATATATCAATATCCTATTTGAAATATTTTGTCATATAACTTATTCATGAGATTCATGTGCTCCAATCAACTTTTACCGGCTAATCCCGCACTACCTGGTCTATGATTACCTACTGCTATGTCCACCCTTTTACTTGTCATTCAAATTAAATTCATCCTTTGTTCTTGGATTACTTCATATTTATTTAGCTAATAGCATTCAAATTAAATTATGCTACAGTCAGTGATAATCTTCCAACTAAAAAATAAAGTTAATATTTGGTAGCTTTTCAACTTACCCAGGCTGTATTTGCTATTGACAATATTTTTGGGGGGACATTGATACTAAGACTTTACTACAAAACTATAAAGCAGAGCTCTGTAACACACACACACACACACACACACACACACACACTTATTTGGGTTTAACAGTCAAGTCTGAAAGAATCAATATAAGCCATTTGAAATAACACACTGACATCCAAGAGATATCAACAAATTTTTACAATATATATCGAGCACTTTAGAGTCCTTCAATGAAAACCCTCTTACTTCTGGTACCATGACAGCACCCTGTACTAGCTCTCTTCCTCCCTCTTAATTGACTATTGGCTTGGGAGGCAGAAATGCAGGACTTTTCTTTAACTTCTAAATGCTGGCTTCATTCAGAATATACATGTTCTTCATATTCTACACATGTTCCTTGAGAATTCTCTTTTTCAGTCATTTGATCTTTACAGAGTGTAAGCCTTCCTTACCAATACCTATTCAAATAAACTTTCTAGATTAATGTAAATGTCTCACACAAAACTCAAACATATTATAGTTTTGACAACCCCCACAAAATCTGTTTTCCTATACTCCTATTATTACTCTACTATGCCCATAATTATCCTAGATAAAAATCTGGGAGTTATTCCAGGGTCCTCTTTCCTTAATCTCTATTATCTCATGAATTTCTATGTCCTTTCAATACTTCTAGTCTCTCTTGGCTTTGATCTTTCTGCTAGTTTTGTAATTTATCAAAATTTATTGGTTCTGTTTTGTCTTCCTTCTATTCTTTATTCTATTTACAGATTAATTTTACTAAAATACAAATCTGATCATGTTAGTGTAGTGTTTAAATTACTTCCCTGGTCCTATACTGCTTTCAGGAAAAGGTCTGAATTTCTTAGTGTAATATGTTTGACCTAAACCTCTACCTACTTTCCATCCTCATCTCCCACAGCTCAAACTTCTCTGGGAATATGTAGATGCATTGAGACATCTGATATGCCCCAAACATTCCATCTTATGTCTTGATTGTACTTCTAAACAATTTCTTAGCCAGGTAGGGTGGCACATGCTGTAATCTCAGCTACTCAGGAGGCTGAGGCAGGAAACTAAGGAGGCTGAGGCAAACTAAAGGTCAGCCTAAGCAATTATGATTTAGCCCTGAATTCAGTCCCCCAGCATAGCTGAAAAAAAAGAAAAAGAAAAGTTCTTCATTCTTCCTGGAACACAGCTTTTCCATGCACTTGACTCCTACTGACCCCTCATAATTTAGCTGTAGCATCCCCTCCTGAGAAACCCTGCTGAAACTCTCTCATCCTACAATGGCCTTCTATAATTGTTCAGTAGACTTCACTGAACTGTAATAACTAACCCCTTTTTGATCACTTTTTTCTTTTCATTTTTAACACTCATAAGTTAATGTGAATTAATAAGTCAGTTATAAGTAAATAGTTAATAAGTTAATGAATATAATTGTGTCCTGAGTTGTTATGAATCACAGAACGTCTAGCCCTTCAGAATTCTAATATTCTAATATGCGAGAACAGAAAGGACTATGGTAATATGTTAAAAACAGTAATATGGTCTTCTTGGGGCAGACGAATCAGACTAGATCATAATAGAACTTATAAAATGTTTCCTAAAAGTTGGGAGTTAAGATGAGTTGTGAGTCAAAGGAAACAATGTATAAGAGTTAAATGCTTCCATTATTTGAAAGGATTTGAATAAACTATTGATGAGGGGCGTGTAATGTGCTAGAGGAGATTAAAAGAGAAATCAGTATTACAGCTCAAAATCAGGCTATTAAAAGGAAACACTGCAAATTATTCAAAATCCTTAACATAGCAGATATCACAGTTCAGCTCTAACAGCCTTCTAAACTTACCTGAGTCTTGTTGAGCACTCTCCTCCTTCTGTGGCTACCCATGCAACATCAGCAAAAGACACCACTGCATCCTCTCCTGGGTGGCTGGAATTCCACTCTGTCGCATGGCTAGTAAGCTGTAAATTATAAATAGGGGAAGTCCTTTATCTGACACCAAAACATTTTTACTCACCTTAAAAAAAAAAAATCAGCTTTGGTGTTATAAACACCTAAGAATTTTTTACCAGCTCCACTGAAGGTCTTCATGAAAGGAATCACCAGTCATATCCTGTTATCTAATAGTATATGACAATATTTAAATTGTAATTTAACTTTTCATTTTACAAGTTAGTCTTTTTTTTTTTTTTTTTGGAAACAAGGTCTTGCTATGTAATCCAGGCTGACCTTGAAATCGCTATATTATTATATTGCCCAGGCTGTCCTCAAACTCATGGCGATCCTCCTGTCTCAGCCATTCTAGTGCTGGGATTAAAGGTACACATCATCACACCTAATTTATAAATTAGTCTTTTAAAATATTCTATTAATTCTACAATGTTCAAAATAAAACAAAACAAAACTTAAGATTCTAAGCACTAGAAACCATTTTTTTTACTGAACAAATTTAATTTTTAAAACCAGGGGGTACAAAGTTAACAAACAAGTCATCTATTTTTACAGTGTAGGAATATTTTTCACTGACTGACATATCGGTGTTATAATTGTTACGTATGTTGTTATAGTGTTAAAAAATTTTTAACTCCCTAAATCTCTTGATTTTTAATAGTATTAAAGAACAAAACTAACAAAGAATAGTAGAACAGAATTTAGTAACCTAAAACTAAACATATGGATGAAGGAAACAGTATTTTAAAATAAATACAAGAAAAAGCACGCAAACTAGGCATGGTAGTGCACACCTGTAATCCCAGCATTCAGAAGGCTGAGGCAGGAGGATCACTCATAGTGAGTTGAGGCCAGCTTGAATTACAAAGTGAGACTCTGTCTCAAAAAAAAAAAAAAGAGCATGCATATCCTGAAATTTATCTTTAAAAATGGAAAGGTAATTTAACGGTATTAAATTTAGGTGGCATCATACATATAATGCCTCAGAATCAGTGAACAGCAAGTTTAAAATAAAGTCATTAATATAATACTTGCTTAAAGTTAGAGGTTTAAATAAACAAACAAGAAATTCATTTTAATTCACTTAACTGGTAAAAAATGTAACAGGCCAAAGAAATTTATTCATTAGCATATCTGTCATAAATGTTATTCTAGGTCTCAATTATTCAAACCTTTTTATTTTAACCCAGGACCTTGTACATAGTAGGCATTCCTACCACTGAGCCACACTCCCACCCTCCTATTTATAACCTTTTTAGGTTATAATGCTATTATTGTCAAGTAAGGCTTTTTGAAGTCACAGTTTAGTAAGGCCTCTTCTTTAAATGCAAAATACACCATGCAAACATATAATACTCATGTAATTAAAACTTTAAAATATCTTTAAAGTACTATTATGAGTAAAATTTTAAGAAACATTACAACTAATACCATGTGGATTTATTCTGGGATTATTACTTAATATTATTAACTTATAAAACAGATTCATAATGACACTCTAGGGGTCATGGATGTGGCTCAGTGGCACCACACCTGCCTGGCAAGCGCAAGGTTCTGAGTTTGATCCCCAATACTAGAAAAAAAAATGACATTTTAATAATGTACTAAGAACATCAAGTATACAAAAATGCCCTAAAATATAGCTTTGGGGCCAGGTGTGGCACAAGTGGGAGCTGAGGCAGGAGGACTGCTGTGAGTTCAAGGCCAATTTAGGCTACATAGTGAGTTCAAGACCTTTCTGAACTACTTAGCGAGACCTTGTGTCAAAAAAAAAGCTTCAGGTAGAGAACAAGTAGACAAGCAAAGAAAACAAATTATATCAGGAATAAAGATTTAAGAGCCTAAGATTCTAACCATGGCCACCAAAAAAATCCAAACAAAAACACATAAAATTAGATTAAGATGGAAAAATTTCAAAATACTAATATTTTGCATATAATAGAAGTAAGCTGTAGTCTGAAGAGGAAAAAATACTTTTAAATAAATAAGCAAACAACTGGGTGTGGTGGTACATGCCTGTAATTGCAGCACTCTAAAGGTTAAAGCAAGAGGATCATCACAAGTTCTAAGCCAGCTTGAGCTACACAGTAAACCCAAACCCAGCCTAAACTACATAGAAAACCCTGTCTACAAAAATGCACACACACACACACACACACACACACACACACACACACACATATAAAAAAGTCATAAAAGAAAGGCTTTTGTACTTCTCCTTCTGTATTTTATGTATTTCAGAAACTTATCCAAACAAATATTCAGCAAATGAGTATTTTATACAACTTAACCTTGAGTGCCACTCAACTTCAAGCTCTTCCTAATCATTCCTGAGAACAGAATAGTACCTTGAAAATACTATAAAACTGTTAAAAAAAAAAAAAAAGGAGAGTATAAGTGGCTTATGTGCAGATCCGTCAGCAAGAAAGACGCTCCCACATGAGATGGTATTTAATGGGCTATTGCATAAGTGAGAGAAGTCATATGACTAAAACCTGGGGCTGAAAGTGTGGCTCAGTGGCTGAGTGATTACGCTTGAGGACCTTAGTACCACCACATCCTGGCAAATGAGGCCTCAGTGTAGGTATTTTTTTAAAAGAGCCTAGTAATGTGAATATGCATCTAGTCTGCTGCATCTCATTCCTCCCAGTCCCCAGAGCTTACTACTTTACAAGTTTCTCTATTATCTCAATTTTCTTTTAGTGTCATGAACACAAAAGATCCTGTTCTAATTTGTCTTCATCTGCAGTTCTACCTCCAAGAGGACCTCAATATCCAAATATACCAAATGCTTATAGCAGAAGTATATAGTTGTGAGCCAAAGCTGAAATGCACATATATATAAAAGTGATAAAAGGTCTAGGGGAAGTTATTTTTCTTCAATTAAAATAAACATGAAAGGCCTGGAGATACTGTATTGAGTGAAATGTAGTGAACTCATTCCTATCACCCTCTAATAAAGTACAGAGGAAGCCAATAAAACCTATGATCTTATACACAAGTCTTGCAATATTTAGTGGTTGTCTTAGTTACTTTTCTCATCGCTGAAATAAGATAACTGACACCTAAAGTTAAAGGAGGTAAAGTTTATGTAGCTCACAGTTTGTAGATGTTTCCATTCATAGTTGGCTGGCTCCAAGGCAGGGTGGATGACAGAAGGGCATCACAGTGGAGAAACAATTCATGGCAGGCAAAAGACAGCAAAGTAGCAAAGAAGCAGCAGCAGGTCTCTTGCAACAAGCAGCAACCCTCTGCTGTCCCTTATAATCTATCCAGGCTACCCACCAGGTAGCACTCACACCCTGGGTAGGGCAGCCTTAATCCTAGCATTGCACCATGTGTCAGTCCCAGCATCACATTCTTCACCCCAGCATCACACACTCTAGATCTAGCCACCTCTGAAAAGCCCACCTATGATTGTATGAAGCTTTAGGGAGACATCTAGATACAAGTCATAACAGTAAGTGTCTTTAATATGCTTTTTACATCTACTGCTAATTTTTTTCCAGTATAACATTGTGTTATATCTAATATTTGTTGGTGTTCATTAAGCAACTGAAATAACACTTAAAGAGAATCCTCCCAGGTAAATATACATAGCTGTAGCACTTTGGCCCACTGACTGTTTAGGAAGATTTGAATTGCAAAAAAAAATATTAGCTAAATCCATGTTCTTTTACATGTCTCCAGCTACATGAACATAAGTTCTCTAGCAACTAGAAGGTTAAATAGATAAAGATTGTTTTTACCGACTAGTTTCTCTGGTGTGAATAAACTGTAATAGTCATAAGATCCTTATGAGATAACTGACATTGTGAAATGGGAAGAAAAGGGCTAAAGGTGGAGGGAAAGTGGGAAGGGTAGGGGAAAGGTAATAAGGGAAAAGAAAAATATGAGAAAATGAAAAAATGGAATTAAAGTGTTTGTAAATGGGGAGGGGAGGAGGAGGTAAAGGGAGGGCAGGGACAAGGGGAAAAAATGACAACCGAGACCACCTGTCATGTAAAGGTACAAGATCCCAATAATGAATGTAACTGTACTGTATACCTAAAATGTACCAATAAACTCAATAAAAGGTAAAAAAAAATTTGTTTTGTTAGTGCTAGGGATCAAACCCAGAGTTTCATTCATGTAACTCCCTACCACTGAGCTATGCCTAAAGCTCCAGAAAGAAAATTTTAATGGAATTGGGCAATCAGAAAATGTTAATAATCCTTAATTAATACAACAGTCATCTGAAGGAAACTGGCAAGTAAAGCAAACAGTAATTGTGTCTAAATGAACTGAATTCTGAGAAACTGTACTTGAGGGACTTACTACCATAGATCTCATTTTGATCATTAAAAAAAAAGCCTGGAGTTTGATAAAAAAATTACTTCTTGGAAAGCTCCAATCTGTCAGTTTTCTATACTGACTCACAATTTGCAAGCAAGATTATTAACACAGCAATGAACAATCTTGTTTAATCTTTTTTAAAAAAGCTAATTTCAACCTCTTATTTAGGAAAAAATTTTCACCTTCATCTACCAGGAGGAGTGATTTATGAGTCTGATGTCCTACCATATAAACATGAATGACACATGAGCTTCTAAATAATGAGTTAAAAAAATGTACATTTTCCACATCTCCATGTGTTAATCTACTAATTAAAGCTGGTAGATAGCTCTGTTGAACTTTATATTATTAAATGGTAAACTGAAATATGTTGTCCTATTACTGTCATGAGAATTACTAAAAAAGAACTGACATATGATGTCTAACTATAATAAGGAACAAAAGCACAAAAAAGAAAACAGTAATGTCTCCAAGAAGAGTAGAGTTGCTCCTGACTTGGTACTAAAAAAGAATGCTAACGACTTGAGCCTTCAGAAGTACTTTAATTCTCTGGTTGATTCTCACTTCATTCAGACTACAATTACCTTTTAGTCTTGACAATCACCTTTTAAAGCAATGAATCTTATATTTAATGATGAGTTTGAAAGCAATAATGGAGAAAACTTAAATAGAGTCCAGAGACACCTAAAAACAAACTAAAGGAGTAAAATAGCTATCCAAAGAGAAAGATGTAAATTAAAAAAAAACAATGGTGATACCTTAAGTACCCAAAGGCCTGTGAGGTCACCTGAGAATTAACACTTGCTTAGTTTATCATATGCTTCTAAATCTTCACATAAGTACTTTTAAGAATGATAAATGTCTTAAAGATCTTAAAAGAATCACAGAGGAACTAAAATTAGACTTGACTTTGGTTTGTTACTCCTCTTACTTTATTGGTAGTGGCATCAATATAAAAAAGATTCAAAAATCAATAAAGTATTTTTAAAACCATCTTGTAAATGTTAATATTAAAATATTAAGTACATAAAATATAGTACCTGAAACTGAACTCTTGGACACTGGATCAGAGATAAGTTAGTACCAATTTTCCTTACGATACTTCGAGATGAACCGTATGGCTTTCCTGACCAAAGTACCTGAGGAAGTAGGAAAAAAAATTTTTTTAATTAGAAGACTTCTAGAACTGCCAAATTTATAAATCATTGGACTATTAACTGCATGATACGCTAACATATTTAATTATGGCACAAAGATGCTCTAAATGTTATAGGAAATAAGCTAGTATTTCAAAATGAAAGACTATAACTGGCTATTAAGGCAATAAAGTTTAATGTTCTGCATTATATGAAAATATAAAATAGCAATTTTTAATAATACTAGAGAGTACTTGAAGTACAAACTTTACTTTTTCTAATGAGCTACTTTTGCTATAAAGAATTTCTAAAACAAATCCAAATTAGTAAAAAGTTTGGAATGTAAATTTGTGCCATGCATGTCACTTGCTGCACAAGAGCAGGGTGGAGGTGAAATCCAGTTGCACTGCTCTCCAAGCATTACATTTTCTTCAATGGTTTTATCTTTAATTTGCATAAAGGCATTAAATGAGCTAATGGTAGTCTTAATGAGCAAAATTAACTTGATGAAATAATGTATACAGGACATTATGCTATGCTTAAAGCAAAAAACAAAAACTCCCAGAGCAAAAAGCAAACAAAAAACACACATGTATGATGTTAAATCATTACAAATTGTACCTTGAAATTTCTCCCCCAGTATATGATCTTCCCTTAAAGAGAAAAACTATCCGTTTGGATTGCTACACCTGAAAGCCTGGACAGAAGAGGTAAAGAAGAGTAGTAGGCCATTAAAAGCAATTTTAAAAGAAAAGAATGAGAATAACATGACTATTAAACTTAGTTCATCAAACTTTAATATACACCTAAATCCTAAGGACTAAATAATACCAAATTGGCTACATATAGATTCTGACCAATGGACATTATCTCCTTTTTAAGGTTACTCCATAGCCATTCTAATTTAAAGACCAGAATTACCTTAATAAAAACAATCTGACCAAGTAATCAGTGATAGTAAACAGTGACTCAAATACCTAATCCAAAATAGACCTTCAGAACCAGGCTTTCAAACCATTCTAAAAGCATGCACAGCTTATAAAATGAGCATAGAAACAACCTGATTTCTTAAATTTTAACAACCAAATCCAACTTAGGGATAGTAATACAAATCAAAATGAGGTTTATGGGGGTTATGTAAAATACCCATGGCAATCTACCTCAGTTTTTAAATAATTTTCATCATATATGGTCAAGATTTCACTGACTCTTAGAGAGGAGAGTTCCATAAAGTATTATATAATCTATACTGACTGGTAATCAAAAGAAACTATAATTGTTCCTTTGGAAATATAAATAAAATGGATGGTACAGCTGGGTGTAGAGGCATATGCCTAAAATCCCACCTACACATAGGCTGAAGCAAGAGGACTAAACAAGAGGTCAGCCTGAGCAACTTGGCAAGATCTTCTCTCAATATAAAATATAGGAGGGTTGGGAGACGTAGCTCAGTGGTACGGTGCTTGTGTAACATGCATAGTCCCAATGCTAACAAACAAAAAACTTGGTATAGGCTTAAAAACTGGTCAATATAAAGAAAGCCAGGGTGGCATATGCCTATAATCCCAACGCTCTGGAAGGCTGAGGCAGGTGGATTAAAAGTTTGAGCCCACCGGACATGGTGGTGCACACCTGTAATCCCTGCACTCAGTAGGCAGAGGCAGGAGGATCGCTGTTAGTTTGAGGCCAGCCTGGACTACATAGTGAGCTCAGGGCCAGCATGAACTACATAGTGAGACCCTGGACAGAAGGGGGAAAGAAAAAAAGTCAAAAAAAAAAAAAAGTTTGAGCCCAGTCCTGGCAACATAATGACTCAATGAGACCATTTCTCAAGATAAAATATAAGGGCACTATAGCTTAGTGAGAAGGCTTTGAGTTCAATCCCTAGTCCACACACACACACACACACACACACACACACACACACACAAAGAAAACATCAATATCAAAATATCATTATTATAAATGGGTATTGTGCCTGAAATCCCAGCTAGTCAAAAGGTGAAGCTTCAATGAAAAAAAAAAAATGTGAGGCAAAGGACTATAAATTCGAGGCTAGCCTGAGCCACTTAGCAAGGGTTTTTAAATAAAAATTTAAAGGGGTAGCGATGTAGCTCACTCATTGAGTACCCTGCAGCTCAATCCCCATTGCCAAAAACAAAAACAAACAAAAAAAGTTTAAAGGCAAAGTTATTCTGTTTGGTTTATTGGTCTATTTAAGACAGGGTCTCGATACGTAGTTCAAGCTGGCCTTGAACTCATTGTGTAGTCTATCCAGGCTGGCTTCAAACTCATGGCGATCTTCCCGCCTCACTCCCACTCACGGAGGGCTGGGATTACAGGAGTGCACCACCACACCCAGCTAACACAAAATTGTTCTGAAAATAAAGAGCAAAACATCATTCACACCAATTATCAACAGAGGATTATAACACACTCTTTATAATACAAGGACTGAGATGGAAAAAACACCTGACTAGAGGAAAATAAGCCTGACTGCTCTACAAAGTTGACATAACAGGCCCACCGAAGAAATAGATCATGGGCAAATAGTTCTAAAACATAGTTTTTAAAGAAATGTTTTACTTTATATATTTTAATAGGTCTTATCTTTAAAGAAAATCCACAGGGCAATGGTAACTACACCACTTAGTCTTTTCACTTTTGAATCTTCTATTTAGTCAGAAGTCAAAACTCTCCTATGACTCTGTACTTCATAATGTGACAATTACATGGTCTAAAGTAAATCTTCCCTTCTCTCCAGGAAACAAAGATCCTGCCTGATGATGAAAAGGATAAAAGCGCATAAAGAAAAATTTTAAAAGGATTTGCCAAGGTCAGGAACTAATGCTTCTGCCAGATTTTAATGTTTTTCACTATGCATGCTGTAGGGCTAAGTTTCAACTATTATCTTTCAATCTGTCTAATATCAAAACAAAGAATACCCAGTGCTTTCTATAAAAGTAGTGGCTTTTAATCACAAGGAATAAGTAGACTATTAAGGTTTTGTCTACAAAGTTAAAGAAAGGAAAAGAATAAGAAAAACTGAGATTATTTTTTCAAGCATACACAGTAAACCAACAAAATGTTGTTCTTCTGTTATGTGTGAATTGTACAGTACTTAGCACCAAGAAATATGAAGCAAGGGTCTATAAGCTAGGGACCAGAAAATTTAGAAAGAGCCATAACCTTATTGAATGATTAAAAAAAGTGAGAGAAAAGAGCAGCTAACCTTCAGGAACTCTTTAAAACTATGTCTTGATACTTTTTTCTGCTCAGCCCTCATGGAGGGAAAGAAATTATAAATGGCTATAAAGAAAGAGTGAACAGATGGTACCAAAAAGTCACCATCTGTGCACTGGGAAAGTGCATGAGCCAAGTGCATCTCCCACCCTACCTTGTGGCTGAACTTTGTCTTATCAGTAGTGGTTTGGGGAAGGGTAGACTTCCTCTAAACTGTCATTAATATGTCTTCATATAGGAGAGAAGGTAGGGAGAAAACTATCATTACTAGGCAATTTGATCTCATTGGAAATAATTCACTTCTCCTAAGAAATAACTAAACAGAAACATTATGCCTTACCTACATAAAAACTGCTTATAAATAATTTAATGAGTCTCTGGTTGTAAATGTGTGCATGTCTGTGTCTAGTAGTGACAGTCCATAATATTTAGTAACAGTGTTTGTTATTAAAAGTGATAACAAAAAGAAGGATGACAACAGAAAAGCAACTTGGTCTTTTCTGACACTGTGAAACTATAGTAGAGTGATATGTGAGGCTACAATCTGAAGTCGTCATCTATCTCATCAAGGGTAAGTGCACTCAAGTTTTATGTGACAATTCAATTGTTAATAACTAATCCATATTATTTAAGAAAAAATATTTACCAGGGGGAACTATAAATTTAATTCTAAGTAAAGTAAATGTATTTTTCTTAAGAAACAATGTGATATAATTTGATTCATAAATCCCTGAAAAAAACATGCAAATTTATTTGCATATGTAACTATCTTCTGCTTAGAAGGTCCATTTCACTAATCAAGTTTTTAAGGAGTCTATGAGCCAACAAAGTATAAATTCCTAAATCCAAAGCATAAAATATTAATTCTTAATAAAACACATGCATTAGAGGGGAGGTAGAGAGAAAAGATAAAACTCGTTAACACTTTCAAAATCCCTAACCAAAGATTAAGACTTCTCTTCAGTTCTCTTCTTCCTTCCTTGGAATTCCTTGGAATTCACATTACTCTTCCATAGCACAAAAGGAAAAGATAGGTATAAATCTTAAGTATTACTATATTACTACATTGCTAATACAAATTAGACATTTGCTGTAACTTCTTTTCCAACATTAAGTATTGAAATTAATAAGAAATACATTAGCTATACGATATTCTCTAACTTACAAATATTTTTGCTCAAGGACATAAATAGATTCAAAGAAAATTTGAGCATAAGTATGTTTTAACTTCAAACAAATGTTGAGGTAAACTTGAAGGCAATAAAGAGAAAGCAGCCTATGGCAGCATAAAAGCCTGGCTTTAAAAGCAGTCTCCTCCAATCCATTGCCTATTATACAAAGCTGATCAAATTATTAACCCCTTTAGGCTTCCATTTTCTCATCTACAAATTAAAGACAGTACCTATTTCATGAATCTATGAACATTAATGAGTTAAAGTATTTATGTCTTCAATAAACATTAATCTTGTCCCCTTTCTATTTTAAAAGGTGCAAAGTACACTAAAAAGGATTTTGGAATCAAAATTGGGTTCATATTATAGCTCTACCACTTAATAATCATGTAGCTTTGGTCAAGACAGTCAAACACTGTGAACTTCAGGTTTCCTATCTGTAAAGAGGGTTGTTCTATCAAACATTCACAATCTATGCAGAAGCAATGGGCACTGTAAGCAATAGCACAGAAAGCCAATCGGGGATGGCTGTTATGGTAGTACTGATTATATACAGTAAACACAAAGAGCTAATTATCACTGGTACCATAATAGCAAAAACAAAACAAACACTGAATTCAAATTATGGTCACATAGCACATTTTCTCAGAAAAGTTCTTAAAATATCTAAACATCTGGATATTAAAAATAAACTTTGAGCACTCACCGACTGCATGCTTACTCCAACCTGCTGAAAAACCATCCTCATCAGGCGCTTAATCCAGCCAAGCATTTAGATGGCAAAGCCTTCCCAGATTTGCATTTCAAGTACTTCAGGCATACATAACAGCACATGGTCCACAAAGCAAACTGAAATTTTTAAATGCAAATACTAAAATGAATTATTATTTATAATATTTACTGTGTATAACATGACTCACAGAGTATGGCCAAAACACTTTAAAATTGCTTGTATAAATTCTAACAATTTGCCTGTGATCAGTTTGCTTAAAGTAGTAGTAGTAATACAAGATTTTTAAAAAATTATTTTTACAGTCTGAGTTCTTGCTTTAAAGAAAAACCTACTGTGGCTAATTTGGTGGGAAATTTATGAAAAGACATCTAGTAGATAGCAATTTTCAAAGAACCTTATTAACAATGTAAAGTGTAGAAGACCTGATCTGCAAAGACACACCATACCAGTCCCCTCAGTTCCTCTACTGAAACATTTGCTTAGCTAGCAAACGGAGGCTAAGAAAGCAAGAACTTATTAGCAGGTTTTGCTCACCACCAAAAGTCAGGAAGAGAGAAATTCCAAAAACATGGAATGAGAATTCACAAGCTACAAGGTCAAAAATAATGTGTCCTTTTATACTCAGTGCTAACTTCTACTCACTCTCCCATTCCTTATCACATACTATATACCTGATAGAATTAAAATGCTAACTGTGGGCCAGGGATTTGGCTCAGTGGTTCTGCTGCCTGCCTCACATGTGCAAGGACCCGAGTTCGATCCCCGGTACAAAAAAAAAAAAAAAAGTTAACTTGTATCATACAGATAAATTCAATAAAGTATTGGTCTCCAATGAGATTAAATCAATGCACTGCTTCCTCATTAGGAAATCTTACATTTAAAAAAGAAAAAGGGTAGGCTGGGCTTGGTGACACGTAACTAAAATCCCAGCCCTCCAGAAGAATCATGAGTTTGAGCCCAGCCTGTGCAACATCAATTCAGCAAGAGCCTCAAAATTTTTTGAGATGTAGCTTACTGGGGGAAGGGGGAGCGTTGAACCAGGAAGTGTGCTTTATAATACACTTGATTTATATTTTGTTGCAAGGTCCTTCTTTCATCATGGAGTGGTCTGTACCAGGAATATGGGAATGAGTTTACATTGGAGAAACAGGAAAAAGGAACAAGAATCAGATTTTACAAAAGCTGAAACTGAATAGCAGAATCTGATGCTATATGGTAAGGCACTTTAGAAAGTTTGCTGAAGGGCTGGGTATCTAAGCATGTAGCTCACTAGTAGATACTTTTAAGCAACAGAGGTACCTGGGTTCAAACCCCAGCACCACCAAAAAATAGCCTAACTTCACTAAAGTTTAAATTAAATATTATTTTTGATCCTTTGAAAACTTTAGCAAGAAATAATATGTACATTTTAATGTGCTCTGTGCCAATTTTATTAGTTTTTTGAGAAACGGTCTCACTAATATTGAACTTACTATGTAGGCTAGGTTGGCCTTGAACTCACAGCACTCCTCCTGCCTCATTCTCCCAAGTTCTAGAAATATACACACACCACCACACCTGGCTCCACATACCAATTTTTAACATATTGGAACATAAGTTCCATCGATTGTTTTATAAGTAAATGAAAAATACTTAAATTCATGAAATAATACATTTAGTTGCCTTTATTTATTGGAGTGCCAAATAATCCTTCCCTAAAAATGTCTATCCACTAAACTCTGCAGTAATAATGGGAGTTAAATGCATTGAGCATTTACATGTGCCAGGCACTGTGAGGAATATTTTTATGTTTAAGTTAGTATATATAAAACCACAAACCATTTTATGACTCAAAGCAGATGTCTACACAAAACTTTGGGGTTTTGTCCACTATACCACTCTACTCTCAAAAAGATAGTAGTAATTTGGGGAAGACAATGGAAAACTTTGAGTGTTTTCTAGTTTTATTTTATCATATTGCTATCCTACTCAGCTTTCCACATGTTTACATCTTAAACTAATGACATAAAAGAGTAAAGTGTTAAAGCACTGGACCTAAATTTGTAGCCTTATGCCACTAACCAACTGGTGACTATAAACAAGCTAACTTCTTTCAGATAATACTTCATACTTGTGAGAATTGAGAGGCAATGCATAAACCATTTTAGTGACAACTGTGAAAAAGGTTGACATTAACAAAACTGAAAAAAACAATATTCACTATACTAATAAATATCTGACTTGGCAAGTAACTGGATAGAGAAACAAGAGAAAGAAATCAAGTGACACCAAAGTTTTGATGAAAGATGATGAAAATTTTGGCTGCCCAATAAGGAAATACTGAAAAGTAGCAAATGTTGTTTAATAAAGGTAAGTTTAAGATGACAAAAGTATGCCAGGCATCATGACACACTCCTGTAATTCCAGCACTCCAGAGGCTGAGGCAGGAGGATTGCTGTGAGTTCGAGACCAGCCTGGGCTACATAATGAGTTCTAGGTCAGTCTCAACTACATAGTGAGACCATCTCAAAAAAAAAAAAAAAAAAATTATGTACAAGACTGCTGAGCAATGGCAGATATATTTATCTATTACTATATAAAATGTCCATAACTAGATCTTTGGTCAAACAAATAACATCGTAACATTACAAAAAAATTACTGGTTATATGAATCGACTTTCTGAGAATCAGAATAAAAAAATCAAAAATCCAAAATAATGTCAAAAATGGAAATGGCGAGCAAAACTCTGAGCAAGGACAATGATATCATGTGACATTTGAAACCCTCTCTCTCTCTTTTTTTTTTTTAGAAAAGTGTACAAATTTGGGTTAGGTAGACTGGTCCTTTTACTGTCTCTACAGTTTAGCTTTTCCAGAATATCATGGAGTTGAAATCATACCATAAGTAGTCTTTTCATACTGGCTGCTTCCACTGAGTAAGATGCATGTAAGGTTTCTTCATGTCTATTCATAGTCTGATGCTCCTTTTAGTGTTGAATAATAGTCTACTGTCTGGACATACCAGTTTATTTACCCATTTATTTATCTATTCAGTTTCTCAAGGACATCTTGCTTGCTTCCAAGCTTTAACAATTATGAATAAAATGCTACAAATATCTTTACAAGTTTCACTAATTTTTAATATAGATATTGTATCACTCAGGGTTCTCCAGAGAGTCAGAACAAACAGGATAGGTATTTATGAGAGACTACCTCACTCAACTATAAAGGCTGAGAAATCTGTTAATCTACCATGTGCAAGCTGGCGCTCCAAGTGAGCTAATTGTGTTAAATTCTACTGGTATTCAAATGCCTGTGTGAGGTCCTTGTTTGAGGGCAGGAAATGGATGCCCAGCTCAAGCCAAGAGCAAATTTGCTCTTCCTTTGCCTTTTTGTTCTAGTAAGGTGTCCACAGACTATATGATACCTACCCACATCAGTGTGGGTGGATCTCCTTCACTCAGTCTACAAGCAGTGGTGACAAACCTATGGCACATATGCCACAGCAGGCTGTTTGCATCACCGAAAGCTCTAAAAGGTTGTTATCACTGGGCTATAGAGACAAATTAAAATCTTTTGTAGAACATCCCCATAGACATACCAAAAAATTAATGTTTTACCAGTAATCTGGACATCCAGTAGCACAAGCTAGTTGACAAAGAAAATTAACCATCACAAGGGCAAGGATGTTGCTTAGTGGTGGACTGGTGGAGGACTTGACCTGCCTAACGCACCATGAAGACCTGGGCCCCAGCACAATACAAATAAATAAAGAAATGCCTGGGCTAGAGATGAAGATTAGGGAACACTGGCTTAGAAAACAGAGATGAGTTTTATTAACTCACATTGGGTAAGAAATCAGCATAGATAAGTCAGAAAATATAGCAGGACAAACTTAAAAAAAAAGGCATTGAGAAAACGTAGGGAGGAGAAAAATTACAGTGGTACTGTCAACCTCCCCACAAATAAAAAGGGAAATTTCAAGAGAAGTAACAATCCTTGTTAAACACAGAAAGGAAGTCATACTTGGTGGCTTCCTACTGCTACCTTCTTTGGCCAAGCTTCTCCAACATGTCTTCTGGAAAACCCTGAAAGTAAACATCCCCCCCCATCTTCAACATATTCACTTATCACTGGTCTCTTGGCCCACTCTCTCCTTTATCTTTAATTTGGTTTTACCCATCCTGCAATTTTCATCAATCTAACCAGTCTCTTCCTACTTTTACTTCTAAAAAATCACTTGTACCATTTTTCCCCATTATTTTCAATTCTTTGTTCTACTGTCTTATCTATCCTAGAAGTCAGACTTGATGAATCCAACAGCCTATATTCCCTATAATCAGGTTACATAAAAATTATTAAACTTTTCATTGTGATGTTGTTATAGATGTACTGTCTCCAGTCTCAGCTGGGCCCTTATTGCTGCATAGCACTCTAAGACATTTTTACTCCCTTACTCTTCCCAGTTTTGCATTTTCCAGAGCATCTATTTCAAATTTTCTCCATGATACATGTGGTTTTTTTTTTTTTTTTGGTGCCGGGGATTGAACTCAGGTCCTTGCGTTTGCAAGGCAGGCCACCGAACCACTGAGCTAAGTCCCCGGCCCTATGATACATGTTATTATTTGAATGTGCCCACCAAAGTTCTTGTGCTAGAAACCTAATCCCAGTGCAATGATTTTGTGAGGTGGGGCCTTTAAGTGGTTATTAGGTCATGAAAGCTCTGCCCTTGCAAAAGATTACCATTATTATGGGAGTGGGTTTCTGACAAAAAATATTAAGTTCAAAGTAAAACTGTTCTCGTATGTGTACACTTCCTCCTCTCCTTCCTTCTTTTCTTCCCCTCCCTCCTCCACCTTTGACAGTGCAGCACAAAGGCCCTGGCTAGATGCTGGTGAACCATGCTCTTCAACTTCCCAACCTCCAGAACAACAAGCCAAATAAATTTCTGTTCTTTATACATTATCCAGCCTCAGGTAATTGTTATAGCAGCAGAAAATAGACTAAGATTTTACCAGAATCTATCCAACCTTTCCTCCATAGCTTCTCAGAAGATGACCAGGCATACACCACTTGATAAAAGAGAAGTAATAATGAGAGAAAAATCCCTCAACATCCTGTTATGCATGCCTCACACGTACCTCCATCTGTGCCTATTCTGTATCCCTAGTCTCTCCTGTCCCTCCTTCGAGGCAACTGCTCAGGAATCCTTTCCTTTACCTCACAGATCTCACATTAGAAATATGCTGCATTACACAAATTCTCTCTTCTCCCTTATTAACTTCAACCACTTGCATCTCCTAGTTGAGTTTTGTGCTTAAGAAAACAGAACTGAACCAATTATTCCTTCTTTCTCTTCATTTTCCACAATCAAATTGTTTTTCCTCCTAAACATATCAGATTCCGTCTCTATTCCATCTCCAACTAATCCTTCACTATGGTAAAACTCCATTAATTTGACTTGTCTCTCAGTTTTGCCCTCCCTTTTCCATCCATCCTCAATACTGAAGTAAGATTTTATGATCCGGTCTCTAGTCTTTTTCCTGTCCTCCACATCCTTCATATATCCTTTGATCCAGTCACACAGGTAATTCCAGAAATTCAACATGCTCTCAACTATGGACTTTTCTTCTATTCAGTATTCCACCTACCTACTGAATCATTATACTAAACTTCTTCCTACTAATCCTGCTTTACTAATCCTCTCAAAAGTCTTTGCTAATCAACCAGGATAAGGACCCTCCTACACATATTATAACTCGATCTAATAGCACATTAAAAAACTGTACCTAAACCAGTTAGCTCCTCCACTGGACTATAATCACTTAAGAGCAGAAACTTAGCACAACATCTCAGTATTTAGCATAATGCACAAGATAAAATAGTTGCACCAAGTGTGGTGATGCATGCCTGAAATCCCAGCACTCAGGAGGCTGAAGCAGGAGGATCGTCACAAGTTTGGGGCCAGCCTGGACTATACATAGTGTGTTCAAGACCAGGATGAACTGCATAACAAAACTTTGTCTCAAAAAACAAAACAAAACAAACCAGGAATGTAGATCAGCAGTGTAGCATCTGTTGATTCCCAGTACCAAAAAAAAAATATATATATCTATATATAGATATATATATAGATATATATATAGATATAATAGTTGCTCACTGATATTTCACTATCAAATGAAGAGAACATAAGCCCCAAGCCAGGGCCCTTCCCATGCTTCGAACTGTAAACATATCTAACATGTTTGTTTTCACTATAGATGAATTAGGTAATTTCAGACAAACTCTTCTCACATCAAAGACAAGTAAACTAGCTAGATAAAACATTAAAAATCTGTATGAGCCGAGTGTGGTGGTGCACACCTATAATCCCAGCACTCGGGAGGCTGAGGCAGGAGGATCACTGTGAGTTCGAGACCAGCCTGGGCTACAAAGTGAGTTCTGGGTCAGTCTCAACTATACAGTGAGACCCTGTCTCAACCCCCCCCCAAAAAAAATCTGTATGAAAGCATCAGAGAAATATAACCTGAGCAAGAATCAGTTCTTTGAAAATTCTAATAAAAAATGACAGAACTCCAATGAGATTTACTGAGAAAGACAAGGAATATGTTACCAACAACAGGAACTACAGATTCTCTCCGTAAAAGGTGAAAAGGCTATAGTGCAAGAAGTTACAACTGTGGCAATCTTTGGGTAAAGGTTTGTAATAGTTGGAAGGGAACTCATCAAAGGGTTTTCTGAAGTGTAAGTAATTTTCCATTTCTTGGGGGTTTTTGTTTGTTTGTTTTTATTTTTTTGAGAACATGCACGGCTCTGTTTCTTAACCTTGGTGGCTATTATATAGATTTCTGCTTTGTGATTATTTACTGAGCACTTGTTTCTCATTTGTAATACTTAATAAAAAAATTTTAAGTAAAAGATCTATTTTAGAAACACTTTTGTAACAACAATGGCTTTTACTGGTACTGTATATGTTAATTCTTTTATAAAATCTGACTCAAATTAATGTGTTCTATTACTGCCTTATCTAAATCAGTCATGCTTTAGTAGTACCTTTCTTATTTACCAAAGTTTGGTTTAATGTAAATTCTAGTTTTTAAGCACATTTTTTTGTAAGACAGGGTCTCACTCTGTAATTAAGGCTGCTTTTGAATTCACTATGTGAACCAGGCGGGCCTAGAATTCATAGCATCCACCTGCCTCAGCCTCCTGGGTGCTGGGAGTATAGATATGTGCCACCACACCTGGCTCAAGCATTTTTTATTTATTTAAGCATTTTTAAAAAGAAACTCAGACATTTTTCCATTTTTTCATTTAAAATGTCTGAGTTTCTTTTTAAAATGTTTGTAAATGGGGAGAGGAAGAGAGTGTGAAAGGAGGGCAGGGACAAGGGGAAAAAATGAGAACCAAGACCTTGTACCAATAAATTCAATGAGGAAAAAAAAAAGAAACTCAGAAACACATCTTTCTGCGCAAACTAGCTACAAAGTTCAAAAGTTTTTCTTATGTATTTGTGTAAAGATTCAGTTTTCAACCCTTTATATTCAAGATATTTGATATTTCTGCATTATTGTGTGTTAAATTTCTTTTGACTATTTTATGAGGGTAGTAGATAAAAGTCTGGCACTCCTATTCATATGGTTGATCTATCTATCTATCTATCCATCCATTATCCATTTAGCAGATCTATCTATCTATCCATCCATCCATCCATCCATCCATCCATTATCCATTTAGCAGATCATTCTGTCTATCTATCTAGCTAGCTAATTAGCTAGCTATCTATTCTGTTTAGCAGAACTGGGGATATGAACCAGGGCATTTACAATGAGCTATATTCGCAGCCCTTTATAATTTATTTTTTGGAGACAAGGTCTCTCTAAGTTGCCCGGGGCTGGGCTAGAATATGCAATCTTTCTGCCTCAGCATCTTTCGGTCCTTGATTTAAAGGTATGCACCACTATACTCAGCCATTTGGTAACTTTATATAAAGTTCTGGTTGCCAGTTGCTCAGATAACAAAAGGCAAATAGTTTTTTTTTTCTTTTTTGTAGTTGTTGCACTGGGAATTGAACCCAGGACCTTTACACTAAGCTATAGCCTCACCCCCATTTTATTATTCTATTTTGAAACAGGATCTTGCTAAATCACTAAGTTGTCCAGGCTAAATTCAAACCTGTGAAGCACCTGCTTAAGCCTCTTAGAGAGCTGGGATTAAAGGCATGCACCAATACCACCAAATCTAAGGCTAAATTTTGATATCATTAAATCCTGTAGTATTGTGATGGATCAGCAGTTGCATATTTGGCATGCTTTGTTCATGAATCTTATTTTTCACTGCAGATCTGGCAATGCAAAGTAAATCTTATAAACATGCATCAAGTTTTGGAGGGCAGGGACAAGGGGAAAAAATGAGAACCAAGACCTTGTACCAATAAATTCAATGAGGAAAAAAAAAAGAAACTCAGAAACACATCTTTCTGCGCAAACTAGCTACAAAGTTCAAAAGTTTTTCTTATGTATTTGTGTAAAGATTCAGTTTTCAACCCTTTATATTCAAGATATTTGATATTTCTGCATTATTGTGTGTTAAATTTCTTTTGACTATTTTATGAGGGTAGTAGATAAAAGTCTGGCACTCCTATTCATATGGTTGATCTATCTATCTATCTATCCATCCATTATCCATTTAGCAGATCTATCTATCTATCTATCCATCCATCCATCCATCCATCCATCCATTATCCATTTAGCAGATCATTCTGTCTATCTATCTAGCTAGCTAATTAGCTAGCTATCTATTCTGTTTAGCAGAACTGGGGATATGAACCAGGGCATTTACAATGAGCTATATTCGCAGCCCTTTATAATTTATTTTTTGGAGACAAGGTCTCTCTAAGTTGCCCGGGGCTGGGCTAGAATATGCAATCTTTCTGCCTCAGCATCTTTCGGTCCTTGATTTAAAGGTATGCACCACTATACTCAGCCATTTGGTAACTTTATATAAAGTTCTGGTTGCCAGTTGCTCAGATAACAAAAGGCAAATAGTTTTTTTTTTCTTTTTTGTAGTTGTTGCACTGGGAATTGAACCCAGGACCTTTACACTAAGCTATAGCCTCACCCCCATTTTATTATTCTATTTTGAAACAGGATCTTGCTAAATCACTAAGTTGTCCAGGCTAAATTCAAACCTGTGAAGCACCTGCTTAAGCCTCTTAGAGAGCTGGGATTAAAGGCATGCACCAATACCACCAAATCTAAGGCTAAATTTTGATATCATTAAATCCTGTAGTATTGTGATGGATCAGCAGTTGCATATTTGGCATGCTTTGTTCATGAATCTTATTTTTCACTGCAGATCTGGCAATGCAAAGTAAATCTTATAAACATGCATCAAGTTTATAAATAATGACTTTTTAGAAAAAAAGAATCAGGCTATCATCTGTTTTCAAGGTTCTATATATGAACATGAGTATACACACAGACAATTTAACTCCAGATATTTAGCTCTAGATATTTAAAGTTAATATAGGTTTATAGTCTAACCTATTGTAGCACAAACTATGAGAAACAACAACATACTTTTTATGGATCAGATGTTTGCCCGGGCAGTAGAAAACCAAGAATAAATAAGAAATGAATATATTTTAAAAACAAACTCCTTTTCCTCCACAAACACAGTAAAAATATATACTAATGTATAAGGAGACAAAATATATAGCATCAAAGCAAAGACAACACAATATCACCTTAACCTAATAAAATGTCTACTTTGAGATTATTAAATAAAACTACTAGAAGTAATTTTAAAACAACTTGCTAGCACTAAAAGCAAGACTGTAAACTGGGCATAGTGGCTCAATCTTGTAATCCCAGCAAGTGGGAGACTGTATCAGGAGGACAGCCATGAGTTCAAGGCCAGCCTGCACTATAAATTAAGACCCTGTCTCAAAAAATCAAAATCCCGAAAGAAAAAAACTAAACAAGAGACTGTCATTAACTTTTAAATTACAAAAATCTTGTGACTTTTAAGTTAGAACAGTACAATGGGACTTATTTTTATGAGGTCTTGGAGAATTTCTAAAGGAAATGTCTATTTAATTATTTATATATTATCTTAATATCACGAGAGAAATATAACCCATTTCACAGAAAATATCTAAGCATGTTAGTAGAACACTCTTGGTTATTTGGCTGGCTAAATCATTAATGTCATTAACTGTTCTCAAAATACTAAGAGATTCGATAAATGTTATCAGTGCATCACAAATGACAGTCCATTCTGTAGCCAAACAAAAAATTAATACAAAAACAAAAACTAGGAAGTTAAAACAACAAACAAAAAGTTTACTCAATTTAATTTACTCAATTTAGTTATTGTCTCTTGTTTTGTTCTTTTAGGATACAATTTTGTTTTTAAAACTTCCTTTCTTATAACAAGAAATGTCAACCCTAGGCCAACATCCTAACCTACCCTACTCTGAAAATTCAACTTTATATTCAAGTCTAGTGACTACTACTACTTCACATCAGGCTAGTTGTGACTTGTCAGTCAGAACACTACCATAAGTACAAAACAATGACATAGTATTCAAACTGTGGGTACAATTTACTAGTAAAAACTTAAAATAGTCTATCTGTACATGCAAAATTAAGTACACTGCTATATTCCCAGTACTTAGCACTGAATTTGACATCTTGTTCACTGTGCAATAAATTTCATAACTTGTAGAACATCTCTCAACAACTTACAAGTGACAAAATAAACATCTATGAATACAAGCTAATTAAAACCTGGTAGAAATTTTCAAGTTAATGATCTTCAGAGATGAAATTAACCTTCTGAAGGACATTTTTAGAGGTCATTTTTCTCTATATATGATAAAAGTTAGAGAGTTCTACATCCACTATAAAGTTCTGCCAGCCAGGGATTTAGCTCAGTGGTTCCACCCCCTGCCTCAGAAACATAAGGTCCCCAGTTTGATCTCTGGTGACAAAAAAGCAAAACAAAAACAAACAAACAAAAAAACAAAAACAAAAAACAAACTGCTGGGGATTTAGCTCAGTGGTTCTGTCACCTGCCTTGCAAGTGCAAGGACCCAAGTTCGATCCCCGGTAACTAAATAAAAAAAAATAAATGTGGTTCTGTCACCTGCCTTGCAAGTGCAAGGACCCAAGTTCGATCCCCGGTAACTAAATAAATAAATAAATAATAAAGTTCTGCCATTTGCTTGTGATATCTCTGAAATGTAACCCCATAGTGAATAACAGGTGTTCTCTTCTTTAAATGTTTTTGTAATTTTAAGTGGCCCCATGCAAGTGAATTAGGCATCTGATAATTTTAAAATAAATCTTCTAAAAAGAATTTAAACACAAGTGATCACAGACAGACAGGACATGAGTAGATGCAAACAAAATACTTGCAAGTCAACATTTTTCACTGACTGAAAGTGCTACCTATGGGTCCAAGGACATGATGAAAAATCACTTACAGGTGATTGCAATATATAAGAATTACTGTCCCTTGAATGTAATCATTAAGTTCTCCAAACATGTACTAATAAAATTTTTAAAGAAAAGCATTAATGTCTCTTGCATGTGTATATAAACTATACAAAAATTGAGTAAATTGTATCTTCATAAACATATAAACTCAATTTTTGAAATATGGTAAGGGTAATTACTAAAGCGTTAATTGTAAAAGAAAAATCTACAGGCAATTTCAATGAACATCAATGGGGAAACAGTTTTTAAAAATTCAATATTCCCATTCTAAGTTTATGGTCATTATACTCTTAAAGTGAAATAAATCATACAAAAGTTTATCACATTGATTATCTGGTATGAGAAACCACAAATATAAATAAGGACCAAAACATATAAGATATTGGGAAATGGGAAGAAAATGTTCAAAGGAGGAGCACAAGGAGAGCGGGGAGAAGGGACAAGAAAAGAAAGAAGGAAAAAATGGAAACAAAGCTTTTATAAATAAGTAAAGGAAGAAGGGCTGAAGGGAGGAGAAGGTAATGGAAAAAAAGAAAGCACTGGGGACATAACCTGGAAAGGTTTGCCTATATCCCAGTTCCTCCCTATTCTGTTTCATGGCTGCCATGATGTGAGTAGCTTTCCTCCTCCAGATCCTTCCACAATGCCCTTTCAGCCTTGGAGTGAGCTAATTATGGACAGAATCCTCTAAAAGCCATGAGCCAAAACAAAGTTCTCATTTAAGTTGTGGGTGTTTGGTATCTTGTCCCAGCAAATAATTTATGGTACCAAAGAAGTATGGTCAATTGCCTTGAGTTTATTTGACAACATGATTAGAAGCCTTTGGAATTAGTGTGTGGGAAGAATTTGGAAAAGTTTGAAAATGCTGGCTTAAAATCTAGGCTGCTGTGAGCCATGTGTGATGGGAGATTCTAGTCAGAATACTGATAGAAATGTAGGCAGTAAAGGCTTAGCTCAGAAGGTTTCAGTTGGGAATAAGGACTCCACTGGCAGTTGGACTCCAGACCATGTGTGTTTCACCCCAGAAGAAAAGGTTCTACATTTTACCCATGACCTGAGGCTGAGAATAAATTAGTAGTATACTAATTAATCTGGCAGAGGGAATTTCAAGGCAGTCCAACATTCAGGTTGTGCCATGGGTACTACTGGCTGCTTTTAGCCACACTTACCATGAGAATCAGAACCAAAAAGAACAACTAAATAACTTTAAAATTTTTACTGTGGCCAAAAACAAAGTACTTATAAAGTTGGAGCCTGTAAACTTGTAGCCAAGGAAAGCTTGTTTGCTAGAAAGATTAACATTAAATAGAAGCCAAGGATCTTTCACCAGGTCATTATGGAAAGATGCCTTGAGTGGATCTCAGGAATCAGCAAAATCTCACCCTTAACAAGTTCAAAGGTACAAAATTGTAAAGCTTTGTTTTGAACTTTGTTTTACCCCTGGACCCCTTGCTCCAGAAGGCTACCCAGGAACTGGTTACCCATCCAGTCATTCAAACATTCAGAAGCAGCTGTATGATACAAATGGCCTGGCTACTGTTAAAACTAGTAGCAGACCCTGATGTCATCCACATGGTGGTCTTACAGGAATAAAGAATGCAAGAATTGTGGGGACCAGATTTCAGAGGAGGACCTGATAGTGTGTCCCTAAGAGGACAGTGTGTGAAGCTGAGGGTAAAGCTAAAAGTACAGTGGAGATCCTAGGACAGTAGTGGAGAACCTACAGCACACAGGCCACAGCTTGCTAGCTGTTATCACTGAAACCTCTCTAAAAGGCTTGTCATCAAAGCCCTAGAAGGCTGGAGATGCCAGAAATATGAATCATTTGCTGAAAAGAGTTTCAAGGAGTGAGCAGAGCCATCCCAAGAGAGAAGCAACCAGTAATACTAGAGGGCAGTACCTACCAGCCTTTGGAGTTCAAAGTTCACCACAACTTGCTCCAGGTGTTGGCTATGGAATTACAAGATTTAATGTTTGTCCTGCTGGGTTTCAGTCTTGCTTTGGTTCCATTCCTTTATGTCCCTCAATTTCTCCTTTTTGGGAATGTCTATCCTGTGCTGTTCTTTGTTGGAAGAGTTAAAATTTATTTTAGATTTTTCACAGGGGCTCACAGCTAAGTTAGCCTTGAGTTTCATAGAAGACGTTGTACTTAAGACTTTTCAGCAATGCTGGAACTGTTAAAACTTTGGTGACTCTTAGAGATGGACTAAATATATTTTGCATAAAGAGCTGGGCATGAGTTGTTTGGGGACTGGGATGGGATGTTATTGTTTAGACCTAGAATGCTTCTCAGAAAACTCAGGTGTCCAGACTGATAGAAGGTGATTGGATCATAGGGGAGCACTATAGCTTACTTGCTATTTGAAGATGGAGCCTAATTGGAAGAGGTAGATCACTGGGTGTGTGGCCTAGAAGGATATATCTCCCTCTCCAGTTCCTCCCTACACTCCTTGTTTCTTGTTGGTTGCCATGATGAGAGCAGCTTTCTTCCTACAGATCCTTCCACAATGCCCTTCTTGCCTTACAGCCAACCAAAAATGAACTGACTCCTCTAAAAGCCATGTCAAAAACAAAAACAAAAACAAAAAATTGTTGAAACAAAAAAAACACTTCTCCTTTAGGATGTAGGTGTTGAGCATCTAATACCAGCAACAAGAAAGTGACTGAGAACAAAGCAACAAAAATAGCAGTGAAACAGATGTTTTATGTACATCAACAGAAAAAGATTTGAAAAGATACCAAAACTTCACTGTATATAAAGTTTGGTGAAAGGATCTTCCACATTTTTTTGTACTTAAATACTTCTGTATTATATGTATTTCTTTCAATTACATATACTACTTTTGTAATTTTATAAAGCCAGTAATATTTTTTTAATTAAGCTCATGGGACAGGGGCTGTAGCTCAAAGAGCGATTCTTTGCACACGAAAAGCCCTGAGTTCAATACCCAGTACCACACACACACACACACAAAAGGAAATGAAATGAAGTAAAAATTTAAAATTGACTTGCAGAAAGATGGTGGAATAGTGAGCAGCAGAGAAAGAACCTTTCTGAAATTTGTTGTTCTGACACTGGAATATAGCTGCATGAGAAGAAGGGAAGTGGGTCCCCCAGCATCTTCACCAGTTTCCTAAAGTTTGTCCTTCAGCCTTGCTTCTGATCTCTTCCTCTTCTTGTACTTGTTTTTTCCCCCAACTCCTTTTAAGTCTTCTCCCCTAAGGACAAAATCACCTTACTAAGGGCTTATTTATTTCATACAAGTTTTAGATTCATACTAGATTTTGTTATGTAACCACCAATCTAGTTCGTGTGGCTAGAGGTAGCAAATTAATAGTTGCCACAGTCTGTCATTTTCTAGGCTTATTTGATGCTGTTATTGTTGATTGTATTACTTTAGCCAAGGTGACAAAAATGTGCTAACTGGTTGCTCCTCCTCAGATACTGAAACTGAGATGGACTAAGGGTCTTTAAAAAACAAAACAAAAAAACACCTATAGGCCAGTGCCAAAATACTGGCAGCTGGATCAACTAGGCAGAAATTTATCATCCCCAATAAATTAAAGAGGTACAATCATGCAACAAACTCAAAACTCAAAAGCCAGCTATACCTGAAAGACACTTCTGAATACTGGCAATAAAGCTACTCATCATAAACAATTTATAAGCACCAACTGAGGAATTAAACTTAAAAAAGAAATTAGAAAAGGAGAAGACACTTAAATAAAATGCAATACCCCCAGAATTTCAACTCACCAAAGGGAAACCTAGGAGGCAATGAAGTGGACAATCTGAAAGCCACCCACCTGGACTTCTTAGCTGGTAAGAGCTAAAGTAATAAAATAGCTGAATAAGGCTGTGGAAAAAAAAAATCAAAGCAGAAATAATTTCTCTGATGATGACAGAGATGGTGTCCAGAAAGAAAGATATGCTTAGTGATAATAGAGCAGATACAGAATAAAAAAAAAAAAAAATAGAGGAGTTCCGGAACATGATGAAAAAAATAAGCCCCCAGCATAGGAAAGAAATGGAATCCATGAAATAGATTCAATATCCAGGAGATTAAAAACTCTGTTGAAACTATCCACAGCAGAATGAGCCAATGTGAGAACAGAATATCAAATATATTATTGTGGTTAGGAATCACAAAAAGAAAGATTTCTTAAAAAATCAAGTGACCATGAAAAATCAATACAGCAGTTGCTGGATGATGCCAAGAAGAATAAAATAAGATTGATCGGAATCAATGAAAAAGCAGGATGGTGCAAATGACATAAAAACCTGGACACAGAAGTAATGTCAGAAAACTTCCCAAACAGGAAAAAAGAATTTGAAATACAGGTAAGTGAGGCAAATAGGACTTCAATTAGCCACAATTGAAAAAAAAAATCTTCCCCAAGGCATATATATATAACAGTAAAATTCTAGAAACTCAACACAAAAACAGAATTATTAAAAGGTGTTAGAGAAAATAAATCACCTATAAAGGAAGCCCATCAGAATCACAGCAGACTTCCCAACACAAACTCTCAAGTCAAGGAGAACTTGGAATGAAGTATTTCAAGCCCTACAGGAAAACAACCTTCAGTTCAGACTGATGTACCTCGCAAAACTGTGTCATAAAATTGATGGAAATATAAAGTATTTCCATGAAAAAAAAAACTTGAAGAAATTCATGAACACCAAACAAGCACTACAACATGTTCTGAAAGATATTGTAGAAAGAGACAACAGGGATTGCAACTCCATGAATCACAACAGAATGAATCCACCAGGCAAGGCAAGAAATTAAACAGAAGGGGAAAGAAGACAAAAACAAGAAAATGACATGACAGAGATAAGATAAGACATAAATGTTATAACCAACAATGCTAATGGTCTCAATTTACCAATCAAAGGAAACAGACTGACAAAATGGATCAAGAAGCAAGATCCAACAAAATGCTGCATACAAGAAACAAATTTAAATCAAAAAGAAATTCATAGGGTGAAGGGGGTGAAGGGAGGGCAGGGGAATGGGGAAAATATAAGAACCAAGATACACCATGAAAAGGTACAAGATCTCAATGATGAATGTAACTGTATTATTTACCTTAAATGTACCAATAAACTTAATGAAAAAAAATTCACAGACAAAAAGTGAAAGGATGGAAAACAATATTTCACATGACAGGAACCCAGAAAAAAAGCAGGGATAGCTCTTCTATTTGCAGACAAAAGTGGATTTCAAGACAAGATTGATTAAGAGAAGAAAAGAAGGTCACTATATACTTGTAAAAAGAACAATCCAAGAGAGATACCAATCAAATATATATGCATCAAATAACAGTGCACCCAACAAATATGAATAGACATGAAAAATCATATAAGCACTAATACAGTTGGAATGGGAGACCTCAATATCCCAGTCATGAACAGACAGATCAACTAGACAAAACATTCAACAATGAAATATCAGAACTAAACCAAACTTTTAAACAAATGGATCTAGCAGACATTCACAGTGTTCCACCCCACAACATCAGAATACACATTCTTCTTAGCTGCATAGGATGGTCTCAAAAATAGACCACATACTAGCTCATAAAATATGCTTAAGTAAATCCAAAGGAACTGAAATTATCCCATGCATGTTTTTAGACCATAATTCAATGAAATTGGAAATCAATGGCAAAAGAAACCACAATAACTTCATATACACATGGAAATTAATAACACCCTTCAAAACAACCAATGGGTCACAGATGAAATTAAAGAAGAAATCAGACAATTTCTATAATTAAATGATAATGACAATACAACATATTGGAACTTATGGGATACAGAGAAAGCAGTCAACAGGGGAAAAGTATAGTGGTAAATACTCATATCAGGAAAACAGAGAGGACTCAAATAAATTATGTTCAACCTAATGTTGAACCTCAAGATTCTAAAAAAGAAGAGCAAGTCAAGCCTAAAGCTTATACAAGGGAGGAAATTATAAAAATCAGAGCAGAAATTAATGTAATGGAGATTTAAAAAACAAGACAAAAAAGTCAATGAATTGAAGAGTTGGCTCTTTGAAAGATTAAATAAAAGTGACAAACATCTAGCCTTATCAAAAAAAGGGGGGAAAAAAGACTTAAATCCATTCAATTAGAAACCAAAAGGGTGAAATTGAAACAGACCCTGCATATATCCAGAAAATCATCAATACCTACTTCAAGAACCTGTATTCTATTAAGATGGAAAACACAAAAGAAATGGAGATTCCTAGATCCATATGAATTACCAAAACTGAACCAAGATACAAAAATTCTAAATAAACAACTACCAGCCAATGATATTAAAGATGTAATTAAAAATCTACCAACAAAGAAAAGCCCAAGCCTTGATGGATTCACTGCTGAATTCTACAAGAAATTTAGAGAAGATCTAATGCCAGCACTCCTCAAACTCTCTAAAGTTCAAAGGGAGGCAATATTCTCAAATTCATTCCAGGGAGCAACCATTACCCTGACACCAAAACCAGAGAAGGATCCAACCAAAAAAAGAGAACTACAGGACAATCTCCCTAATAAAAACAGACACAAAAATCCTCAATAAGATACTGGCAAAAAGAATGCAGCAAATCATGAAGGAAGTTATATACCATGACCAAGTTGGATTTATCTCAAGGATGCAAGGATGGTTCAACACACCCAAATCAACAAATGTAATACACTACATTAACAGAACCAAGGATAAAAACCATATGATTCTCGAAATGGATGCAGGAAAGTATTTGACAAGGTCACAATCATTCATGATTAAAAGAAAAACTCTACCAAAAATTAATACAAATGGTCTTTATGTCAGTCTGACAAAAGCCATCTATAACAAAGCAAAAACTAACATCATACTAAGTGGAGAAAACTGGAAGTTTTCACTCTAAAATCAGGAACAAGACAAGGGTATCCACTGTCACCACTGTTGTTCAATATAGTTCTGGAATCATTAGCCAGAAGAATTATACAAGACAAAAAAATAAGAGGAATAAGGACAGGAAAGGAAGTTAAATTATCATTATTTGCAGATGACATGATGTTCTACATAGAAGACCCCAAAAGCTCCACCAAAAGACTTTCAGAATTAATAACCAAATTCAGTAGTATAGCTAGATACAAATAAACACTCAAAAATAAATAGCCTTCTTGTACACAAGTAACAGATTCACTGACAGTGAATTTAGGGTAACAATCCCTTTAACAATAGTATCCAAAAAAAAATGAAATATCTAGGAAGTGACCTAACAAAGGAAGCGAAAGACCTCTACATTGAGAACCACAACACTGAAAAAAAGAGACTGAAGAGGATATAAGAAAATACAAAGACATCTGTTCCTGGGTAGGAAGAACCAATATAGTGAATACGGCCATATTTCCAAAATTGTTATACAGATTTAATGCAATCTCAATCAAAATTCCAATAGCATTATCTTATAGAATTAGAAAAAAACAACGTAAAATTCATTTGGAACCTGGAGAGACCTACAATAGGAAAGACAATTCTGGGCAACAAAGGTAAGGCAGGGGCATTACAATTCCTGACATGAAATTATACCACAAAGCTACTGTGGTAAAAACAGCATGGTACTGGCAAAAGAACAGACCTGAGGAGCATTGAAACAGATAGACTAGAAGATGCAGAAACAATTCCAGAAATACTGCCACAAAATCTTTGACAAAGGAGCCAAACACCTTCACTGGAAGAAAGCAGCCTCTTTAATAAATGGTGCTGGAAAAACTGGCTTTCCATATGCCAAAGATTGAAACTAGACTGGTATCACCTTACAAGGTGGCCCACGCTGGCCTCCAACTCCAGGCAACCCTCCCACCTCAGCTTCCCAAGTGCTAGGAGTTACAGGTATACAACACTACACCCAGTTGGCTTTATACAAGTGTAACAGTAACTCCCTGCTGGGTGCTGGGTATCTGTAGTCCTAGCACTCTGAGGCAAGAGGATCATAAATTCAAGGACAGCTTAGGCAATTTAGTGACTTTGAAAAATATTGTCCCAAAATAATTTTATAAAGTGATGGTGGTGTAGCTCAGTATGGCCTTGAATTTATTATGTAGCCTAAACTGGCTTCAAACTTGCAGGGACCCTCCAGCCTCAGCCTCTTGAGTGCTGGGATGACAGGCATGTACCACCACACCCAGCTGCACTCCTCTCCCCAGCATCTTACCTCAGAATTTCCCAAAATGTATTTAACATACTATTTATCTAAACCTAATCTAGGGGAAAATAATGTTTATTTTTCTTCTCTGTCACTTTTTCTTGTGGGGGGGGGTAGTGAGGGATACTAGAGATTGACCCTGAGGGCTTTGAACTGAGCAATGTAACTACCCTTTTTTATTTTTTGAGACAGGGGCTCAGTAAGTTGCTAAACGGTCCAGTATGGGCTCCACCTTTCCATCCTCCAGCCCCAGCCTCCCAGCACGTGAAGACCACAGGCTGCACCACCATGCCCACTTTCTCTCATCTGTACTCCCTAGAAGAATGAGCATGAGCCAAAGGGTCATGTTTAAATAGCCCATCAGAACTACATAAAGCCAGGTGTGGTGGCACATGCCTGTAATCCCAGCACTTGGGAGGCTGAAGCAGAAGGACCACTGTGAGTTCGAGACCAGCCTAAACTACACAGTGAGTTCCAGGTCAGTCTCAACTACATAGTGAGACCCTGTCTCAAAAAACAAAAACAAAACAAAACAAAACAAAAACTACATAAAGTTGGGCTTGGCTTAGTGGCCAATGCCTGTGGTCCCAGCACTCACTATGTAGCCCAGGCTGGCCTCCAACTAAGAGATCCTCCTACCTCAGCCTCCCAAACTGGGATCACAGGCATGCACCACCACACCCAGCACTAGACCTCTTTATTTAAAAAAACAAAAACAAAAACAAAACCCTTTTTTGAAATTTTGAGACAGTCTTATTAAATCACTAAATTGGAAAGGCTGGGCTGGAACTTGTAATCCTCCTGTCTCAGCCTTCTAGAATGCTAGTATTACAGGCATGTGCCATCATGCTTTTTTTTTTTTTTTTTTGGTTCCTAAAAAAAATGTAATAACAAATGAAAAGGAGGAAACAATTTTGCAGTGTTTCATGTGTACTAAGAACCTCAGAAATAGAAGTACCAATACAATTATTAATGCTCAAAAACAAAACACAATTTTCGTTGTTGTTTTTTGAGTTGGGGTCTTGCAATGTAGTCCAGACTGGCCTGGAACTCGTGGTGATCCTCCTGCCTGCCGTAATTCTCGAGTGCTGGAATTACAGGTACGTGTCACCACACCACGCCAGTACCATTTCCTTGATTTTTGAAAATTTGAGCACAGGGTAGTAAAACCTGTGTACATCCTTGTAATATAAACTAAATTAGCAATATTTACACTGTGTGCCTTGTCATTCAACCTCTCTTTGAAAATGTAAATGGTCACGAAAAAGTATGCTTACTGATCATGACAGAAGCGTAGAAACATATGAGATGAAATATGTCTGGGGTTTACTTCAAAAAGAGAAGGGAAGCAAGACTGGCCATGAATTGCTAATCACTGAAACCGGGTGTGCTCAATACACTGAGTTCTCTATATATCATTCACTCAACTTCTCTAATAATAGAAAGGTTTCCATTACAAAAAAATTTCTAAACGCCCAAAGGCTGGCCTTTTCTCTGGGGCCTGACGCCAACTGGGCACGGTCAGAGAGACACACAGGAAATTCTGGGAGAATGAACAGTGACAATGCAACACCGGCCAGTGAAAGCCGACCTGGGAGAGCCAACCCGCGGGACGGGAAAGGGCTCAACACCCCGGCGCGGGAACTAGGGCTCCCAACACAGTCGGGAGGGCGGGGAAGGGGATACGAGTGGGGTACAGGGGCAGGTGGCTGAGAGGGTGAATATGTGAGCGAGTCCCAGCCCGGAGGCAAGGCACTCGACTTCCCACTGCTCCGCCAAAGCGCCGGGCCTTTAGGGCCCTCGGCCACCGGGTTCCCTTCTACCGCAGCGCAGACGCCCCGCTGGCCCACGAAGCCCGCCGTCCTTCCCTCGTTCCCAACCAGGCTCTTTCTGCCCTGCTACCATGACGTTTCGCCACAGTCAAGCTCTGGGCCACTTTTTTTCCACCCACTATTTCCAATCAACAGCCCCACTTACCACGGACGCGCCGCAGCCTGAACCGTCTTCGGCTACTCCGGTTTCCAGATTGGCTGTCCTGAGACCATACTGCCAATCCGCCAATCCCCGCCCCGGGCCGAGACCAGACTGACCAATTAGCTGTCTGCTTCGGCTCAGAGGCGGGCTCAGTGGAAGCCGCCGGCGGAAGGCATGGAGACGGTCGTGAGCGCCCAAAGCCGCCGTTCGCTGTCCTTGTGCGCATGCTTGTGTCCCCTGAAGAGGCGTGTGTTTTCGTGTATACTTGAGTTTATCATCATTACTCCGCCCAGGGACTCACTTTTGTATGTAAACTTTACGCTCCAGGTGTGAGAAGACCCACAATCTTAGTGTAGCCAAGTGTGTGTATTAACACTGAGGGAAGATATGTTGAGCACTTTTCGTCTCAAGCTGTGAAGACTTGTGTTTTCCATGCAGACATTCTCCATATATGGACTTCACATCCGGGATCTGCTTCGGTTTAGGTGTTGGAGTGTGATGTTGCTCAGAGTGGGTGAAGACTATGCTCCATACGAGTTGTTTTCAACTCCAAAACAAACAAGCAGGATATTTCCTTATTCTTCCCTCCTTTCTCTCTTTCCAGTATATGGAATTTTGAAGAAGATGGAATTGTCATTCTGAGAGCAATATGTAAAATCTCAAAAATTGACAGTATGAAGAACAAATTTGGTTTCGATCGTGTTTACATTATTTTTTAAAAGTTTAAACCATTCTTTATACTGCAAAGAATTTAAACCACATGGTATGCTCATGAGATGGGGTGGTGAGTCATGACAGTTTTACTGACTTGTTTGTATATCCTTCTAAATAAAGGTTTCTATTTTTAAACTAAACTTTACTTTCCTGTCTCTATTCGTTTAGTCTGCTTCATTGGAGCACGTACTTTTTTAAATACCTGAATACTCTTGGATAGTCTAGATTTCAAATAATCTTGTTAAGAAAATGTAAGCATTTCATTTATAGTTAACCATATTTAGTATGATAATATGTGTAGATGTGATGAAATATGTAGGAGGCAAGATTCATTAGTATTTCTTTTTCTGTTTGTTTTTGGAGACTACTGTAGCTATATTGCCCAGGCTGACAACTCTCCAGTCTCCCACCTCCGGAGAAGCTGGAATTACAAACATGTTCCTCCATACTTGCCTCAATATTCTTTTGGTCTTTTCAGGAAGTTATTGCTGAGTGACAGTCTCTCTTACCTCCCATGTCAGTTGATCCCAGAGGTTGCTGAGCACAGAGGCACCTAGGGCTTGATATTCTTAACCTAGCTGGCCAGGCTCTTCTGGCCAAGGTTCCCTTCCTTCAGCAAGAGCCTTAATTCATTTACTTAACAAGTGCTCTTTGAGGGCTTACTATGACAGCACAAAGGTTAAAAAAAAAAATTTTTTTTGAATCACCTCCTGAGTGAACCTACAGGGTAAGAGGAAGATGGAAACCCAAACTTAACCTATGTGATCAGATGTTATAATAGAATTAGGAATGGGCCTGGGAGATATGCCTAAGCCTGCACAGTGGCTCAGGGAACACTTCGCTCAAAGAGCAAGAGTTTCCAAGTTGAAGGACTGCAGACAATAGACATTGGGATTTCTGGCAAAGGTCACTTATTTGTTCTTCTGGGTTGACTGCTAAACTTATACTTGTGCTTCAGGACCCTAAACTTGTACCAGCCCTTTCCAAGGCCCAAGGGAGAACTCAAGCCCGAGTTCATGTGGTCAGATGTCATATTCTACTTTTTTTTTTTCTTTTTTGTATCGAGGATCTAACTCCGGCCCTTGCACTTGCGACACAGGCAATGGAACCAAGGAGCCAAATCCCCAACATATTCTACTTGTTGTTGTTGTTGTTTTTGTTTGTTTGTTTTTGTTTTTTGAGACAGGGTCTCACTATGTAGTTGAGACTGACCTGGAACTCACTATGTACCTCAGACTGGTCTCAAACTCACAGCGATCCTCCTGCCTCAGCCTCCCAAGTGCTGAGATTACAGGCGTGAGCCACCACTCCCAGCCTTATTCTACTTTTTAACAGGAAAATCTCTAAAAACACTCCTGAGAAGAAGATTAAGATGTCTTTTTTTTTTTTTTCCCACACTTCACTTTGTCCTAGATTCCCTGGAGTGGCCCTGGATATTTTTGAGATCTAGGTAAGAAAAAAAATTGAATTCAGGCTGTTTTGTGATAGGTTATTGCTGACTCTCCAGATGGTGGAATGAATGACCTCCAGGAATTCTCCCAGCCAAGCACTATGCTAAGTGCGTGACACAAAGGACCTATTAATATGTCTTATGGCACCTGACAGGAGCATTATGTGGCTAGTGGAGAACAAAGAGGGCTTGAAAGGTGCTGAGCCTGAAGCCAATCCAAGGAGAAACAATCCAGCCACTATACTTTTAAAACTGTAGAAAGAGCCAGGCGGGGTGGTAAGGCATTGGTTGTTACATGCTGTAGCAACCCCAGCACTTGGGAGGCCGAGGCAGGAGGTTTGCTGAAAGTTCAAGGACAGCTTGCGATACATAGTGAGTTCAAGGCCACCCAAAACTACACAGTGAGACTGTCTCAAAAAACAAAAAAAAATTATGGCAAGATGGTTTGCTTTTTGTCTTTAATAAAATTTACTTTAGAATAATTTTAGATTTACAGAATAGTTACAAGAGAGCACAGAAAAGTCTTTTATATCCCTTACCCAGTTTCTCCAAATGTTAACATCTTACATTACTATGATATATCTATAAAACCAAGCAACCAGCATTGGTGCTTTACCATTCATGATACTCCAGACTTTGTTCAGTTTTTACTGCCTCCTGTTTTCTCTTCCAGGACCCAATCCAAGATGCCATGTTGCATTTAGTCATCATATCTCATTAGTCTCTGATCTGTGACAGGTTTTCAGTCTTTTCTTATTTTTCATAACCTTGATGTAACCATGATAGTCTGAGTCCATCTGTTTAGGTATTTGATAAAATGTCCCATGACTTGAATTTGTCTGACGTTTTTCTCATAATTAAACTGTGGCTCTAGAGTTTAAGGAGAGTATGCAATGAAATGCCCTTCTTTTGATATCAGCATAACTTATTAGTAGTGATTTAATCTTGATCATTTAACCATGGTCGTGTTTGCTAGTTTCTCCACTGAAAAATTACATTTTTCTTCCTATCCAAATCTCTTCTTGGAGAACAAAATTACTAAATCCTGCCCACTAAGAAAGTATAATATTAAGCTTTAAGTCCTGAATAGAAGTACTGCATACATTAATTGAAATTCTTCTCAAAGGAAAAAGTGTCTCTTTTCTCCATAATTTATATTCGATCATTTATACATACTCTTGTATATTTATTTCATACATTGTTTTAGTTTATACCATGATTTTTATTTTATTGTTCAAATTGTTCCACCACTGGCTACTGGAGCTCTTATATTGACTTATGTGTCTCTTTTCTGTTGTTTTTTTAATCTCCTTTCTAGAACTTCAAGATGCTCCTGGCTCATCTTATATATTTACTGTTCTAGTCCTTGCATCAGTCATTTCTCCAAAGAGTAACGGAATGGTATTTAGACCCCAAGATCTAGGCACAAGGGGTTGGGGATATAGCTCAGTGGTTCTTCTGCCTGCCCTGCAAACGCAAGGACCTAAGTTCGAAAAAAAAAAAAAAAAAAGACCTAGGCATTTCACCTTGTGGCTTTGTCCCATGAAATCCTTTCAAGAAGCAGGGTGGGCAGGCAACCCACTTTGCAGTCCCCCTTCTGTCTCTCTTACAAGCTATCTTTCAATAAATTTTTTCTATTCTTAACCTCTATTGTTCCTAGAATTCATTCTCTGATTTTAGAGAACAGGAACTCAAGTTTTGGATGTCTAGCAGGTTTGGGAGTTACATCTATTTCCCCCTATAGCCGTGCTATACTAAGAGTTTCTCTAAGAAAAAGTCCACATGGCAAGAAACTGAAGGAGGCTCCTTGCCAAAGGCCAGCATGAACTTTCATCAGTCAGTCCTTGTTAACAAAATCCTGCTAAAAACGTTGTGTTATGAGCTCTGAAAAGCATCCTCTCCTGGTGGATCCTTGACTGTAGCCTAATGAGAGGCCCTATTAGCTCAAGCTGGCCTTGCACTCACCATGTTTCCCAGCCTGGCTTCAAACTCCCAGCAATCCTCCTGTCTCAGCTTCCTAAGTTCTGCGATTACAGGTGTGCACCACCACACTTGGCTCTGCACCTGGATTTCTGATGCATAGAAACTTGGCAATAATAAATTATTCTGATACATTTTTTTCTTTTCAGTACTGGGAATTGGACCCAGAGCCTCAGACAGGAGAGGCAAATGCTCCACCACTCAGCTTCATCCTCAGCCTTTTTTATTTTATTTGAGACAGAGTTGCAGTAAATTGCTTAGGCTGGCTACAAACTTGTGAGCTTGCAGTCATCCTAAATCAGCCTCCCAAGTAGCTGGGATTACATATAAGCACCAGTAAGCCGCACAGCTAATTTTTTAAGTAATTCACTAGAAAGCAATGGATAATTTATGCAATGTCTGTCTCTTCTACAAGATCAGTAGTTCTATATTTTCACTTTCGAGCTACTTAAAAATATGAATATAGAAGAAGCCCCTACTTAGAATCATAGGTGACTGCCTTTTTTTTTTCCCCCAGTATTGAGAATTGAACACTAAGGTACATTCACACTGAGGTACATCCCCTATCCCTTTTTAAATTTGAGACTAGTTGCTGCTAAATTGCTAAATTTCCCAGTCTGGGCTTAGACTTGCAATCCTCCTGTCTCAGATTCCCAGAGTACTGGAATTTCAGGTATGACGTACCACAAAACTCAGTGTAGGTGATTGTTCTGTATAGCTAAGTTGGGAAACAAATGTAGAAAATTATCAGGAAGTCCACTTAGGGAATATTAGAAGAAAATGGGCTTTTATTTTGTGTATATTTGATCCTAGAATTTTTAAACAAATTGATGTCTTAATTTTATTATCAGAATAAAAAATAACTGTAACGTTGTGTGCTATATGGACTGTTTATTGAATAAATGAAAAAGAATCAGAGTTCTCTTACTATAAGGACCTTGAAAATGTCCCTTGACATTCTCAAAATTCTCAACAGAAAATTAAAGAATTAAAATGTTTTTAGATAGGCAAAGAGATTTATTATTTATTAGATATATTAGACAATAGAAAAGAGACTAAAACTGATTTTGACCTTCCTTTCTTATAGATATTTAACAAAAGATCATTTTCCCATTAATTTATATTGGTTAACAACAAAGCTGTGTTCTATTGTAAAAGCAGTGTGGACTTTGGAATCAGATAGACCCATCATGTTCAAAATGTGCCTCTGGTACTGAGCAGTTGTGTTCCCTTGGGGAATTCTGTCTCTGGGTTTCAATTCCCTGACCTGCACAGGAGTAGTAGCCACTTCAGAGTATCCTTATGGACCAGTTGTGCAATATTCATTTCTCAAATGATAAGGACTATCCAAGCTTATCACAAGGGACACAAAAAATCACCAAGAAGGACATAGATTCAATAACTATGGCTGCAATCCAATTGTTATTTGGTTTAATAACAGCCCCATTGATGATAGAGATTGAATAATCTGCAGGATTTATATGATATCTTCCTAGATTTAAGGCGCTTCTCCCTTTAGTTGTGCTTTAATCTCTTTTGCTTCATTATGGAGAATGTAATACATTGAAATGGGCTTCAAGAGGTCCTGCATTAGAAAACTTCAGGGAAGACAGGAGTGGTGAATAGCAGAGAAACCGCCTCTCCAAGATTTAGTGTCCCGATACTGGACTATAGCAACATGAGGAAGAAAAGGAGGGAAATGGGTCCCCAAGACCCAGCAAGGATCTGAATTGAAAATTGAAGCCCACAAGGAAAGTGAAGAGTCTTCAACACACAACAAGGTGGCAAGGGGTGCTTTCTCCTAGAGGCTTGACTTGCTGTGTGGGAGGGTCAGCTCAAACCTGCAGATACATGGTGATTACTGGTGACCGCAGAGGCCTCCACAGAGAAACGCACCAGTGGAACCAAGCACTGGACAGCAGATGGCAGTGGTTGGTGAGTTAATCAGGACATCCCCAGGAGAGAGCAATTGCCTGGCAGCCATCTTGGAAATGGGCCAATTGAGTTGGAAGTCACTGCAGCTGTGGAATGGCTCCATCTAGTGGATCTAGTGTCAGTTTGAGGCAGAACCAAGTTAAAGTGCGCAGGAGGTCAAGGAGCTGAGTTCAAGCTGGAAGGGAGCTAAACTCATTAAGGCAGGCACAGAGTGTTGCAGGCTGAACAAATTGTGTTCCAGCCTCACAGCCAGAAACTAGCCTGAACTTCAGTGGAACTAAAGGTGCAGGCTTGCTGGGATTATTCAATGTCCTGTCTTACATCTAAGCTGACTTGTGGGGATTAATCAACAAAGATCTGGGCTGTGTCTGTCTACTCTGTTTACCAGTAATGCCAGAGAAACACCCTAAATTGGAGAATTTTTCTTCTTCTTTTTCTTTTTTTAATCTTGTTTTTACATGATTGTGAACACTTTCTAATTTTTTTTGCTGTTCCTGTTCTTCTCTGTTCTTTTTATTTCTTCCTTCTCTTTTTCCCCTCATATCTTTTTCACCAGTTTTCCAAAGTTTGCAAAATATTCCTTTGTCCTTCAGCCATGCTTCTAATCTCTTCCTCTTCTTCTATTTCTCTATTTTGCTCTCTAACATCTTTTAACATTTCTCCTATGAAGGTAAAATTGCCATATTGAGGGCATATTTATTGTATACACTTTTCTCATTTGTTTTAGATTTTGTTATATAATCAAAAATATAGTTCATACAGTTAAAGGTGGCAAATCAGTAGTTACCACAGTTTGTCATTTTCCAGGCTATATTTAATGCTATTATTATTGCTGATTGTACTACTTGAACCAAGATGACATAATTGTTCTAATAAGTTATTCTTTCTGGTATTCGAAGACTGAGATTCCCTAAGGGTCATGAACAATACTATGGACCAGTGCCAAAGGACCAGGGCCTAGGCCAAATAGTCCGCACCTTCTCATCCAAATAGTCAGCACCTTCTCATCCCTAATAAATTAAAGAGGTAGGACCTTGCAACTCAAAACTAAAAGCCAGCTACACTTGAAAGAAATCTCTGAGAAGTAGTCATTTCCTAAGGGTTCTCAATACTAAAAATAATGCTACCTGCCATAAGCAATTTACAAGCATCAGCCCAGGAATTAAATGTTAAAAAAATAGAAAATGAGAAGACACTTAAACAAGATGTAACCCCACCCCAGTCTTTCACCTCACCAAAGGCAAATACAGGAGGCGATCAGGCAGAAGAGCTCAAAACCATCCACCTGGACTTTCTGACGTGCTAACAGTGAAAGTAACAAAGCAGATGGATGAGGCTCAAGAAAAAAATTGAATCATAATTTCTCAAATAATTACAAAGATGGTAACTAGAATGAAAGACATGGTTCGTGACTGCAGAAAAAAAGAACTCAGGAAAAAGATAGAAACCATTAAAGTCCAGCAGAAAAAAAGGAACTCAGGAAAAAGATAGAAACCATTAAAGTCCAACATAAGAAATAAATGAAATCCAGGAAACAGATTCAAACACATCCAGGAGATTGAAAATTACATTGAAGTATATGAAGCAGAATGAGCCAATGCGAGGACAGAACATCAGGTATAGAAGACAGGATTGTGATTACTGATCATGAAAAGAAAGATTTCTTACAAATAGCAAGGGACCATGAGAAATCAATCCGACAGCTGCTAGATGCTACAAAGAAGAATCATGTAAGATTGTTTGGAGTCAGGAAAAGAAAAAGCAAGAGATACCACAAATGCTATTAAAAAAAACTGTTACAGAAGTAATGACAGAAAACTTTTCAAGCATGGAAAAGATTTTGATATACAGATAAGTGAGGCATCCTCAATAGCCATTATCATAAAAAATCTACACCAACTCATATAACTGTTAAGATTCTAGAAATTCAGCATAAGAATAGAATATTAAAAGCCGTGAGAGAAAAGAAACAAATCACCTATAAAGGAAAGCCCATGAGAATCACAGCAGACTTCTCAACACAAACACTCAAGTCAAGAAGAACTTGGAATGAAGTATTTCAAGCCCTAAAGGAAAACAACGTTCAGTTCAGATTGATGTACCTTGCAAAACTCTCTTGTAAAATTGATGGAAAAATAAGATATGTCCATGAAAAAAAAAACACCTGAAGAAATCCATGAACATCAAACCAGCACTACAAAAGATTCTGAAGGTTATTCTACAAGAGATAATAAGGACTACAACTCCATAACCCCAACAGAATGAATCTAACAGGCAAGGCAAGAAATTAAACAAAAGAGGAAAGAAGGGAGCCAATCACAGGAAAATGACATGACAGAGATAAAACAGGACACGCCACCTATAACCATTCATGTTAATGGTCTCAATTCACCAATCAAAAGAAACAGACTGACAGAATAGATCGAGAAGCAAGATCCAATGATATGCTGCATAAAATAAACACATTTAATTCAAAAAGAAATTCATAGACTAAATGTCAAATGATGGAAAATAGTATTCCATGGAACAGGAACCTGGAAAAAAGCAGAGGTAAGCTATTCTGTTTGCAGACAAAGCCAAGTTGATTAACAGAGACAAAGAAGGTCACTATATACTTGTAAAAGAAATAATTCAAGAGGAAAAATAACAGATATATTTTGGGGAGGTTGAGACAGGGTCTCACTATGTAGCTGAGACTGATCTGAAACTCACTATGTAGCCCAGGCTGGTCTCAAACTTAAGTGATTCTCCTGCCTTAGCCTCTCGAGTGCTGGGATTACAGGCATGAACCACCACGCTGGGCTACATGCACTATATTAACAGAGCCAAGAAAAAAAAAACCCATATGATCCTCTCAGTAGATGCAGAAAAAGCATTTGACAAGAACCAGCACTAATTCATGATAAAATCCTGTTGAAAATTAGTACAGATGGTTTTTATCTCAATCTGTTAAAAGCCATCTTGACAAAGCAACATCTTGATTTAGCTGTTGCTAATGGATAAAAAATGAAAGCTAACATCCTGGTTTACCTATTGCTAAATGGACAAAAACTGTAAGCTTTCACTCTAAAATCAGGAACAAGACAAGGATGTTCACTGTCACCATTCTTGCTTAGTATAGCTCTGGAAACAGCCAAAGCAATTATACAAGTGAAAAAAAAAAAGAAATAAGGACAGGAAAGAAACTTAAATTATCATTATTTTGTGGAGGAAATGATACTGTACAGAGAAGACTCCAACAACTTCACCAAATGTGTTCTAGATTTAATAACCAAATTCAGTAGAGAAGGTGGATACAAAGTCAACACTCAAAAGTCAATAGACTTCCTGTAAACAAATAACAAATTCACTGAAAGAGAAATTAGGGAAACAACACCTTTCCTGATAGCATCCAAAAAATGAAATACTTAGGAATCAATCTAAGGAAGGAAGTAAAAGACATCTACATTAAAAACTACAGTGCTCTGAAAAGAGATCAAAGAGGATATCAGAAAATGGAAAGTTATCTCTTGTTTTGGATAGGACTTTGTTTCCATTTTCTCAGTTTTTTTTCTTTTCCCTTCTTACCTTTCCCCTACCCCTCCCACTTCCCCTACCCCTTTAGATCTTTTCTTCAATTATACATTTTGATCCTTAATTACACTTTTAGTTTTCCACACAAGAGAAACTATTTGGTATTTACACGTGTGTCCTACTTATTTCACTTAAGCGTATGGCCTCAATATGCATCCATTTTCCTATGAATGACTCTAGATTCTCATTCTTTATGGCTGAGTAGTACTCCATTTTATAAAAGAAAGACACCTCTTCTTCATACAATCTCAGGTTGATGGGCAATTGGGCTGTTTCCAAGTTTTAGCTATTACAATCTGTGCCGCTATAAACACAGGTGCACATATATAACTGTGGTATGACTCTTTTAATTCTTTTGGGAAGATGCCCAGCAGGAAAATAGCTGAGTCAAATGGGACTTCTAATCCTAGTTGTTTCCAGTATCTCCATATTGATTTCCCTAGTGGTTGCACCAGTCTGAACTCCCACCAATAATGGAGAAGGGTTCTTTTCTTCCCATAACCCTGCCAGCATTCATTACTGGTTGATTTCTTGATAGCAACCAATCTTTCTGGGGTGAGGTGGAATCTCAGTATTGTTTTCATCTGCATCTCTCGAATGACCAGTGATGTTGAACAATTTTTCATGTTTATTTGCTGCATTTGTTTGTCTGAGGAATGTCTGTTCATTTCAGATGCCCATTTTTGGATTGGGTCTTTATATTTGGGAGTCTGACTTTTTTGAATTCTTTATATATTCTAAATATATACACCTTCATCTGAGGAACAGCTGGTAAAAATTTCTTACTACATTGTAGGTTGTCTCTTAGCTCTTTTGGTGATTTCTCTTGCAGTGAAGAATCTTTTTAAAAAGATGAGATCCCAGTTGTTGATTGTGCTAGTTCCTGTGCTACTGAGGATTTGTTCAAGAAGTCTTTTCCTATGCCAATATCAAGAGTTCTACATAATTTATCTTCTACCAAGTTTAGTGTTTCTTTTTTAATATTCAGATCTTTAATCCAATTGGATTTTAGTTTAGTGCATGTTGAAAAATAGGGGTCTAGGTTTTAATCTTTGGCAAGTTGAAACCCAGTTTTTCCAACATCAATTATTCAAGAAGCCATCTTTCCTTCACTGAGGATGATTGGCTTCTTTATCAAAGATGAGGTAGCTGAGTATATCTAGAGTCATTTCTGCATCTTCTAATCTATTGCACTGATCCTTAGGTCTATTTCTTCTCCGGTACCATGCTATTTTTATCACAGTGGCTTTGTAGTATAGTTTCAAGTTGGGGATCATGACACCACCTGCCAAGTCTCTGTTGCCTAGAATGGCTTTTGCTATTCTAGGTCTCTGCTGATTCCAAATGAATTTTTGGATTGTTTTCTCTAGTTTTGTGAAATATATTGTTGAGATTTCAATTGGGATTCCACTGAATCTGTACAGTAGTTTTAGAAGTATGGCCATTTTCACTATATTGGTTCATCGTACCCCGAACAGGGGATGTCTTTCAATTTACTTATATCTTCTTCGATCTCTTTTTTCAGAGTATTGTAGTTCTCAGTGTAGAGGTCTTTTGCTTCATTAGATTAATTCCTAGATATTTAATTTTTTTGGATGCTATTATGAAAGGGATTATTTCCCTAATTTCACTCTCAATAAGTCTGATATTTGGGTACAAGAAGGCTATTGATTTTTGAGTGTTGACATTGTACCCAGCTACTCTGCTGAAAGTGTCAATTAAGTTTAGAAGTCCTTTGATGGAGTACTTTTGGGTCTTCTATGTAGAGAATCATATCATCAGCAAATAATGACAGTTTAACTTCTTCTTTTCCTATTTTTATTGCTTTTACTTCTTTCTCTTGTCTAATTGCTGTGGCTAATGTTTCTAGAACTATATGGAACAGGAGTGGTGACAGTAGACATCTTTCTCTTGTTCCTGATTTTAGCATGAAGGGTTTTAGTTTTTGGCCATTTAGAATAATATTAGCTATTGGTTTTTCATAGATAGCCTTTATCAAGTTGAGATAAAGACTATGTATTCCAAGTTTCTACAAGGTTTTATCATGAATGGGTGTTGAATTTTGTCAAATGCTTTTTCTGCGTCTATTGAGATGATCATATGGCTTTTGTCTTTGACTCTGTTAACATAGTGTATTACATTTATGGATTTATGTATGTTGAACCATCCTTGCATACCTGGGATAAATCTAACTTGGTCAGGGTGTATGATCTTCTTGATGCCCCTCTGTATTCTGTTTGCCAGTATCTTATTGAGGATTTTTGCATTTATGTTGGTTAGGGAGATTGGCCTGTAGTTCTCTCTTTTGGTTGGGTCTTTCCCTGGTTTGGAAATCAAAGTAACACTTGCTTACAGGAATGAATTTGGAAGTATTGCTTCCTTTTCAATTTCAATGAAAAATTTGAATAGTGACAGTAGTTCTTCTCTAAATGTCCTGTAGAATTCAGCAGTGAATCCATCAGGACCTGGGCTTTTCTTTGTTAGTCAATTTTTAAATACATTTTGAATTTCACTGATTTTAATTGGGGTGTTTAGTATTTTTATACCTTCTTGCGTTCAACTTTTGTATTTCATAAGTATGAAGAAATCTGTCCATTTCTTCTGTGTTTTCCATTTTCTTAGAGTACAGATTCTTGAAGTAGGTATGGATGATCCTATGTATTTCTGCTGGATCTGTTGTGACCTCACCATTTTCATTCCTAATTGCATGGAATTGAGCCTTTTCTTTTTCTTTTTTTTGATAAGTTTGGCTAATGATTTATCAATTTTATTTATTCTTTCAAGAATAAACTCTTCAATTCGTTATTTTTTGTATGTACTCTTAGTCTCCATTTCATTGATTTTTATTCTGATTTTTAAAAATTTCTCCCTTATATGACCTTTGGGTTTCTCTTGCTCTTCTTTTTCTAGGAACTTAAGGTTAAGCATTAGGTTTTTTATTTGTGCTTGCTCTGTTTTTCTAGTGTGGGCATTCTTTGCTATGAATTTTCAACTTAGAACCACTTTCACTGAATTCCTGTATGTGGTACTGATATTATCATTAAATTGTAAAAGCTGTCTAATTTCTTCTTTAATTTCCTCTGTGACCCATTGGTTGTTCAGGAGAGTGTTATTCACTTTTCACGTGTTTGTGAAGTTCTTGGGGTTTCTTATGCTATTGATGTCCAGTTTAATTACACTATGGTCGTATAATAAACAGAATAGCTTCAATTCCTTTGCATTTACTTAAACATGTTCTTTGAAGTAGTATATGGTCTATTTTGAAGAATGATCCATGTGCAGCCAAAAAGAATACATTTTTAAACTAATAGTTCTATAATGATACATAGCCCATAGATTTACCACGGTTCCTAAAACTGTGTATTACTGAAAAATTTATTGGATGTGGTTTTAGTTTAACATGGTGAAGAATGCTGCAGTAAAGATTACCTTCTTAAAAATAAAATAAAAATAAAAGAAACAAAACCTTCCCTCCCAAAAAACAAAAATATCAGTTTTGTATTTTTATATGTTGATTTTTATTTCTATTATTGAGATTCTTGAGGGCCCAACTGTTCAGTCAAATGTAATATTTTTTAGATTAGATTTTGTTGGGTTGTTCTCTAAAATGCTGTGATAATTTACATTTCCATAGAAAATATGTGAGAGCCCACTTCCTACCTATCATTCTTGTTGATGTTGTATTATTTTGATTTTTGCAGTCTAATCAGCATCAAGTGATTATTTCTATTGTTATATTAATTTTATTTTTTGAAACTGGGGATCGAATTTGGGACCTTATGCTTGTGAGGCAGGCGGCGGAACCACTGAGCTAAAACCCTGGCCCCATTATATTTATTTTTGTGTGTGAGTTGACATGTCTTTTTATATTTATTGGCCTCATGGATTTTCTTTTTATAAAATGTCAATTTATATTATTTGCCCAGTTTCCTTATGACTTGTTATTTCCTTATCATGACCCTCTATCTGCCCACTGGGTTGACAATTTACTCTCAGAATTTTTGACACTGCTTATGTATTTTTGCCATATTAAGAAATTACTGTTTTTCTTATAGTGCTGGTGGTGATTGAACCTAGTGCTTTCCACATGATACACAAGCATTCTACCACTGTGCTTTTTAAAACAAGTAAATAATGTCCATTTATTTCTTTTTTAACTTCTAGTTTTCTAGTGTTAAGTCCCCCCTCATCTAAGTAGTATGTGTAATCTTTGAGAGTTTTTATATTTTTAAAAAAGTTTTTAAATCTGGAAATTATTTTTATATTAAATGATATAATGTATAAATCATCCAGATAATTAGCCAGAGTTTCCATTTTAATTATTCCTTATTTATTTATTTTTTATTTATTTATAGACAGGTGTAATTATGTAGGCTAGTCTGGCCTCAAACTCAGGATCCTCCTGCCTTGCCTCCTGTGTGATGGTATTATTATTTTTTTTTCCTTGTCTTGTTTTGTCTTTCTTTCCTTTTTTTTTTCTTCCTTTTTTGTTTTGATACAGGGTTTTACTTTTCTTGTCTAGGCTGTCCTTGAACTGAATGTGTGTAGTCCAGGCTGGCCTCCAATAGCTGGTCCTACTGCTCAGCCTTCCAAGTGCTAAGATTATGGGCGTACACTACCATTCCTGGCTGTGTCTTGGTATATATATATACACATACACACACACACACACACACACACATTCCATCCTGTTTTAAAATAAATGGTTGTTTGATAATACATGTGTAGAATTTATGAATACATACCTATACATTATCAGAGCTACATATCAAAGAAAATACTTTTGGGCTGGGGATTTAGCTCAGTGGTATCGCCACCTGCCTCACAAGTGCAATGTCCTGAGTTCCATCTCGACAAGGGAATTACTAAAAAATAGGTAAAAAATATAGTTTTAAGATGAAATGCGCTGGTTGATCAAAAAATTTCAGAAACTACTGCTACTTGAACTCCTTAGGATGTGAGCTTTTTGAAGGTAAGGATTATATCTTTCCTTATCTTTGAATCCATAGCTTAGCTGTTTCCTGCACAAGGTATATTTTCAAAAAATGTTTGTTAATTAAACAAGTGAAGCTCCCAGTATCCGGCACAGTATCCTGTGACTTAAGCAACACACCTACTGAGAAACTTGACATTCCATTTGTGTCCTGTGGTAAAATAGCCAAAGCTAAGAAATAGCAGTGACTCATAATGATAGGTGCTACAACTTCATTACTGTCAAGTCCAGACACTTTTGTATGAGGATATGAATTCTCAAAACCTTAAAGACTTCCCTGAGGCTTGTAATCTATAGATGCCTAGGAAATGTAATTGTGTGTGTATACATCTTTTGCTTATTCTTTTTTTAAGACAAGTTCTCTCTCAGTAACACAAGAATGTAAGTTTTTTTTGTTTGTTTTTTTTTGCTGAGATTAATTTCCTTGTGAGGCTGAGGCAGGAGGATCTTCATGAGTTCAAGGCCAGTTGGGCTACATAGTGAATTCAAGAGTAGCCTGAACTTCATAGCACACCGTTTAAAAAAAAAAAAAAAAAAAAAAAGGAATTAATTTTAGCAAAACAGCCGTCTCCTGTGTTATTGAGTTCTTTTGGTATAATATTGAACCATTTTATCATTTACTTAACCAAATGACATATATAATCTAGTTGTGCCCTTTGGACTAACTATATTTACTGTTTTTTTTCCCAGCTTTCTGCCTTAACAATTCCTTTTCTTTCTTTTTCTCCATTGCAGAAATTCATTGGTCTGTATCATTTTTTTTTCCTTACCGGGGATTGAACTCTGGTCCTCACGCTTGCTTGCAAAGCAGGCACTGGAACTACTGAGCTAAATAAATCCCGCTCCCCCTCCCCCCTTTTCCCATCTTTTAAAATTTAAACCCAGAATTTGCCTGCCCTCACTCCCTTTTGTAGCTTTGGGAAACGGAAACCATGCCAAACTTTTTTTTTTTTTTTTTTAACCATAGGTCAAATGGTGTGAAAGAGAACTTCACTTTACTACTGTTGAGTTTATTACAAGAGAATAACCAAGAACAAGGGGACGCAAGTAAACTCAAGTACAAGTAACCGTTTGTTTTTAAAAACTCACTTACAATGAAAATATGAGAGATATTAATATGGCCCAGGATTTTTATTATCAGTCACACTTTCTCCATTCAAGACCTTTTAAATTTTGTCTAACTTTAATATATGAGCTATATAGCAGAATCAAACTGTGAAAGAGCCAATCAAAAATCTGTTTAGGGCCGGCGGATGTAGCTCACGGGCACTGCGCCTGCCTGGCAAGCGCAAAATCCTGAGTTAGATCAGTGGTTAGATCTGTTCTGTGAGGTTGAGCGCAGTTGATGCAGTTTTCCCAAAGATTTGCTTGCGGGATTTGGATTCCACATCAGAAAAATATTTTTAAAAATAGAATTCATTCAAAACCTTCAGTGTCTGCCACCGCTAAAATAAACACATGACTCATAAATAGGAGGCAATATTAAAAATACTTCATGACAAATTTGAGGAAATTCTCTGATCAGAAGTTCCTTTTAAGTAAAACACTCGTTCCAAAAAGAAATTACTTCAAACAAAACAGTTCACCAACAATAAATGAAGGAAATAGAAAAAACAGTTTTTGAGATTTTTGAATAAGGACCCAAGAAGGCAGAGCAAATATTATGAAAGTGATTTATAATAAAGAGTTGCTGAAGTAGTGTTGCATTTGAACTCCTGAACCCAGAAGAGGAGAGTCCTCCCTCCAGGGAATGCTGGGAATTGTAGTCGAGAAGCCCGATAGTTTCTCCGCCAGAATCAAAAGTGACGGAGAATCATTAGGTTCAATCCAATGTTCTGGGTCCTCATTGGGCCCGACCATGGAACGCTTAACGCATTTCCCTAGTTCACCAATGAATGATTTGCTTTAAGAAAGCCTTCATTGATTGGATACTCTTCCTCGTGTTGGACTCATCATCAGCCAATGGAGGAATAGAACTGACAGAGGTGAAAGGATCCCTATGATAGAGTCTGCGGAGCCTTCCCCGCCAGCGCCTTCTCTTTCTGGCTTCTTCGGTGGGTCTGGTTGTTTGTGATTACTCAGGCCCCAGCTGAGAACCGAGGGACTTTCTTCGCGCTGTCTGGATCTCCTTACCTTATCTGTAGATGTGTCCCTGATGGTACGGCAGGCTCTGGACTCCTAAACCTCTGGAACGGTAGGTAGGGTATAGGGGTGGCAAAGTGATAAAGCCGGGAAGGCCTCGGTAAGCAGTCCCTGCACCTAAGCTGCAGTCCTGCCTTCCTTTCAGGAGTCTGCAGCGAGTTTTACCGAGGCACTTTAAAACGTCACTCTCCCATGTGTTCTGTGAAATGCTGTCTTCCTCTCCGTTACCCCAACCTCCAACTTCTACCGGCCTTAGCATTATTAATAATGGATGTAATCTTGCCTCTTTTCTTCCTCTCTCCAGGTTGTTCTTTGGTGACTTTCTGTTAGTTTTATGCACCTGCTCGTCTCTTAAGGAGACAGAAGGATGTGGTGGTTTGACTTAATTCACGAGAGACTGGTGTTCACATCTCTCTAATTCAAAATCATTATTGGGGAGCATCTGTGCTGCTCTCAACTTTCGTGATACTATCCCCCAACAACTCAGTGAGAACAGAAGTCACGATAGATTAAATTATTGCTGTTGTTTAGTAATTGTCGGCGTTCTATTTTATCATCTCACATTCTGATTTTCTTAATCCTAAAATTTGCTTGATTGTTAGTCAAGAACCTGAGGCTCGCAGGAGTTAACTCAACTTCTCAAAGTACAGTTAGTTGCTAGTAAGGAGAAAGCCAGGCCCAATTTCAGTGCTTTTTTTAAAACAACTATAAATCAATCAGGATATAGATCAATAAGGATTTAGATTATGTGTCGATTCTCCACAGCTTTTAGCATGTGAGTGCTAAATAGTTCTGAGTCGGTTGATGGCTCTTGTTTGAAAGAAATCTTTCAGTCACTACCTTCCCAACTACAGGTGTCTTACATGTATCTTAAATCTTTGCTTCTAGAAGTGTGACTCTTTGACAAGTACCACTTGTAATCTTGTTGAAAATGTAGAATCTCAGGCTCTGCTCCACGTACTGAATCAGTCTTTATTTTTAAACAAGTTCCTTAAGGTGATCAGGGTGCCTATTAAAGTTTAGGGATCATTCATTGTCTTAATGATTTGCTTGTCCAAACTGAACTAAAGAAAAAATAAAGGCTTACAGTATATGACTACTTGTGTTCTAAAAAGCATGGAATGTAGAGAAACAAGGGAAATGTTTTTTCACAATTTCATCATTTTCTAGTAAGGCTCTGATTTTTTTTTTTTTAAATTTAGTTCTGTCTGTAGTGGCAATTTTAGCATAGTAGCCAAAAATAGTCACACTGAGCTGCATCCGGAGCCTCTCTCTCCTCACCTCTTTTTAAAATTTAAGAATGGGGTTTTTCTTCCTGAGTTGTTGAGTTGCTCAAGCTAGTTGAGAATTTTCGGTCCTCTCACCTCAACCTCTGAGATATACATTTCAGGTACTGATTTTAAAAATAAGAATCAGATTAAGACAAATGATAAATACCAATTGTAACAGTTAAATATAATTTCAAGAATCTTATATTTACCCACATAATCTGTGTAAAGTCTAGTTTCCTGTTGTAATATCTTTCCATAATTTTGTTCCATTTAGTTTCTTTGGAAGGAAAGGGTAGATTTTCTGCTCCTTTTTTTTTTGGTCCGGTTTATTAATTATGTTGTCTGGCAGTAAAATTGAAACCTAGCTCCAAATAGCATAATTTTATGTTGCTTAGTGAGTAAAGAAATTTTCTTGTAGAGTTTTGATGTCTTATTTTCACCAGAAATCATCTGGTGTACTTACTAAAAGAAGTCTTGGGCCCTGTCTCCACAGATTGCTACTTAGGTCTGGGCTAATGTCTAGGAATTTGCATTTTAATAATAATCACATTTTTTTCGGATGTAGGCTGTCCAGGTCCATATTTTTTTTTTTTGCATTTTTTTTTATCGGTACATTTTGGATGTACATAATGATAACATTCATCATAGGGAATTTGTACCTATACATGATGTTTTATTTGTTGTTGTTTTTGTGCTGGGGATTGAGCTCAGGACCTTGAATTTAGGAGACCTGACAGAACCACTGAACTAAATCTCTGGCTGCATGATGTATCTTGCTCCCCCCCCCAACATCTCCTCTCCTCCTTATTTACAAAAGCCCCATTTCCATTTTTTCCTTCTATTCTTTTTTTTTTCCCTTGACATTAGTGTTTTCAATAAAAACACAACTACAAAATATATTTATTTGCCCTTGAGCATAATGTAGAAGGGAGGAGAATGTTTTTTAAAAAATAAATTATGATTCATTGGCTCTATAAAGTAGCTCATAATCAGCATTTCAGATTTATTAAAAATATTTTGAGGCCTACCAGATTGGGATTAGAGGGGGTAAAATGGGATGAATCCTGAAATAATCATTTAAAGCCATTCTCCAGCTTCTGAAGGCACATATTTCTATTAAACAACTTTGAGTATTTGAAACTAATAGAATTAACACAAAACATATGTAATACAGAAATTGGGATTAAAGTGCTAATTTTAGCTTATCTGATTCCATTTCAACTCCTCCATAACTTGTTCTTAGAAAATTAGCATGTAAACTTTGCAGTCCAAAGAGATATTGATCATTTAACAGGATTCAGATGATGCACTTATTATAAAGGATGTCAGAGTAATTTGATATTATCAAAAATGTTAAAATTAGAAAAGAAAAATGAACGCTTAACAGTGAGTTCTCAGGCAGGCGGGGTGGCTCATGCCTGTAATCTCAGCACTTGTGAGATTGAGGCAGAAGGACCACTGAGTTTGAGGCCAGCCTGGGCTACCTAGTGAGTTCATGGCCAGCCTGAACTACAAAGAGATTCAGTCTCAAAAAAAAATTTTTTTATTTAAATTTATTTTTGGATTTTTGAGACAGGGTTTCACTATGTGGTTGAGACTGACCTGGAACTCATTCTGTAGTCCAGGCTGGTCTCAAACTCACAGTGATGTTCCTGCTTCAGCCTCCCAAGTGCTGGGATTACAGGTGTGCACCACCACACCCGGCAAAAAAAAAGAGATAAATTAACAGTGAGTTCTCTTTGAAGGTATGTACAAAAGCTCCCTCATTTGAGGAGCAAATCATGGATAATTTCTGCAGGCCTTTCTTGCCTTCCTTTAATCCTCTTAGGAAATGTGGCATTTGACCACAGCTCTCCCTATTACGTTAGGTTCGTTGATGACTCTTGGTATTCCCAGCCTTTTCTTTGGCAGATTCTGGTTTGAGCCATTATTAAGAAAGTTAATAGAAAATGCTAAGAAGTTATCCTCATACTACTTATTGAATAGTCTTAACTTTTTTCATTGATTTATTCTTTTAGGGTACCATATAATTTAAAACTACCATTTATCAAGCATTTACTTTGTGCTAGCCACTAATATAAACTCTTTGTGTTGTCATTTCATCTGGACAATAAGCTACTTATTACTATTTTACAGATGAAGAAACTAATACAAAGAGTTTAAGGTATTTGCTTAAAGTTAACAGTTTTCAAGTGATAGAGCCTAAGTCAGAGTCTGATTTAGTTAGTAGCTTTCTTATGAGTAACTTTCTTGGGAGAACTGTCTTATCTCTCCCTTTCTCCCATTAGTACTACTGCTTTATTCCCATAACTTTGAATATTTCAGTACATGGTAAGGCCATTTCTGCTTTACTCTTTTTTTCCTTGACAAGAATTTTAACCAAAGATCTTTCTGGACTTAAGAGAATAATTTTTTCTGCTATAGCCCTGACAGTTGGCATTATTACTGAAGTTAGCTTTGAACACATTCGTGAAAAGTATTTACACCTTTATATTTTTCTCAGTGAGGAATATACTATGTGATTTGGATAAAGTTGATTTAACTTTCTGCATTGATGAACATTATTCTTTGATGTTTTGTTTCCTTGGCTTTTTATGTCTAACATGTTATCTAAAATATTTGGTTTACTTTTATGGAAGAAAGGCTGAATTTAAAAGGACTGTATTGAAAGTAAAAAGACTGTTGGAAATTTCCTATTAGGAAATAGTAAATAAGATTTCAGCCCAGTTCTACCAACTAGCTTGGTGACTTGTTAACTTCTCTGTGACTATTTCCTGATGAATGACTTCAAATTTTACTTCCTCTTTCCTGTTGCTAATAGGTACAAGAAGATGAGACAGAAATGGATAGATATGTTTAGATTCAGTTCAGATTCACTGTGATGTCCTAAATTGCTGTGCCCAGGCATGGGCTACATGGTTTCTAGCCTTGTTTATAGCCTTCTTTCATGCCTTTTTCTTAGGGAATTTTATCTTTTGTAGACCCAGTATGCTGGGTTTTTTTGTTCCTAGATACATAAGGACTAAAAGAGAAGAAGAAAGAAGAAAAAAGGAGGAGGAAGAAGAAGAAGGAAGAAGAAGAAAGTGAGCTAGCAGGTAGTCAGTTTTCCCTGAGGCACTTGTTTAGGACCAGAAATGTTCCAGGGGGAGAAAAAGCTCTGGCAGTGTTACAGTTTGAAAAGTGTAGCAAAGGTTACAAGCTTGAACTGTAAAGATCTTGTTTATTGTGACTTTAGTGTTAAAATATGTATTGCTAAAATAATTTATTGGAATATTGAGGATGACATATGTTCTTTAAACATTGTGCTCACAAAAATAACTTGGTTTCTTCAGTCAACTTCTTATGTTCATTTCATTTTTCTCAAACTATGGAACTGCCAATTCTCTTTTTTTTTTGTGAGTTAGAGTCATGTGTTTCTTGCTAAAGATGTTGTAATCTTGGTTATTTAACAAATACACTAATTTACCTTAGTGGCTTGGAATTAATTTTGCAAACCTTTTCTACAGAATTTAAGAAGATTTTATTCATGTGTATGACGTAGAAGATGAATTCTTCCTCCTCCACCATGAATGAAGAGCCTGATGCTCTGTCAGTAGTTAACCAACTGCGGGATCTAGCAGCAGATCCGTTAAATAGAAGAGCCATTGTCCAGGATCAAGGATGTCTGCCTGGCCTTATTTTATTTATGGACCATCCCAACCCTTCTGTTGTCCACTCAGCTTTGCTTGTAAGTTGCTTTTAGTGTTTTCAGCTTTGGTGTTTTAATTTTGCAATCAACGAAAATTTGAAGATTTACTGGATGACATTAAGAGACCAGACCAAATAATAGTCTGCATTTCTATATATACAAACATATAGAAACTATAATACATGAATAGTCTATATATACAAAAGGTAGCAAGCCACATTGTTTTAATTTTGTAACATAAATGGTAGCATACTACATACATTAGATCTTCTATTTTCTATTTTTATAATCTATTTTATTTGTTTGTTTTTTGTGATATTAGGGTGTCTTTGTGACAGGTTTTTTTCACTTAGCATAATGTCTTAAAGTTTATCCAAATAGCAGCTTGTTTGAGTTGTTCATTTCTTTTTGAGGCTGAATAATACTCTATTGTATGGGCATGACATATTTTGTTTATCCATTCATTAGTTGATGGATATGGGACTTGTTATTTTAATATGAGCAAGTTGGGAGAATATAGAGGATCATAGCTAATGATGAGAAAGGACATGCCTGTAGTTCCAGCACTCAGGAGGCTGAGGCAGGAGGATTGCCACGAGTTAGAGGTCAGCATGGACTACATAGTGAGTTTAAGACCAGCCTGAGCTGTATAGTGAGACCCTGTCTAAAAAAAAAAAAAAAAAAAAAAAAAAAAGTAAAAGGGATTATGTTATGAGAAATGTGGGGGCTACAGAAACCTGTTAAAGAGCAACATAAGGCAACAGATGATACATAATGTGGTAATTTCTTGAGGACGAATAGTCTGATTCCTTGAATAGTAGCTAGCATTAAAAGAAAGGCAGCTGGGGTGGAGGAAGGGATGATAGTAACTATTATAGATTTTTCAGAGACACATAAGGGCCATATCGTTTAAGTGTGATATGAGGTCCTGTTTTGGATCCTCATTTATACAAGTCAATTGTAAATAAATTTTAAATAGTTGGAAATGAAAGTGGATAATAGATATTAAAGAATCATTAAAACATTTGCAGGTTATTATAATAATACATTAAATTAATTTTAAAATAACTAATTTTCTAGGGATGTACTGAAATATTTACAAATGATATAATATATTCTCTTATTAGATTTTTTATAAAACAGTCTGTTATGGTTATGGCCAGTGGGGATAGATGAAGCAAAATTGCCAAGTAGTTTGTAATTGTTGAAAGCTGTGTGATGGGTGCATGAGGTTTGCCATGTGTGTATTTTACTCTTGTGTGCTTTAAAATTTTCATAACGAAAGTTTAAAATAAAATTAGTTTTACTCACTGTCCTTTACTGAAGGACTCACTATAAAGTCTTCATTTAGTCTTAATTTCACAAGTTTTTACAAACTTGGGTTTTCTATTTTGCCTTCACAGAGCGAAGTTTAATTGACAAAACTGACATTAATATAAAAGTGAACAGTAGTAACAAGGAGGAAATATTGCCTGGCTTCTAGTTTGGATACTGCTTCAGTAAGAAACTAAGGGAAGGAGAAGAGAGGGAGGCACTTGGAGCTGAAGAAAGTCTTTTTGTTGTAGGCTAGAACATACCTAAATTCAGAAGGAAAGGTGGCCAGAGTAGACAAATTAGAAGGATTTTGTAATTCCTGGAAATGGGAAAGGTTACTGTGAAGGATGGTCAGATTGGTTAGTGCTGTTGAGGTACTAATTAGTTTAGTAGCACTGAATTGCTGTATGAGTTGATTGTGAAGCTCCTTTTTCTTTTTTGGGCTTAATACAGGCCCTGAGAACCAAATAGTTGAATTTGTTCAGGGTTGATACTTGGCCAGGTAAGTTGAACAGAATGATAAACAAGGATGTTTACGTTTTATGTAACAGAGTGGTTGAAGTGAGGGACTCTATGTGCTAGCCTGAATGTAAGAGGAAGTAAAATTACTGAAAAACGGAGCTAAGTAGAAGGATCTATGGGAAAAAGTCACCATGAGGTTAAAGAATAGATGTGGTGTTTTCATAATACCCTTTTATTGTCAGAATGAATTATTATATGTCCTTTTGTTTTTTAAATTTACTTAATGGGTACTCTGTGTTTTACAGTCTACATATTCCTTTTTTGAGACAAGGCCTTGCTACGTAGTCCAGGCTGGCCTCGTATGTGTGGCAGTCCTCCTGCCTTAGTCTCACAAGAACTGAGATTACAGGCATGTGCCACTAAGCCCAACTACACTATGCATTTTTAGCATATGTGCTGCTGCAGCAAGCACTACATTATGTATTTTTAATGTCCCAATCTACCCTTAAATGCATCATATGTTTCTTGTATTGTGTAAAAATCATAAAAGTATATTTCTATTCCTTTTTCACATCTTTTGTTGTATTTTTGTCATGCATTTTACTTCTACATATGTTTAAGTATCTACATACACAGCACATTTTTTGCTTTAAACAATTATCTTTTTTTCCATAGAACTCTTGTATGTGTGTACAACTGCTCCAAATTAAAAATGGTGCAATAAAATATATATATTTTTTAATACTATAAAGAGACATGAAGCTGCAGCACCAGTGGCCAATTGATGGTGCAAGTAGGGAAAATAACGCAGGCTGCATGAGAAACATGCACTAGGGGGAGGAGGAAAGGGAGGGCCAGGAGTCACTTTTCAGGCAGATTGTGATACAGAACTGTCATACACATCAAAGATCAAATAGCTGAATGTGTCTGATGTTGTTTCTCTATCTTCTATTCTGTTTCATTGATCCGCATATCTATTTTTGTACTAGTGCCAAGCTCTTTTTATCATTGTAGCTTTGTAATATAACTTAAAATCTGGGATTGTGATGCCTCCTCCTTTGCTCTTGTTTCCCAGGATTACTCTTGCTATTCTGAGTTTCTTCTGGTTCCATATGAATTTTAGGATTATTTTCTGTTAGGAATGCTGTTGGTATTATGATTGTGATTACATTAAATCTGTGTATCAGTTTGGAAGTATGGCTACTTTGACTGTATTGGTTCTGTTGCTTCGGGAATAGGAAATATCTTTCTATTTTCTGATATCTTCTGTCTCCTTTTTCAGAATACTGTGGTCTTTCATCATAGAAGTCTTTTACTTCCTTAATTCCTGAGTATTTAATTTTTCTTGATGCTACTGTGAGTGATATTTTTTCCCAATTTCTTTCTCAGTGAATTCATTATTGGTGTACAGAAATGCTATTGATTTCTGTGTGTTGATTTTATATCTATCTTCATTGCTGAATTTGGTTATTCTAGGAGTCTTTTGGTGGGCTTTTTTGTTTGTAGAGGATCAGTCTATAAATAATGATAATTTTATTTCTTCCTTTGCTATACATATCTCTTATTTCTTTCTTTTTCCTGATTGATCTGGCTTATGTTTTGAGAACTATATGGACAAGAGAGATGATAGTGGACATTTTTGTCTTATTTCTGATTTTAGAGGGAAAGCCTTCAGTTTTTCCTCATTTAATATGATGTTGGTTGTAGGTTTGTCATAAATGGCTTTTGTCCGATTGAGATAAGGTCCTTCTATACCCATTTTCTTCAGTGTTTTTATCATGAATAGATGTTGGATTCTTTCAAAGGCTTTTTCTGCATCTACTGAATTGGTAATGTGATTTTTGTCCTTGCTTCTGTTTATGTAATATATTTATTGGTTTGCATAGGTTGAGCCATCTTTGCATCCTTGGAATGAAGCCTACTTGGTGATGATGTGTGATATTTTTGTTAATTTGTTGTATTTTGTTTGGTGCCTAATAATTTCTAATCAGATGCCAATTAAAAAATTTTTTGTTTTTAACTTTAGGGATTTTTTTTATATTTCTCTAAATATTCTTGAATTTTGTTCTGAATTGTCATTAAATTATTTGAACTAGTTTTGATTCTTTCTAGACTTGTCTTGTGCTTCACTAGAGTGGAGGCAAAGCAGCGTGTATTCTGTTATACCTTTACTGCTAAGGTGAATCTCTTGAGGGTTCTCCCTGATGCCCTTTGAATGGTAAGGTCTTTATACTTTTGGCTGGTGGCATCCCAAACTGTATCCAGCTTGTTGTGAGTTTCAAAATTTGTTTTCCCCACTTTCTGATGTTTTTATTCCCTAGCTAGGTAGCTTTTTATCCCAAGCATGCACAGATCATCATTCATTCAGATTCTTGTATACCCCTCTGTAGATCTCTGGAAGTCTTCTGGCTATGCAGATCCTTCCTCTCTTGTTACCCTGTTCTACAAATTCTAGTCATCCCAACTACTTCAGGTTTTATCTCTGCCTCCTAAACTCAACAGGAAGATTAGGCTTCATTTGGGTTTCTCTTCCCTGTGCTACAATCTTGAAACTTCTTCAGTAGCAGGAAAGTGTGGCTAATTATAGGACCTACCTCAAGATTTCTCCTGTCACAGCTTATATTGATTCTTGACCAGTATCTGAAAATGTACATTTGATTTATTTCTGTTAGTTTTTTATAGAAGGAGTGTAGTTGGCATAGGAATTAAGCATTTTTGGGCTGAAGTGGAAATTATAGTAGGAGTAATTTGCAGAAATAAGAAGAGGTTGTTGGGTTTGTGACTTCATAAATGGTACATATTTGTAAATGGGACTTTGGAAATGGGAGGCAAAAGAGCAGCAGAAATGTGAAAGGTCAGTGGACTGAGATGCAGTTTTGGATGGTGTAGCCTACAAGATAGTCCCTTAAGAATCAGGTATAATGATGGATGAGAAAGTCTGCAGGTGACACCATTATTTAGGTATAAAGGGAAATAGCTAAATGAGATTTCTAGAGGAGCAGCTCATGAAAGAATTGCAAAACATTTTAAGTCCATAAGAAACACCCTTGCAAAGTTAGTTTAGCTCACAAATAGAAAATTTGCAGGCATTAATTTATCTTTGGTTTTTCATTTTCAAAAAACATTTTTAAAAGATGTAGTAAAATGGAGTCAATTCTACATTTTACAAAGGTATTGTATGTTTTTTCCCTTTGGCAGTTCAATGTGTAAAAAGCACCTAGGAATATGGTACCTATTGCTGTTGTGACTATGTGAACTTAATAAATGGAATATAGTTTCTTGCTTGTGTCCTTGTCAAGATGAAGGGGTAAAAATAGAACCAGAACAACCTATTTCTGACCTTGTAGATAAAGTAGAACCTTCCTTTCAAACAGCAAATTCCAACTGCTACTTGCGACGGTCATTTCTCTACTAGGAGATTGTTTTGATTATTAACATTTAAAGAAGAGTTTGAAACACTTTAAAACTAATGAATTTAAAAATAAAAACTGTATTTTCTCTCTTTGTCCTCTTGCAGTAAGTTGGTGGTTTTAATTTTGAGTAATGTGGACTTGTGAAGTAACCTATTATTGTTTCCTGCTGTAGGCTCTTCGCTACTTGGCAGAATGTCGTGCTAACAGAGAAAAGATGAAAGGCGAATTGGGTATGATGTTAAGCTTGCAAAATGTTATACAAAAGTAAGTGTAATAAATAGTGACCTATCCCTATTGTGGTAGAAAATGGATTTTATTAAATAGAAACTATTAGCATAAATTTATTGATTTTTTTTTTTTTTTTTTTTGGTACTGGGGATTGAACTCAGGTCCTTGCGCTTGTGAGGCAGGCAGCAGAACCACTGAGCTAAATCCCTGGCCCCTAATTTATTGAAATTTTATGTGTTTTTCATTGTTGTTGTTTTGGTTTGTTTTTTTGAGACAGAATCTTACTCTGTAGCTCAGGCTTGCCTTGGACTTGGGGCAGTTGTCCTGCTTTAGCCTCTTGAGTGCTGAGATTACAAGCATATGCCATGACCCCAGGCTCTGTTTTTTATATATTTTATTTTAAAATTTTAATTCTAATTATGGGCATACTTTTATAGGTTATATGTCTAAAAATATTTTGATAATTAACTTTATGGTTATTGGAAACATTGATATTAACAATACTCCTGATAAAAATGTGCATATTTTATTATTTATTTATATGTGTTTATTTTGTGGTACTAGGGATTGAACCCAGCCAGGGCTTTCGCACTGAGCTACCTCCCCAATTTCTATTACATTTTATTTTGAGGCAGAGTCTCACTAAGTTACCCAGGTGGCATTCAAACTTGGCGATCTTTCATGACTGAGTCTCCCAAAGTTCTTGGATTACAGGCCTGCCCTACTGTACCCAGCTTCAGATTTTATTTAAAATATGCTTACTCACACTATTACATATAATTTTCTAAAACAGATAACATTCTAACATTGTAAGAAGTTTTATTGTATGTAAGTAGCAGAGCAACACAAAGGACTAATCACATTTGACTATGCAGTATTATAGTGTGGTACGATATTCTTTTGTTAATTCATCCTGGTTTTACTCTGACCATCAGGATTAGATAATTAAGCTTTTTGGTGAGATTTTCATTAATCTCAATGAGAGGTCTCTTAGAGGCTTAGAACCATTAATTTGATTTTTTAGCAAATGAGCGTCTTGCTAGGCTTGTGGTTTTATGACTTATACAATACATGCTTTGTAAAAGACATGTTAAATTGCAAGTTAAGAAATAGAATCAGTTTGAATGTGCTAAGAAATCTCTTTCTTAAAAAGCTAATAGTACAAATGATTCTATCTTTGTTTCTTTTTTGATTTTTACATAATCTGTTTTCTTGAAGTTCAGGGTACTTTCACCTTGTAAACTGAATGTTAGTGATAATCCAAGTTATCCAAGATAACCCAAGATAACCTGTTATAACCTGATTTTACTAGTTGGTTTCCTATTTAATTAATGTTTTTGGTTGTGTGCTTTTGTACAACAATATAGATTTTGAATATCAATGAATGATGGGTTTAAAACAAAAGTAGAAAGGGCTGGGGATTTAGTTCAGTGGTTCTGCCACCTGCTTTGCAAGTGCAAGGTCTCGAATTTGATCCCTGGTACCAAAAAAAAATAAAAATAGACTGCTTCAGAGTAGATGTCTTTTATGAATTATTGCTTTTAATTTAAATTGTTTTCTTTTGAGACAAGATCTCTATATAGAATAGGCTGGCCTTAAATTTACTGTGTAACCCAGGCTAGCCTCAAACTCTTTGATTCTCCTCCCTCAGCCTTCCAAGTGCTGGGATTATAGGTCAGTGCCACCTCACCTGATTTACATTATTGCAATTAATTTGAACAAGGTGTCAGTGTGAAGGAAATAAGACTCCTAAAAGTTGAAAAATCAGTAGAAATGACTGATTTGTTAACTGTGTTTTTTCAAGGACTACAACTCCAGGAGAAACAAAACTTCTGGCCTCTGAAGTCTATGACATTCTTCAGTCTTCCAGTATGGCAGATGGTGATAGTTTTAATGAAATGAATTCACGTCGGAGGAAAGCTCAGTTTTTTCTAGGAACTACAAACAAACGTGCCAAAACAGTGGTTTTGCACATAGACGGTCTTGATGATACGGTAAGAATTGTATAGACATGTGGTTCATAAAAAATGGGAAAGAGAAATCATGTCAGCTAGACATATTCTTCATTGTCAGCTGCTTATTGTCTTTAAGAGTTATCTGTGTTTTACACCATTGAAGAATGTCATTTTGTGCTAAAGGGGTCAGTTAATTAGACCTAGCAATTTTATTGTATTTTATGTTTTTTTGAGACACGGTCACACTAAGGCCAGCTTGAACTCATTATGGAGCCTAGGCTGGCCTCAAACTCATAGTACTCTCGCTGCCTCAGCCTCTCGAGTGCTGGGATTACAGCCATTGTGGTCGGCTGTTGTAGCAATTTTAAATATTTATTTCACTAATTACAGAGCTTCAGCAGAAACTGACAGAAATCCAAGGAGAAACAGATTCACAGATTTAGAGATTTTATTACCACATTCTACATTAATAGAACAAGTATTCAGAAAATCAGGCTTTAGAAGACTTGAATAATGCTTCCAATTAACTTAAACCTAATTGATATTTATGGAACATCCTATCCAGCAACAGGATAATATTCATATGCACAAGAAAAATTTACCAAAATAGACCATATTGTTGGTCATATAACAAGTCTTAATAAATTTTAAAAGTTTGAAACCATACATACTGTCCTCTAAGCACAATGAAAGCAAATTAGAAATAGTAACAGAAATATACCTGGAAAATTCTTCCAAAATTTTTGAAACTAAACGTATTTCTATAATAATCCATGGATTAGTGAATAAATTAAGAGAAAGCACCCTAAATTGAATAAAAATGAAAGTATAATATCAAAATTTGTGGAAAGGCAAAAGTGTTTAGAATAGAACTATGTTAGCACCAGTGTCTGAATTTTATACACACAACTGAAAAGCTATCAAATTGATGACTTAGACTTCTTTCTTAAGAAGCTACTAAATGAAGAACAAATTAAAGTTGAAATAAACAGAAGATCAGAAACAAAAACAAATCAATGAAATGAAAAGCAAATTAATAAACTCAAAAGCATGTCCCTGATCAACGAAATAGGTAAAGCCCTAGCCAACTGATCAAGAATAAAAGACATTGCAGGGCCGGGGATTTAGCTCAGTGGTTCAGTGGCCTGCCTTGCAAGCGCAAGGACCCGAGTTCATTCCCCGGTACCAAAAAAAAAAAACAAAAAAAATTAAAGACATTACAAATTTTCATAATGAGAAATAAAAGAGGACATAACTGTAGATCCTGTAGACATTAAAAGGACAACAAATAACTAAATTTATGTTAATAAATTTGATAACACTTTTTTGAAAGGTATAGAGTAGAAAATCTCAAGAAATAAATTGATTAGCTATATATTTACTAAAGAAATTAAATTTGTAGTTAAAACTTTCTTAGAAAATTTCAGGCCCATATAGCTTCACTAGTAAATTGTACCATTTAAGGAAGGAGTAATACCAATTGTATAAAATCTTTTAGAATACTTTAGTGTTTCAGTGTTTGTTCTACATAACTTGTTCTTCCTTCTGAAGTCAATTTTAGTTTGTTTGCTTTTTGTATTAGTCTCACAAACTTCCTTTTGATTAGTGTGTGTCTTTTAATTGTGTCAGTAGTCTAATGTTTTATAGGCATATATTTGAATTTTGCTGCTTTATTCATTCTGAACATTTCTGCCTTTTAATTGAAATATTTGGACTACTTACATTTTATGTTTATGTATATGGTTGGATTTTTTTAAAAACCTTGTTAATTACTTTTCTATTTGTCCTGTTTCTTTTTTTTTCCTTTTCCTCTCTTCTTCCTTTTGGACTAATTAGATGGCTTTTATGGTTCGGTTTTATCTCCTTTATTGACTTATTAGGTGTAATTCTCATTCACTGATTTATATATATATCTTTGACCTGTCATGGTCTGTCATTAACTAATACTTTATCATACTGTATCATTTCATGTATAAGATAGCTTTTTTTTTTTTTTAGACAGCGTGTCCCCATGCAGTTTAGGCTGTCTTTGAACTCATGGCCCAGGCTGACCTTGAATTCATGGCGATCCTTCTGCTTCAGCCTTCTGAATGTTGGAATGCATGTGCTATCTTGCACAGCAAAAAATAATTTTAACAGTAAATCTTCACTTCTCTTCCTCTGGCTATTGTTATAAATTTTACTTCTGCATATGATATAAACCCCATTATCACTACTTTTACTTTTAAAAGCTGATCTCTTTTAAAAGCATTTAAAGAATAAGAAAAAGAGCTGGGCGTTATGGTGCACACCTTGTAATCCCAGCATTCTGGGAGGCTGAGGCTGGAGGATTGCAAGTTTGAGCCCAGCCTGGGCAATTTAGCAACTTAGTGAGACCCTGTCTCAGAGTAAAAAATAAAAATATTGGGGGATGTACCTCAGTTTGAAGGCCCTGGGTTTAGTCACCAGTACTGCCAAAAAAAAGAAAAAAAACAAGTTTTTCCTATCTACTCACATATTTACTATTTCTGGTGCTCTTTATTCCTTTGTGTTGATCAAGATTTTTGTGATGTCATTTCTTTCTGCCTGAAAATTTCCTTTAAAATTTTTTGTAGTGCCTACTTACTGGGGCTGTTTTGTTTTGTTTTTTTCCTATCACTAGGGGTTGAACGAGGACTGCTCACATGCTGTACAAGTGCTTTATCGTTGAGCTACATCCTGAGCTTTTTTTTTTTTTAATTGAGTTTATTGGTACATTTTAGGTATACAGTACAGTTACATTCATCATTGGGATCTTGTACCTTTACATGACAGGTCTTGGTTCTCATTTTTTCCCCATTCCCCTGCCTTCCCTTCACCCCCTCCTCCCCTCCCATTTACAAACACTTTATTTCCATTTTTTTAATTGTCTCATATTTTTTTCTTTTCCCTTATTCCCTTTTCCCTACCCTTCCCACTTTTTTGTTTTTGTTTTTTATTGAAATGTAATTCATGTACTATTCACTATTGTAAAATGTGCAATTCAGAAGTTTTTGTTATATTGATTGGGCTGTCAACTATAACCATTGCCCAATTCTAGAAAATTTCATCACTCCTAAATAAGACTTCGTACTTAGTAATTACTCCTCCTGGTATCAGGGCACCACTGATCTGTTTTTTTTTTTTTTTTTTTCTACATTGCTTTGTCTATTTCAGACATTTCTAATACAGCTGAAACCATACAGTATGTGACTTATGTGTCCTTCAGTTACCATAGTGTTTTAAGTTAATCAGTGTTGTTGCATGTATCAATACAACATTTCTTTTTCATAGTATTCCATTGTGTAGATGTACCATATTTTTATCTAATCACTAGGTGGGTATTTGAGTTTCCACATTTTCACTCAAATAATGCTTATGAGCATGCCTAAGTAATTCAGTTAACATTTATTTTCAGTTGTTGAATATATACCTAGGGAATAGAACTGTGTTATCTGGTGATTTTCTATTTAACTTTTTAATAAACTTCCTGGCTGCTTTTCACAGTGGCTGCAACATATTATGTTCCGCCCAACATTGTATAAGGGTATAGTTTCTCTTCAAACTCTTCTCTTATTTTCTAGTTTTTAAAAATTTTTGTCCTACTTAGCTGTGAAGTGGTACTTCATTGGAGTTTTTATTTGCAGTTTCCTAATAACTAATGGGGCCATCTTTTCAAATACTGTGTTTTAGTAGTTGATTTAGGTTTTATTTTGTACGTCTTTCACTTACTACAGATTTTGTCTTTGAAGGCAAAGCCCATTTACATTCTTTGCCCAATTTTTAAAATTTATTTATTTATTTTGAGTTTATTGGTACATTTTATGTATACAGTACAGTTACATTTATTATTGGGATCTTGTACCTTTACATGACAGGTCTTAGTTCTCATTTTTTCCCCTTATCCCTGCCCTCCCTTCACCTCCTCCTCCCCTCCCCATTAACAAACACTTTAATTTCCATTTTTTCATTTTCTCATATTATTTTCTTTGCCCAATTTTAAATGGCCTATTATTTTTTCTTTTAAGGGTTTTCTTATGTGATACCATACATTGATTAGTTTGATTAGTTTTCATGTGTTGAACCAACCTTTTGTTCCTGGAATAAATCATAGTTGTTCATGGTATATAATTGTTGTGGTATGCTGTTGAGTTTAGTTTGTTGGGATTACTTTTGAGAAATTTTGAATTTATATTCATGTTAGAGATTGATTGCTTTTCTTGTGATATCTTTTTCTGGTTTTGGTATTAAGGTAACTCTGACTTAATAAAATGCTGAAAAATATTTACATGAACTCATGAAGGGTTGGTGATATGAATCTTCTTAAAACATTGAGAGTTCACCAGTGAAGAAGCCATTTGTTTCTGAGTTTTCTTTGTGGGTAGTTCTTTTAAACTGTTGATTCAATTTCTTATAGGTCTTTATATATTTTCCTCCCAGTTTTTGTTCTTAATATCTTCCTAGGACTTTAGCCATTTAATTGAGATTGTCTAATATATTAGCATACAGTTGTTTTGAACATTTGCTTGTACAGGTTGAACATCTCTAAACTCAAAACCCAAAAGTCAAACTATCCCAGAATCTAATGTTTTTTGGGTTAGGGTCTCACTATGTAGTTCAACTGGCCTTGAACTTACTGTATAGCCCAGACTGGCCTAGAACTTGCAGTGATTCTCCTGCCTCTGCCTCCTGAGTGCTGGGATTACAGGTGTGTGACAACATGCCTGGCAGAAAATCTTTTTTAGCCCTGACTCTTTCAAAAAGTTTTGAAGTTTGGAACGTTATGGGTTTTTGAATTATAGATGTTCAACTGGTAAATTGTACGCAAATATTCCCAAATCCACAAAACACCAATATCTAAAACATTTCTGATCCCCAAACAGGGTAAAGAATACCTAACCTATAATCAATCATTCATTCACTTATTTTATTTCTGTAAGGTGGTTAGTAATGTTCACTCTTATTTCTGATTTTAGCAGTTTCAGTCTTTTTTCTGCTAGACAAAAAGCTAAAGGTTTTTTCATTTTGTTGAATTTTTTCAAAGAACTGACTTTTGATACCGATTTCTCATTTTTTAATTTCTATTTTTCACTCTACCCTCCCCCACATACCTGCTCTAATCTTTTATTTCCTTCTGCTTGTTTTACCTTTAAACCCCTACCACCCACTCTATCTCTCCCTCTCTCTTGTTTCTTAGGGTGAAAAAGTTAGACTATTGATTTGAGATTTTCCTCTGTTTTAAAGCACAGCCATAAATTTCCCCCTTGAGCACTGGTTTCTCTGAGTCACATAAATTTTTAATAATTATTATTTTTTAATTGAGTTTATTGGTTCATTTTAGGTACACAGTACAGTTACATTCAGTGTTGGGATCTTGTACCTCTACATGACAAGTCTTGGTTCTCATTTTTTCCCCTTGTCCCTGCCCTCCCTTCACCCCTCCTCCCTTCCCTGTTTATAGACATTTGCAGTACGTAATGATTACATTGATCATGGGGAGTTGGTACATGTACATAACACATCTTTTTTTTTTTTTGCCCCCCTTTCTTGTTCCTTCCACCTCTTGTTCTACTTCTCATTTGCAAAAACCCTATTTCCACTGTTTCACTTCTCTTTTATTAAAAATCCTGTTTCCTTCCCTTCCCTCCCTCTCCCTCCATTTCTTGTTCTCCTTCCCATTTGAAAAATACCTTTGTACTTCCTATTATCTTTTATTTTGCTCTTTCAAATAAGAGAAACCACCGCATTACATAAGTTTTGGCATGTAGTATTTTCATGTCATTTATCTCAATGTATTTTCTAATTTCTCTTATGATTTTTTCTTTGATCCCTTGGTTATTTAGGAGTGTGTTAATTTCAGTACTTTTTTTCAAATTTCCTTCCATTATTGATTCTAATTGATTCCATGTGATGAAACTACATACTTTGTGAAACTTCGGTTCTTTTAAATTTATTGGGGTTTTTTCATTGTCTAACATATGGTCTATCTTGGAGAGCGTTCCATGTACACTTGACATTGTGTGTACTCTTGGAGCATTCCACAAGTGTTTGTTAAGTTTAGTTGGATTATAGTCTTTTTCCTTAAGCATCTGCATCTTGCTGTTACATTTATTTTTGAAAGTTGAGGTTTGAAGTCTCTATTTCTTCTAGTTTTTGTATGTTTAAAACATCCTGTTTTATTTTTGTTTTTGAAAGATATTTTTGATAGGTAGAGAATCCGAAGTGGCTGTTTCTTCCCTTTCTGCACTTTAAGATATTCATGCACCATCTTCTGCCTTTTGTTTCTATTGAGAATCTTCCTGTCTTTTGTAGTTTTTTTCCTTTGTATTTCCATCTTCGCCCATTCTCAATTTTCTTTTTTTAAAAGCAAAACATTTATTGGTACATGTTAGATGCCTAATAGATAACATTCATCATAGGGAACTTGTCCTTGTACATGATACAACTTCCTTCTCCTTTTTATCCCATTCACCTCCCCCTTTTGACTGCTTTTCCCCTAGTCTACAAAACCTTTGTTTCCATTTCCAATTTTCAGATTTTCTCATTTAGCACTATTTTTAAAAATTAATTTGTTCATGATTTACTTTGGTATACCTTTCTTCATATTTATTCTGCTTCAGGTTCATTTCAGTTGCTTGGATTTACAGTTTGTAAGAAATTTGGACAAGTTTTTCCAGATATCTTCAAATATTTTCTGTTCTTTTATCTTTGAGTCTTTGAAGGATTCTAGTTATATGTATTTTTTACTACTTGAGGTTCCCACACAGCTCACTATTGTCCTGTTTAACTTTTTTCCTCTTTCATTTTGGATGGCTTCTGTTGCTATATTCACTTTTTTTTTCTTCTTTTGGAAATATTTAATTTGCTGTGAATCTCATCTAGTGCAATTTTTTCCCACCACGGACATAGTTTTATTGTGTGTTCCTACTCATTGCTTTTTCTAATTATATGTTGTATTTTCCTGCTTCATCGCATACCTGGTAATTTTTTTTATTTGTGCACTTTAGATATACATAATGGTAACATTAGTCATAGGGAATTTGCACCTATACATGATATATCTTGCTGCTGCTCTTTTCTTTTTAATCCCCATTCCCCTCCTCTCCCTTCAATTTCTCTTCCCTTTGTTTACGAAAGCTTTTGTTTCCATTTTTTTTTCCTTGTCCTTTCTTTCCTGGTATTTTTTGAATGGATGCCATGTATTGTGAATATTATATTGTTGAATAGAGCCCACATTTTCTGTGTAGCCTTTAAATATTTTTGAACTTTGTTCTGCATCACAGCTAAATTACTTGTAAACTGTTGGATCTTTTTAAGCCTTAATCTTAAGCTTTGTTAGACCAGACCATGATACCCTTTGACTTGGGGAAAATTTTGCCTTACCCTATTGATGCAATACCATTCTGGGTTCTCTATCTGTATGTACCCTTTGTATGTCTCAGGGCTTTTTATTTTTCCAGTTTCTGATGGGAAAGTGATATATTTCCAGCCCACTGTGAGCTCACAGCATTGTTCTTTCTATTCCTTTCCAATAATTCTTACACCAGTCTCAGTTTTTTTTTCCTAATATAACATGTGCTGATCTGATATCAGTTGGTCAAGGGGGCACTCTCCTTGACAGCAGGCACCTCTAGCTCCTCTTCATTGGGTAGCTTTGTCTCATTTGCTGAGCCCCTTGAACTGTAGTTACCTGGGCCTCCCTGAATTCTCAAGTCTGTCCTTAACTCAGGAAGACTACTGGTTCTGTTTAGCTTCCTCATCCTGAGTTGCAATCTGGAACTTTTCTAAGCAGTAAATTGGTGCACTATGGAGCTCACTTTATTTCTTTTTCTTTTTTCAGGGATGCCTGTTTTCCAGTGCCTGGACATCATTATATTTTTATTTAATCCTAGTGGGTGGATAAATCTAGTCTGTGTTACTCCATCTTGACTCGAATTGAAAGTCGCCTTGAAGTTACCTTGTGCAGTGATAAGTTTTATATAACTTTGTATTTAGAGGTGGCGACTTTAAACTGGTGGCTTACCATTTATTTCTTTAGCTGTGCCGGGTAGGTTATATTAGATTATCCAGAGCCTCTTCTAGTTGTTGGATTTAGGTACATAGAACTCAGGATTTAAGATTTAGTAAATAAGTGTGAAGGGAAGCCCTACATATTATTCATGCTTAATTGATATACATGAATGTGCATATTTATTAAAATAACAACTATCGTTTTTTTTCCCCGCCCAACAACTATATTATTGAAACTGGGGCTGTATGGTCTTGAACTTAATATAAGAATAACATAGTTTCTTTTTAAACCACAAACCAAGTAATAAACCAACACAGCACACACCAAAGTAGAGGAAGAATTTGGTTGCCAATTTCCAAAATTTAAGCTGGGCCTGAAGCTCAGTGATGCTTAGAACACATATGGCTCTGGGTTGATTCTTTACATCAAAGCAAAACTGCTAGTTAACATGTTTTGGTGACATAGCCTGGCACTCTTAGGTAGTATACTGATTTTTGTTTGATTTGATTCTAATCATTAATACAGAGAGAAAGAGGGATATCTTTTTATAGAAGGAGAAATTGAATTTTTAAATTGTAAAATGGCTAGTCACATAGGTAGAAGAAATGGTTAAGATTTGAATTTAAATAGCGTGTCTCCAGCATTGAACTTTTAACCATAATATAACTTCCTAGAAGCAATTTTGTTCTGAGAATGTAAATATGATTTAATATAATGAAATATTTGCTAATTTGCTGTTACTATGATTGTAAATACAGAAAACTGAGGAGAATCATCTGAAATTTCTTAAAATTAGTGTAAAATCTTGGGCAAATATTAAGTGTATGGGAATCAGACACTTCTAGAAAGGGAGAAGTTATTTTTACTTCCTTGGAATAAAATAGAATGAAACAAATTAGGAAGATAGAAGGATATTTTTAATAAGAAAATGGAGGATCTATACGTAAGCTAAAGCTCTGCAATAATATAAGACTTGAATAAATGAAGTGAACTGGTCTTTTCTAGATAGGAGATGTCAAAGTTGTAGAAATTTTTTTTTCTTTGTAAATATGTAAACAATGACAATTGAATGATTTTTAAAACTTTATTATCTGATCTAAATGTTCATATGGTAGAATCTCAACTTACAGGTTGAGATTCTCCTATTTGACAGGCTTGGGACCAGAAATACTTCAGATTTTAAAGTTTTTTTGGAATTTTGGATATTTGCATATACTTGACCAGTTGAATATGCCTAAAACAAAATGCTCTGAGATCAGAAATGTTGAGTGTCCTGTCATTGCTCAAAAAAGTTTAGATTTTGAAGCATTTGGGAATTTTGGATTGGAGATGCTCAATCTGTACTAATCTTTACAATAGAAAAGAACATGTAACGTTAGACATTATATTGGGTTTCAGGCATAATGTTGGTAACAGGTATACAGCAGTGGTCAAAATATGCAAACATTGATAATATGTCATTTGGGAAAGTGGACAATAAATCTGGTAAAAATGTATTCATTTGTGTAAAATAAAGATAAGATGACCTTATGACCTTAATCTTTTCTGTCATAAACAGTTGCAACTTAATGTCAGACTCTTTACACAGACTAAGCACATTACTTTTCTGTTTTTTTTTCTTTCCTCATATTTAAAATAAGGATTCAGATTAAAATAGTAGTATTCTAATTCTGATGTTACCTGTTCTGTACATACTTTAAGTTTAAGTGTATAGGGTTCATGGAGGAGAGAAACATAGAACTATTTGGTGCCAGTTCCCTAAAGGAACTTCCCAGAAACCAGTTCCCAGCATAATGGAACCCAGAGGCAGGGCAGCAGATGAAGTGCACCGTGGGCCTGTGTTCTGCCGTAGACCGTTGTGTCCAGGATTCTTCCTTGAGTAGTTTTGAAAAGCTGAAGCAAGAAGTGAGTTAAGTAGGGAGATGAGCAGTGAGATGAGATGTTTTCAAGGATGTAGGAATGAGTTTGAAAACCGAATGTTGTCTAAGTACTTGGTCTTTGCAGTCTTTCATCCCCTCTGAAGTACTGAAACAGAATCTGGCTTCACAGTGTGAAATAAGAAGAAAATAGCTAAAGGGGAAGAGGGGCAGGGGAGGAAATAAGGGAAAAGGAAAAAATGTGTGAGAAAAATGAAAAAATGGGAACAATCTTTGTAAATAGGGAGGGGTGAAGGTGGTGAAGGGAGGGCAGGGGAATGGGGAAAAAGTAAGAACCAAGATATATGTAAAGCTACAAGATCCCAATGATAAATGTAACTGTATTGTTTACTTTAAATATACCAATAAACTTAATGGTGAAAAGAATCTGGCTTCCTGGCTTCAGTGCCAATATAGGAAGACTCAGAGTTAGTGATTTTGTATGTGGACTGTAGGTAGAAAGAAAATGAAGAGAAAATGCAGGTACTTTACTTTTAAATATCTTTTCACTTAGGCTCTTATGTTGAAATAATCACTGGATATGCAAGTGAATGTGTCTGACAGACAGAAATAAGAAAGTACAGTACTATTGGAATTAGTGATGGCTAAAATGATAAAAATAGTTTTCTGAGAGTCAAAGCAGAAAGTCATTTAGATATAGGCACTAGACCTTGGAGGTAAGGAGACACATGGAATCATCAGTTGTGTAAGTGGGAGACCAGGATAGTATAGTACCTTGCATCTAATATCAAAGGTTGTGTGTTGTGTTATGTTGTGAACATAATCAGAGGAAAGTGAGAACCAATGAGAATGTTGATGATCCTTGAGCATGCACTGGTAATTGAGATTGCCATAAATGAAGGCTGCAATAATATTTATATATATCAAATAGTTGAAGTTGAAGGATCGGTAACTAAAGTACTGAATGCTTACTAATTCAGCTTTAGTTTTATTAGGATTTAGCCCTAGAGATTTAAAAATAGATGGGCTGGAGATGTAGCTTAGTGGTGCCACTTCTGCCTAATAGGTGTAAGGTCCTGAGTTCAATCTCTGCTACTGGAAAAAAAACAAAACAAAACTATATCAGATACCAGTAAGCCTTTTCTTCATAGGGCCAGATATTAACTGTTTTAGAATTTGCAGGCCATAATAGCTACTAACTTGGCCTTAGCATGCAACTTAGCAAGGATAATGTGTAAACAAGTGGCTATAGCTGTATTCCAACAAACTTTTACTGAAATAGCTGATAGACTACATAGTATGTATACCCTTGAATGAGGAACCTCTGATTTTTTGCTTTGAGACATTTTTCCGATATTATTCATTTGTTCTATTTGATTTAAGATGCAAATTAACATTGGCTAACCTCTTTCTGATAAAAATTATTGAAGCCTTGCCTCAAAACGTGTAGTCATATGTACCACATAATGATGTTTGGCTGACACTGGGCCACATAAATAGCTGTGGTCCCATAAGATTTTAGTGAAACTAAAAGATTACTGTCACTCAGTATTTTAATTATATCTTTTAAAAGTTAGATATATTTAAATATATGAGCACTTACCAATATGTTGCAGTTTCCTATGGGATTTAGTCCATAATATGCCGTATAGGTTTGTTACCTAGAAACAATAGGCTGTCCTTTGTAGCCTGAGTGTGTAGTACAGTATGTTATACTATCTAGATTTGTGTAAGTCTCTCACCTAAGGATGCGTTTCTCAGACTATATTCCTGTTGTTAAGTGACATGACTATAGTGAATAGTTCAATGTGGCTTAAATTGATTTATTGCCTTTTATTATTTTACTGATTTTAATAACAATTTGCTTTTACTTTTCAGTCTCGGAGAAATCTATGTGAAGAGGCCTTGTTAAAAATCAAAGGTGTTATTAGTTTTACTTTTCAAATGGCTGTTCAAAGATGTGTGGTACGAATCCGTTCAGATTTGAAAGCAGAGGTTAGTATTATCAATGTCTAAATATGCTTCAAATTACAGGTAAACAAATAAGTGTTCAAAACTGTTCCTTTTTATCCTGGCCCAGGCACTGGCATCAGCAATAGCATCAACCAAGGTCATGAAAGCTCAGCAAGTTGTAAAAAGTGAAAGTGGAGAAGAGGTAAAAATTTCAGTTCATTTTTTAAAATACTTAATTCATACTCATTAGTAGTAGTTCTGGGGATTGAACTCAGGACCTTGCGCTTGCGAGGCAGGTGTGGTGCCACTGAGCTACATCCTGGGCCCCAGACTCTTGATTATTTTATGTGGCTCCTTAGACTGCTAATATTTATAGTTATCAAATATATAATAAATGTAGTTTCTTGGTTAACACCTGTTTTATAAATATAGAGGTCTTTTGTGAAGAAAACTTCTTTTAACTTGGTGGAGATACCATACTGATTTTAAATGAAAATAAAGGATACTTGCATTGATTTCTTGTAAGGGTTTTTGTCCTAATTTAAACTAGTCTTGGCAATCTAAACAAAGTCACTGTTGGACAAGTACATATGGTGAAAATCCTTGCTTTATTGCTACTCTTTCCATAGCTTTTGATTGGGAATAGCAATTTATATACTTTGAGCTCATGTGGGTTCCCTTAGATAGGTTCTGTGGGCCTCCAGGGGCTCAAAGGGTCCCAGCACTTGGCTTAGTCATTTTTACATAGCGTCTGGATTGTCATTGTAGTTCTTCCATTTTTACACAGTACTCAGGCTTTAGGCCAGCTGTCATGCAGGAGGAAATTTTTTTAGAAGAAATAGAGCTCCTGAGAACAATAAATATGAAGCCAGGTGTGGTGGCACACACTTGTAATCCCAGCACTCTGGGAGCTAGAGTCAGGAGGATCACAAGTTCAAGCCTAGCCTGCGCAACTTAATGACTTTAAAAGTAAGACCATGTCTTAAAGTGAAAAATAAAAATGGCTGGGGATGTAGTTCAGTGTGAAGGCCCTGGGCTTAACCTCCAGAACAACAAAAATAAAACAGACTAATAAGGTAATTAGAATGAGGAATAAAGTTGACCTCAAAGAGAGCTGAGCGTGTTGGACCATTCCTGCGATTCCAGCACTCCAGAAACTGGGGCAGGAGGATTGCTGTGAGTTCACGGCCAGCCGTGGCTACATAGTGAGTTCAAATCCAGCCTGAACTACACAGTGAGACCCTATCTCAAAAAAACCCAAAAATCGAGAAGCCCAAAAATATATCACATTTAATTAATTTTGTAATATCTCTTAAAATGTTCTCTGTATCAGATGCTGGTCCCATTCCAAGATACTCCTGTGGAAATAGAAGAGAACACAGAGCTGCCTGACTACTTGCCTGAGGATGAGAGTCCCACAAAGGAGCAGGACAAAGCAGTGTCCCGGGTTGGCTCCCATCCCGAAGGTGGAGCTAGCTGGCTGAGCACAGCTGCAAACTTTTTATCCAGATCATTTTACTGGTGACTTCATCTTCAGTTTGGGGCTCAAGGATTGTGTGAACCAACAACGGGCCAGTTTTCCATTGTTGTGATGAACTGTCAAGTGCAATTTGCAATAAGTTATCATGAAAAGTTTTTAGATTACATGATTGTGTATGCTGCATTTTACATTTTCTGGACATTTTACTGAGTGGTAAAAAAAACAGAGGCTACAGGTGGAATATATTGGCTTGGGAAAGTATTTTGGTTTTGTTTTCCTTTAATTGCCTCACTTTTTTTTTTTTTTTTTAAACATGGGTCCACTGTTAACCAAACATGTATTGCAGCTTTACATTTTATTTTATATGAAGCACGTGATTAGGAAAACTTTTCTCCTCAAGCCTCAGGATCTATCGGAAGAAAAGTTTTTTGTAATTCAAGTTGTGCATGAATTTCTGAACATTTTTCTCTGCTTTTCTTTTTGAACAGTACATGCTTTGGTACTCTTCAGTGATTGTTGGAAGCATTTCTGATTTCCTCCCCTTCTGTGCCTTTTGTTTGCCAACCATGTTTATAGAAAGGACATTACTAATGAGAGTTTGCAAATTGAAATTTATCCACTCTAACATAGTAGTTATCTAAAAATACAACCGAAAAGCTTTGTAATATTGTTATTTTACTAAGAATAATGCAAAAATGAGTCAGAAAAAGGAAACACGTATAGTAGTAAAGTGCTTTTGGACCTATTGGATATGACCAAATGTGGTTCTAATTGTTTACTGTTCACCGTTGATGTCAGCTCATGAGATTAAGTCCACCATGATATTGTGAGTAATTAAAAGTGGTCTCGGCCTTACATGGAGATTACAGAACATACCCTGGTAAGGAAAAAAAAAAAAAATTGGTAGTTAAGAACTGACAAACCTGAAAGAAGAAAAACAAAAATTGAATGCCTATAATGCCATAGTGCCACTCTGGTAGCATCTAACTTTAAAATATGAATTGCCTGGCTGATGCCTACTTAATAGGTATTTCCTTATATTGCCTTTGTGAACTTATAAAAATGCTGCAGTTATATTGGAGGGGAAAAAAAGGACCCAAATTGCTTATAAAGAAATAAAACCAGAATTGGTTACATCAGTTTCTCGTGTCCAGCCAGAAAAAAGAACTCAGTGAAGATTAAAACACACACACACAAACACACACACACACACATGGTGTTTTGGAGTAGGTAAGAACTAAGTACATCTATGTAATACGTCATTAAAACTCTAAAATACTTGGCAATTAAGATTTTGTTTTGGAAGTCCAGCTATATCCAGAAATGTTTTAATGTTAACATAATTAAAAATTAATAGAAATTTAAGTTCATTTTCATCACCATGTAGAGCTGCTATTTTACTACTTGGAGAATGTGAAACAAAAGTTGGACCCTGGAGGGTTTTCTTATGTTTTCATCACTTCTCTTTTAGAGAAAATTAAAAATCTCCAGTGTTACTGGAGAAAAGTAATTGTAAAATACTACCACCAAAAAGTGTTAAGTTCCCTGACATTGGGATCTTCTGGAGGGAGAGGGGAAGGTATTGAGGGTATTAAGAACAATAGTTTTTCATGTGTCTGGTCTCTGATTCAAGTAATACGCACAAACAAAATATAAGCTTTCAGGGCACATACTGCTTTACATGCATACTACTAACTTGCTGCCAGAACCAGATGTGTTGGGGAAAAAAAAACCACCTCCTTTCTATAGCCATTAAAGCAAAGTTTACTTTCTGTTTAACAAATTATTTTATTTTACATTGCCGCACATCTGCTTATTTAATAAACTACATCCCATTGGTAGTAATGGTTCAGTACAAGTAGGCATCTCAGCTTGATGTTTGTGTGTTTCAAGTGTTCTTTTATTCCAGGTCTTATAGAGCAGTTAAGGCAACTGTAATGACATTTGCTTTGAAATATGTTGTAAAATAATAAAAGATAAACATAATTAAAATTGAATGGATATGACATTGTGTCATTCTTATCATATAAGCATTCTTAGTTCCTTTTTTTGTCATCAGTGCTGGGGATCAAACCACAGGTACGCACACTAGAGCTCCACCCCCAGCCCACTGATTACTCTTAAGCCTGTTTGTACACACACTGCTTTGCCTGGCACATTCTCCTAGTTCTCTATCCTTGTACTTCCTGACTCATTTCCATGTATCTTTCATTCATCTCTTTTCCCACACCACACCTGCCTCTCCCCAGTATTGGGTAGGTTGTTCCTGGACATGTACTGATTATAGCATTTATCACGTTAAAATTTGCATATTGGCTATCCCTTACTAAGTTCTTTGAGAAGAGAGAATCTTTAAATATTTTTTTTCTTTCTATTGAGTTTATTGGTACAATCTAAGTCTACATTACAGTTACATTCATTACTGGGATCCTGTACCTTCACATGACAGGTCTTGGTTCTCATTTTTTCCCCTTATCCTTGCTCTCCCTTCACCCCCTCCTCCCCTCCCCATTAACAAACTATTTCCATTTTTTCATTTTCTGATATTTTTTCTTTTCCCTTATTTCCTTTCCCCTTCCCTTCCCACTTTCCCTACATGTTTAGCCCTTTTCTTCCTATTTCACATTGTTAATTATCCCATTAGGATCTTGTGTACTATTATAGTTTTTCACACCAGAGAAACTATTTGGTATTTAAATGTGTGACTTATTTATTTCACGTAAGAGTATATCCTTAATATGTGTCCATTTTCCTATGAATGACTCTAATTTCTCATTATGGCTGAATACTATTCCATTTTATAGAAAAACCACATCTTTATCCAGTTTCCAAGTGATGGGCCGATGGGCTGTTTCCAAGTTTTAGCTATTACAAACTGTGCCACTATAAACATTGGTGTGCATATATCACTGTGGTATGATTCTTTTAATTCTTTTGGAAAGATACCCATGAGAGGGATGGCTGGGTCAAATGGAACCTCTAGTCCCAGCTCTTTGAGGTATTTCCATATTGATTTCCATAGTGGTTGCACCAGTCTGCACTCCCACCAACAATGGAGAAGGGTTTCTTTGTTCCCACAACCTCGCCAACGTTTGTTATTGTGTGATTTCTTGATAACAGTAATTCTTTGTGAGGTGAGGTGGAATCTCAGTGTTGTTTTCATCTGCATCTCAAAAGACCAGTGATGTGGAACATTTTTTCATATATTTACTTGCTGTTTTTACTTCTTTGTCTGAGAAATGTCTTTTCATTTCAGATGCCCATTTTTGAATTGGGTCTTTATATTTGGGGGACTGATTGGTTTGAGTTCTTTATATATTCTAGATAATAGTCCTTTGACTGAGGAGCATCTGGTAAAAATTTTTTTCCCACATTGTAGGTTGTCTCTTACTTCTGTTAATGGTTTCTTCTGCAGTGAAGAAGCTTTTCAATAAGATGAGATACCAGTTGTTGATTCTTTCTGCTAGTTCCTGTGCTACTGAGGACTTGTTCATAAAGACTTTTCCTATGCCAATGTCTTCAAGAGTTCTGCCTAATTTATCTTCCAGCAAGTTTAGTGTCTGTTTTAATATTTAGATTTTTAATACACTTGTTTTAATTTAGTGCATGGTGGAAGATAAGGGTCCAGTTTTCATCTTTGGCAGGTTGAGAGCCAGCTCTTGCAACACCATTTATTAAAGAGGCTATCTTTCCTCCACTGAGGATGGTCAGCTCCTTTTTCAAAGATGACGTAGCTGAGTACATCTGGGTTTGTTTTTGTGTCTTCCAGTCTTTTCCACTGATCTACAGGTCTGTTTCTTTGCCAGTACCATGCTGTTTTTATCACAGTGGCTTTGTAGTATAGTTTCAGATTGGGAATTGTTATACCCGCTGCCATGTGTCTGTTGCCTAGGATGGCTTTTGCTGTTCTAGGTCTCTTATGGTTCCAAATGAATTTTTGGATTCTTCTTTCTAGTTCTGTGAAGTATAGTGTTGGGATTTCAGTTGGTATTGCATTGAATGTATATAGCAGTTTTGGTAGTATGGCCATTTTCACTATGTTGATTCTTCCTACCCAGGAGCAGGGGATATCTTTCCATTTTCTTATATCCTCTTCGATCTCTTTTTTCAGAGTGCTGTAGTTTTCAGTGTAGAGGTCTTTTGCTTCTTTTGTTAGATTGATTCCCAGATAATTCATTTTTTGGGTGCTCTTGTGAAAGGAATTATTTCCCTAATTTCTCGTTCAGTGAGTCTGTTATTTATGTACAAGAAGGCTACTGATTTATGGGTGTTGACCTTGTATCCAGATACTCTGCTAAAAGTGTCAATTAAATCAAGAAGTCTTTTGGTGGAGTTTTTTTGGGTCTTCAATGGAGAGTATCATATCATCAGCAAGTAATGACAGTTTAACTTCTTCCTTTCTTATCTTTTTATTGCTTTAATTTCTTTCTCTTGTCTAATTGCTATAGCTAATGTTTCCAGAACTGTATTGAAGAGGAGCGGTGATAGTGGGCATCCTTGTCTTGCTCCTGATTTTAACATGAATGTTTTCAGTTTTTGGCCATTTAGTATGATGCTGGCTGTTGGTTTTTCATAGATAGCCTTTATTAAGTTCAGATATAGACCATTTATTCCAATTTTTTGCAGTTCTTTATCATGAATGGGTGTTGAATTTTGTCAAATGCTTTTTCTGCATCTATTGAGAGGATCATATGGTTTTTGTCCTTGACTTTGTTAGTATAGTATATTACATTTATTGATTTACTTATGTTGAACCATCCTTGCATACCTGGAATAAATCCAACTTGGTCAGGATGTTTGATCTTCTTGATGATCCTCTGTATTCTGTTTGCTAGTATCTTATTGAGGATTTTTGCACCTATATTCATTAAGGAGATTGGCCTATAGTTCTCTTTTTAGTTACATCATTCCCTGGTTTGGGAATCAAAGTGATACTTGCTTCCAGGAATGAGTTTGGAAGTATTGCCTCCCTTTCAATTTCATTGAAAAGTCTGAAGAGTAATGGCAGTAGTTCTTCTCTAAATGTCTTGTAAAATTCAGCAGTGAATCCATCAGGACCTGGGCTTTTCTTTGTTGGTAAGTTTTTAATTACATTTTCAATTTCAGTGATTGTAATTGGGGTGTTTAAAATGTTTTTATCTTCTTTGTTCAACTTTGGTAATTCATAAGTATCTAGAAATATGTCCATTTCTTTTGTGTTTTCCATTTTATTAGAGTACAGGTTCTCATAGTAGGTATTATTGATCCTCTGGATTTCTCTTGGATCTGTTGTGACTTCACCTTTTTCATTCCTGATTGCATGGATCTGAGCCTTTTCTTTCCTTTTTTTGTTAAGGTTTGCTAAGAGTTTATCAATTTTATTTATTCTTTCAAAAAACCAATTCTTCAATTCATTTATTTTTTTTATCATTTTCTTAGTTTCCATTGCATTGATTTCTGTTCTAATCTTTATAATTTCCTCTCTTGTTCGAGCTTTGGGTTTTTCTTGCTCTTGTTTTTTCGGAGTCTAAGATTCATCGTTAGGTTGTTTATTTGAGCTTGCTCTGTTTTCCTAATGTGGGCATTCAGTGCTATTAATTTTCCATGTAGAACTGCTTTCATCATGTCACATAGATTTCTGTATGTTGTATTGGCATTTTCTTTTATTTGTAAAAACTGTCTGATTTCTTCTTTAATTTCCTCTGTGATCCATTGATTGTTCGGGAGAGTGTTGTTCAATTTTCATGTGTTTGTGAAGTTCCTATGGTTTCTTATGCTATTGATCTCCATCTTTAATGCACTGTGATCTGATAATATACAGGGAATAACGTCAGTTCTTTTGCATCTATTCAAACCTGTTCTGTGAGCTAGTATGTGATCTATCTTGGAGAATGGCCCATGTGCAGCTGAAAAGAATGTACATTCTGATTTTGTGGGGTGTAACACTCTATAGACATCTAATAAGTCCACGGGTTCAAAAGCTTGGTTCAATTCTAGTATTTCATTGTTGATTTTTTGCCTAGATGATCTGTCTATTTGTGATAGTGGGGTATTTAGATCCCCCACTACAATTGTATTAGTGCTTATTTGGTTTTTCATGTTATTTAATATTTGTTTTATATAGTTGGGGGCATTTATATTTGGTGCATATATGTTTATGAGTGTCATTTCTTCCTCTTGAATTGTTCCCTTTACAAGGATGTGTAGTGGCCTGTTTTGTCTCTCTTAATTAGTTTTCGTTTGAAATTTACTTTGTCTGTGAATAAGATTGCTACCCCTGCTTTTTTCTGGGCTTCTGTTCCATGGAGAATTGTTTTGCACCCTTTCATTTTCAGTCTATGGGCTTCTTTTTGCACTAGGTATATTTCTTGTATACAACATATTGTTGGATTTTGCTTCTTAATCCATTCTGCCAGTCTATTTCTCTTGATTGGTGAGTTGAGGCCATTGACATTGATGGTTATAACTGATATGTATTGACTTATTATTTTTA
>NW_022900917.1:45071988-45130970 GCF_012274545.1 Fukomys damarensis
CTATATGAGATTTGCTCTGTTGGGCCTCATGATGTTATTTTCATTGTCTTTTTCTAGGATATTGTTTAGAAATGCTTGTAGTGCTGGTTTAGTATTCATGAAGTTTCTCAGGTGTTCTTTGTCATGGAAGTATGTTATCTCCATCCATTCCAGTCTGTTCCACTGATCATCAGGCCTATTTCTTTGCCAGTACCATGCTGTTTTTATCACAGTTTGCCTTGCCTATTTGATTTGCTCTGTTGGGCCTCATGATGTTATTTTCATTGTCTTTTTCTAGGATATTGTTTAGAAATGCTTGTAGTGCTGGTTTAGTATTCATGAAGTTTCTCAGGTGTTCTTTGTCATGGAAGTATGTTATTTCTCCATCCATTTTGAAAGAGAGTTTTGCAGGACACATCAGTCTTGGTTGGAGGTTGTTTTCTTTTAGGACTTGAAATACCTCACTCCAGGCTCTCCTTGACCTGAGGGTTTGTGTTGAGAATTCTGCTGTGATTCTGATGAGCTTTCCTTTGCATGTGATTTGTTTCTTTTCTCTTACTGCTTATAGTATTTTGTTCTTTTGTTGGGTTTCTGGGATCTTGATTATTATATGCCTAGGTGTAGATTTTTTTTGATCATGGCTAGTTGGAGTCCTATATGCCTCACTTATCTGTATGTCAAATTCTTCCCCTCTGTTTGGGAAGTTTTCTGTCATTAATTCTATGAACAGCTTTTTAAAGTCATTTGCATTTTCTCCTGCTACTTCATGGATTCCTATCAGTCTTATGTTATTTTTCTTTGTATCATCTAGGAGTTGTTGGATCGATTTCTCATGCTCCCTTACTGTTTTTAAGAGATCTCTCTTTTCATGGTCACTGTCTGTGATCCTATCTTCTATATCTGAGATTCTATTTTTGCAATCTTTTATTCTCTGCGTACACTTTCAATGGAGTGTTTAATCTCCTGGATATCTGTTTGAATCTTTTTAATGGATTCCATTTCTTTCCTATGTTGGGCATTCACTGTTTCTATTTCTTTCTTGTTCTGGGCCTTCACGGTTTCCATTATGTTTCTGAGCTCATCTATTTTTTTTGTCAGTTTCTGTTCTGGAGTCTTGCATCATGTCTTTCTTTTTGCTCACCATCTCTATGGTTAACAGAGAAATTATTTCTGTTTTGAATTTTTCTAGAGCTTAATTCATCAGTTTTGTTACTTCCTGTGCTGTGAATTCTGAGTGTCCTGGAAGTTCACTATCAGACTTTTCATCTTCCTTTGCCTTACTTTTTGCCATTGGTGAACTGGAAGTCTGTCTTTCTGCCTTGCTTAAGTGTTTTCTCATCTTTATTTTTGCTGTTGGATTGCCCTTGATTCAGTCTCTGGGTCATTAAATCTTCCTGATATCATTGCATCCCAGCCTTTGATTCTGTAATGACTTATGGACATTGTCATTTTCATAATGGAGAAAACAACTTGTCAAATCAGTCCCTCTCCTTTATCCCAATCAATACAATCAGGAACACAATAGGATCAATCACCACCCTTTATAGCCAGCCATGCCTCTATGGAGTATGTCCAAGGACTGGCACAATCGGGATCTGAGCGCTGGGGTGAGGGCGGTGCTCAGTGGCGCCCGCGGCTACCCTCCTGGTGCTGGGTCCGAGGCAATCCATGGTGCCTGCAGGGAAAGGCGTGGCTATGGAGGAGGCCCATAGAACCAGCCCGGATGGCGGAGGGAGATCTGAAGTCCAAGCCAGCTGCTTTCCCAAAGCTCATCCTCCTGGCGCTGGGTCCGGGGCAATCTAAATCTTTATGTTAATATTGTAACTCTACCTGGCCAATAATAGAACGTCAAATTTTGGGGAGAAGAATGAACAAAGAATTCTTTAGAAATCAGTAAAAAGGTACTTATAATTTATTATTTAATAAATGGCTATTTTGGTTTTTTGTTATTGTTGTTTTATTTTGTTTGTTTTCTAATGCAGGAAGGGGTACTTGCTACATTGAAGTTAGGATTAACTGATTTTTGATTTTTTGGGGGGTGGTAATGGAGATTTAACTGAGGAACTTGTGCTTGTAAGGCAGGCGGCGGGACCACTGAGCTAAATCCCTTACCCTCATCCTGATTTTGGAAAAAAATTGTATGCTACTGGAGATTGAACTCAGGACCTTACACATGCAAGGGAAACATTTTTGTCACTGAACCACATTCCCAGCCCTTAAAAAAATTTTCTTTTAGATAACATCTCACAGAGTTTCCCAGTTCTTGAACTTGGGATCCTTCTGCCTCAGCTTCCTGAGTAGCAGGGATTATGGGTGTATAACCCATCATAACTGGTTTTATCATGATTCTTACAAAATTGTTACAGGAGACTTCTATATATGGAAAATAGTTTTTTGATTTCTTGTTTTATATTATGTGATCCTAGGCAATAATTTAATCTGAACTTTTTTTCATTAGAGATAATTTCTCTACTTCTTGGGGTTATTAGAATTCAATGATCTCATGTGTGCATTTAAAACTAAAAACTTACTATTGTGCAATGGAATTGCTACTAGCTATTTCACATGATTTTCTCGTTCTTGATTCTCCTATACTGTACTTTGTAATCATGCTCTGACTGTAGATCCACTCAGTTGTTTTTTTTTAAATTCCTCATACACTTAGCTACATTTTCTTCCTGGAACAATTTATCTGTTCTAATACTTGTTACTTTTGTTTAAATAGCTTTTAAAACTCTACTTTTCGACAACTCTCCTTTCCTTTGCAGTACCTACAAAATGTAAAGTCTGAATTATTTCTATTAGATCCAGTCTCATTACACTTAAAAGCTAATTGTTTGCCAGGCTCTATTGTAATTGCTTTACAAACATTTAGTAATGTAGTTCTTAGCATACATGAGGTCAGTACTATTTACTATTATAGGTTAGATATGAAGTGTCCTCCAGCAGTCTCAAGTGTTCAGAGGTGGGACCTGGTCAGAGGGAACATGACCTAGATGGGTGCATTTTTGTCCCTAGGTCCTCCTCTCTGCTTCCTGGCTGCCATGAAGTGAGCAGCTGTCCTCTGTCATGTCTAGTATTATTTTTCCTTGGAGCCTGCTGACTATGGACTGAATCCTCTGAAAACCATGAGCCAAAATAGACCTCTCTTTTAAGTTGGAGATGTTGAATATTTTGGCCTAGCAATGGGAAAGTGGCTAATATAGAAAATTGGTACCAGGAATTGACGTGTGTCTGTGACTATACCCTGACAATGTGATTTAGAAGCCTTTGGAAATGGTTTGTGGGAGGAGTTAGGAAAGCTTGGAGATGATGGCTAAAGGCAGCTTAGAATGGAGTAAGCAGAACTTGATGGGCAGTTCTGAGGGTAACTCAGAAGACTGGAATGCTGACAGGAATATGGAAAGAAAAGGTGAGGCTATGAGGTTTCAGTTGGGAACAAGGACTCTATTAAAACTAAGACTACAGGCCATGCATATTTTATTTTGGCAAAGAACTTGTCTACATTTTGCCCATACCCTGAGACTCTGCAAGAGATCGAGATTAAGAGTGGTGGATAAATTGAGTGGAGGAAATTTCAAGTCAGCTCACTCTTCAGGCTGTGGTTTGGACATTGATGGCTGCTTTTAGCCAGAGATACAGTGGGAATTGAGAAAGAAGAACTAAATGATTTGAAGAATTTGTAGCCTGCCTGGAAAAGAATTTGTAAAATTGAGGCACAGGAAGGCTTGGTTGCTAATACAATGAGCATTATAAAGAAGCCAAGTAATTTGCATCAGTACAATTGGAAAGATGCTTTGAGCACATGTGATGGACCAGCAAGATCCCACCCTTTGCAGCCTCAAAATTGCAAAACAGATTTGCTTTGAGAAGAGCTCCAATGTGACTTGCTCTTTCATCAGCTAGAGAAATGTATCTGGAGTTCAGCCATTCAGGCACTCATAGGCTACTGCAGCCATGGTCTAAGGGGCCAGGCTACTGTTGAAGCTGATTTTTCAGCCATATAGAATGCAAGAGTTGTGGGGTCATGGAATCTTCCACCCAGATTTCAGAAGAAGGCTTGGGAAGCCAGGCAATGTGTCCCTGAGAGGGTGATTTGCAAAGCTATGAAAGTGAAACCAAAAGAGCAGTGGAGATACCCAGGAAGTTGGAGATGCCAGGAACATGAAACATCTGCCAAGGCAAACTAGTAAGCAAGGAGAGCCAACCTGAGAGAGGGCATATGGATTACAACTGTCAAGGACACAGGGAAGGGCTGCCCAATCCCTTTGGAGATCACAACACAACTTACCCCATATTTGTCCTGCTGGTTTTCAGAGTATTCCTTTGGTCCAATTTCTTTCTGATCCTCTTAGCCTGTTTCTTGGAATGGGAATGTTTACTTTGTGCCATTGTATATTGGAAGTATTTAACTTTATTTGATTGTTTCAGGGTCTCACAACTGTGTTTGCCTTGAATTTCAGAGGAGACTTTGGACTGTTAAGGCTTTGCAACTCTTGGAGATAAACCAAATGCATTTTGCATAATGAGAAGAACATGAGCTGTTTGGAATCAGGAATGGGATGTTTGACTTAGATCTAAAGTGTCTTCCAAAAGTCTCATGTGCTCAAAGGTGGGGCCTGGTCAGAGAGGCCCCAGGTCTTTCAGGCATTACTTGGAAGGGTATATCTTTGTTCCTGGGTCCTCCCTTCTCTCTCTTCTTCCTGATGCCATGCACTTTACCATCTTATCTTTCCACCATGATGTTTTTGCCTGGGAGCCAGCTGACTATGAACTGAATTCTCTGAAAACTGTAAGTCAAATTAACCACTTCCCCCACACATACTTAAGTTGTGAATGTCAGATATTTTGTCCCAGTAACAGGAATGCTTAACTAAAACACCATTCAATCATCATTTTACAGATGGGGAAAGATGAAAGATTAAGTAACTCATTATTGGCAGGTCAAACAGCTAGTAATTGGGAGGAGCGGGGCAGGACTCAAACCTAGGCAGTCTGGTACTGAGTCTGCACTCTCAGGAGTCAGCTCTCTACAGTATCCAGTGGAAAGTCACACTATTGCTTTTGGATCTTGGTCACTGGTTCCTCTCATCAGCCATTGTCTACTAATTTTGTGTGCCCATCAGAAATACTCTATGAACTTACAGATTCTTAATATTTTTCTTTGCAAATGGAATAAACCTTTTCACATTTAAATTGTGTCTTGAAATTATTCTATATTTACATATAAAGTAGCTTCCTTAAATCACAGCTTCACAGTATTCTGTAACGTATTAATATTCTATAATATTTAACTGGTGCTCTTTTTTTTTTTTTGGTAAGTTTTGCTTTTACAAATAGGGTTGTGAAAGTATATCTATATGATGGATTCCTCATGTGGAACTGGTGACTCCAAGGCCATGTTTTTAATTTGGGTGGTTTCTGCCTCCTTAGAGATTGTGGCTATTTTTATTCTCACCAGCAAGTTGGGGGTTCCTGAGTTCTTCCTTAGCCTCTACCTAAAGGTAGCTCTTTGCCAGTTAAAAACATAGTGGTAACTTGGTTACAAATAACTTCATTCACAAACAGAAATGTTTGGCAAAGTTTTGTTTTGTTTACAAACTCTACATTTACAAATACAACCATGACCATCTTTTCCATACAAACACAAATGTGGCCATCATTTCCAAAATCATAGAACAAATTGAGCACTGAACCATAGTATCACTGTAGTAGCATTTCTTATGAGTGAAAGTGAGCTTTTTTATGTATTTAAAATCTGTTTATATATTTTCTTTCCTCTGAATTTACTTTTTTTCCATTGGAGAGGAGTTAGTCTTTTTATATTAAAAATTAACATACTAAAGAGATTTATTTCCTATTTTCTGAATACAAACGTTTGAAACTTGAACCATTTTTTTCCTCCTACCTGCTATGGACTTAACTTGTTTGGGACCTGTTATGGTTCTTTACTTTTCATAAATATATTTCTTATTGAGATCAAGAGCTCTATAAAGAGGGAGGAGTGTTTCTCAGGTTTTCTTACTCTTTGCCACAATACATAACCTAATTCTGTGTATGCTGAGCATCTGGAAAGTGTTTACTGAATGAGTTGTAGTGATAAAACAGTAATATTGTTTTTCTGTGTTTGAGATGAATCCTTTTTTTTTTTTTTTTCTGTACCAAGAATCAAACTTAAGACCTTGTGCTTGCCAGGTAGATGTGGCTCCACTGAGCTATGTCCTGGCCTTACAGATGAATCTTTGGTGTACTGTTCTTGTCTGGATCTCAGTTGTTGTACATATGTACATCTGGATCACTGCTACTGGCTTCTTAACATTTTACATTAATTGGGCATTTATTATCTTCTAGTGTTCCCAGGCTCTGTACTTGGCCCTTTGCTTGTGTTACTTTGAGAAATCATAATTTAGAACAAAAGCTTGTATACAAGACAAGGCCTTTGATTGATAGCTGGTTGTCTTCGATATTTCATTAATTACTCAGATTTGTATGGCTTTTTAGTATGCTCATTTTGCCCTTGTGCTTATGTCTGATATACTTCACATTATAAATGTCAAAACCCTGTCCTCCTAGCATCTAGCACAGTGCTGTCTATTTCATGGCATAAACACTTTATAGATTTAGATTTAGTCTTTGAACCTGGAAATTCTCCTTTACTTTAGCCCCAAATAGCACTACTTGATATAAAACTAAGTGTCTCAATTACATATATGCTCTCACGTAGTTGGATGTTCCAGCTATCCACATTCTAGACCATAATCTAAGTAAATAGATATTAAAAAGACAAAAAATAGTTCAAAATTTTCAAATCTCTGCAGGGTGGGATACTTGATAAATTTGCATAATCAAATACCTAACAAAATGGATAGAAAAATTTAGAACCAGCAATTAAAAAGCAAAAATGTTTTGGGATAAAGAAGCAGCACTGATAGCTGTAATAGGCTTGCATCATTATTTGACATCTTATAAATTACAGTTTCTATTATTACATAAACAGAATTATGTTGAACTATAAATGTTGGTTAGTGGGGTCACATATTTTCTGTATATTTATAAACTGTTCAAATGAAAAATATTAACCTGAAATGCTAGAAGTAAAAATGTTACCAGTAGAAAGGCAACTGTTTTACATAACTGTTTTGTAAATTATGACTGTTATTTCTCTTCACCTGTTTCTAAGGAACACATAGAATGCATCTTTAAGTGTTTTTGTTCATATGTAACATAATTATTAGTGCTTTCTGTAGAGGAATGCAGTTGAATACTTAATTTCATATGCTTGTATGATTTATATACTTGTATGCTTCATTGTTTTCAAAACAATGATGACATCACTCACTGATCATAAAATAGAAATAGCCATTCAAAATAGTTGAACATTTATTGTGTCATTTACTGTACAGAGGCAATCTCACTATTAAAGTAAATATAGCCATGTTACATGCATATGTAGATACAAGTATCTATTACAAATTGTAACAACCAAATATATAAGTATAATGGGTATTTTGGCTTATTTTCAATATAAGCATATGTAAAACAGATTCTGTGCCTGTGTACTCTGAAAGAAATAGTTTAAATTTCAACAGGTTTTAAAGTTACTTATGAAATTTTACCTTTAAAAAAAAACAGATGAGCTATTGAATAAAAAGAAAACATAGTGGTTCTATGTGCACTTTTTAGATTTCAGATTCACATGCATTTTAATAGTTCCCGCTATGCACGATTATTCATTTAAGCTTTCTGGTTTGTGCTTGAGCAAGGGCTCTGCAGTGTAATATCACTGTGATCTACATAGGCTTAACAATTTTCTGAAAATATAAAAATATTTATATGTGGGGGGCTGGGGATTTAGCTCAGTGGTTCAGTGGCCTGCCTTGCAAGTGCAAGGACCCCAGTTCAATCCCTGGTACAAAAAAAAAAAATTATGTGCCACAAAAATAATAATTAATGAATGTGAAGCACTTTACAGAAAAATACTGAATGATATGTAAAATTTAGATATAGAGATATCCTTGTTTTTATTTAAAAGTAGAGTTAGTGTGGTGATTCAGGTTGGTCATGAGGGACATGGTAGAGAGACAGAGGAGAAGTACCATTCCTGAGTTTAGAATTACGACTCAGAGTGTAATATAAGAGTAAATGAATCCAGTTATTTACTTGACTAAGCCATGTTTATTATTCCTAGTCAATATCATAATTCCATCAAAATTAAATCTCAGTGATTAAGAAGTCAGCAAGTCAAATTATAGAGTTTAGAAAAATATTAGCTAAAATCTTACACTGAATATATCTTGTCTCCTAAAGATTTAAAGAATTGACTACAGAGGTGTGAAGAGGGGTATGGGAAGATTTAGGAAATGTCTGGGGTTACATTCATAGTTAATGCTGACATATTACTATCGTCATAGTAACTGGAACTATGGCACACAGTATCTTGGGGCAAAGGATGCTAGAAGTCTTTAAGTGCTTAGGAAAGCCACAAATGTAGAAGATTAATCTGCTCAAAATACAAGTACAGAAACTGATAATATAATGAATGCATACAAATAATAATAGTAATACAGTGAATGCACACAATGGCCAATATAATACTAAATTTAAATCTAGTGCTTTACATTTTATCTTGCTATAAATTAGAATTAACTCAGATTTTACAATTGAGACAAGATTTTCATGTTACGTGTTCAGTAAATTTCAAAGATAAGTTAGCATTGGGAAACTAACAAGTCCTAAATCACTAATGGTGAGATGTTTCCTTAGTCATTGACAGTGATCTAAGACAAGGTAAGTTGGTCAATCTTAAAAATCTCCACTTGTCAAAAAAACAAAACAACCCCCCCCAAATCTCCACTTGTAAACATTAACTGTAAGTAACAGGGCTTATGGGAGAATGGTGGAGGGGTAAGTAACACAACTAAGCCTCCCTGAAATTTAGATTCCGGACACTGGAAAATAACAACTTGGGGAAGAAAAGGAAGTAAGTCCTTGGGAAATTTCTAACAGGAAAATTAAAACTTACAAAGAAATCAAACAGAGAATACAACATAAAGAAGGGGAGGAGCAATCTGCACTTTTTCCCTGGCTCCTGACTCATGGCTCACCGGAAAAGGAGACAGAATCTACAAAGTGAGAGCTGGGGACCCCAGAGGGCTTAAAAGGAGAAATGTGTTGGAACAGAATGCTGGGTGCTGTGAGCTTCAGGTAGAGCATGGGATTCTGCTCCCATATGAGTCCTTTGACATGCAACAGCTGGTGGAGAACTCCAGTCCAAGTGCCTGCCATATCCCACAGACAGTACTTGGTTGAATATCATTTCAGGGGAGGGTTGATTGTTTGAACCTGAGACTCAGATAAGCCACAGAACAGCTTAACTTCAGGATTCCCAATGTTACAATCCCACACTGACAGTAAGAGATACCCACAGTAGACAGTTGTGGTCAGCGAGCCATGATCAGGCTGGAAAGAGACACCCTGAAAGGTTTATGCTAAAGGATGCAGGCTCCACCCATACAGCCAGAATTAATCTGAATTTTAATAGTTACTCTGAATAATTCTGAATCAAAGAGTTGGTTCTTTGAAACAATAAAATAGACAGATCTTTAGCCAGTCTTACCAAAAATAAGGAAAGAAAAGACTCAAATCCATGTGATTAGAAATGAAAAAGGTCAAATAGCAATGTATTCTGCTGAAATCCAGAAAATCATTGGTAACTACTTTGAGAATCTAATAAAATGAAAAATTCAGAAGAAATGGATATATTCCTAGATACATATGAACTACCAAAACTGAACCAAGAAGATATAAAAATCCAGAATAATCCAGTATCAGTCAGTGAAATTGAAGATCATCGTTAAAAAAAACTGCCAACTATGAAAGGCTTTCCATTTTCTTCAGATCTTGATGGATTTTCTGCCACATTGTACAAAAACTTTAGAGGAAGTCTAGTGCCAACACTCCTTCAATTCTTTAATGAAATTGAAAGGGAAGTAGTACTTCCAAAGTCATTCCTGGAAGCAAGCATTACCCTGATTCCAAAATCAGAAAAGGATCCACTAAAAAAGAACTACAGGCCATTCTCTTTAGTGAACATAGGTACAAAAAAATCCTCAAAAAGATAATAACAAACACAATTCAGGAAATCATCAAAAACATCTTTCATCATTACAAGTTAGTATTCATTCAAGGGATGCAGGGAGGCAAGGTTCAACATAAGCAAATTGATAAATACCACATAAACAGAAGCAAGGACAAAAATTAATCATCTCAATAGAAGAAAAGGCATTTGGCAAAATCCACATCAATTCATCATAAAAAAACACCCTAAAGAAAATAGGTATAGAAGGTCTTTTTTGCAATCTGATAAAAGCCACCTATGTCAAACTATCAGCCAATATCATACTAAATGGAAAGAAGCTGAAAGTTTTCCCTCTTAAATCAGGAATAAAAAAAAAAATGTCCAGTATCACTACTACTCCTGTTCAAAATAGTTCTTTTTTTTTTTTTTTTGTACCAGGGATTGAACTCAGGTCCTTGTGCTTGCAAGGCAGGCCACTGAACCACTGAGCTAAATCCCCGGCCCCCAAAATAGTTCTTGAAACATTAACCAGAGAAATTAGAAAAAAGAAAAAAAAAAGAAATTAAAGTGATACAGATAGGAAAGGAAGAATTTAAATGATTACTATATGCAAATGACATGATCCTCTACATAGAAGACCTCAAAAACTCCAACAAAAGATTCCTAGAATTAATAACTGAATTCAGTAACATAGCAGGATACAAAAGTTAACACTCAGTAGGAAGAAAAGGGCTAAAGGTGTAGGGAAAGTGGGAAGGGTAGGGGAAAGATAATAAGGGAAAGAAAAAAATAGGAGAAAATGAAAACATTGAAATAAAATGTTTGCAAATGGAGAGGGGAGGAGGAGGTGAAGGGAGGGCAGGGATAAGGGGAAAAAAATGAGAATCAAGACCTGTTATGTAAAGGTACAAGATCCTGATAATGAATGTAACTGTACTGTATACCTAAAATGTACCAATAAACTCAATGAGGAAAAAAAACCCCAAAAGTTAACACTAAAAATTCAATAGTATTCCTGTACACCAAGAATAAACTGACTGAATGAGAGATTAGGTAAATAGTATCTTTTACGATAGCATCAAGAAAAATTAAAATCTTAGTAGTTAACATAATCAGTGAAGTGAAAGACCAATGAAAACTACAGCACTCTAAAAAGGAGTTTGAATATCGCTTCTCGGCCTTTTGGCTAAGATCAAGTGTAAAAAGGAGTTTGAAGAGGACATCACAAAAAGATATCCCGTTTCTGCATGAGCAGAACCAATAGAATCAAAATGGCTAGTTTTGAAACTGTTATACAGATTTAATATATTGTTAGTCAAAATAGCAGTAGCATTCCTCACAGAACTAGAGAAAGCAATCATAAAATTCATATGAAACCAGAAGTGATGTAGAATAGAAAAATCAATTCTGAGCAACATTGGCAAGACAAGGGGCACCACAATCTTGAACTTCAATTTTACTACAAAGATACAGTGATAACAACAGCAGGGTACTGGCAAAAAACAGACTTATAAGTCAATGGAACAGAATGGGAAAAAATTTGCAAGCTACTCTTCAAAGGACCAATATTTAGAATATATAAAGAACTAAAAATATTTAGAACCTCCCAAATTTAAAGATCCAATTAAAAAATGGGCATCTGAAATGAATAGACACTTTTGAGATGAAGAAAAAAATGGCCGAAAATACATTAATATATGTTCATCATTGCTGGTCATTTGCATTTGAGCAATGCAAATTAAAACAATACTGAAATTCCATTTTAGTCTAGAAAGAATGGCTGTCATCAAGAAATCAACCAATAACAAATGGTGGAGAGGTTGCAGGGAAAAAGGACTCCTTCTTCCTTGTGGGTGGGAGTGTAAACTAGTACAGCCACTGTTGATGTCATTATGGAGATTCCTCCAAAAACTAAAACTAGTAATTTCATTTGATGCTGTTATTCCCCTTCAGTATCTTCCCAAAAGAGTTAAAAATATCATATTACAGTGATGTATGCATTCCTATATCTATAGAAGCACAATTCATAATAGTTAAATCTTGAAAGCAGTATATGTGTTTATTAACAAATGAATGGATAAAGAAAATGTGGCATTTATAGATAATAGAGTACTACTCTGCCATAAAGAAGGATACACTTGATCCACTTGTAGAATGGATGCACCTTGAGATCATAATGTTAAATGAAGTAAATCAGGCTCAAGTTTAAATGCTAAATGGTTCCACTTACATGAGAAGCCCAATATATAAATTAATTATTAAATAAAACAGACAATATAAAAAAGTGTAAAAAATAAGAGAGAAATTAAATTTTCTTAAATTATGAATAAAAGAAATTATGAGTTATTGAATTCCTTACATTAATTTTGAAAAATTTAAATGCCTATTTTTCTAATGATATACAGAGATCCTTGAAGTTAGGCTCCAGTCTCCTGCCCAGTAAAGGCCTGAGTGGGGGATAAAAAAGCTAAAAGACAGAACTAACCTAGAGAAAGCAGGGTGCCAGGACAACCAATGCTGGTGCAACTGAAAAAGGTGCTGGCCAGTCCAAGCCCCTCATTTTTATTAGTAATCAACTGGGGTAAAGGCAAGCCATGTGCAAGGGCAGGAATAAATGAGAGAATATGCAATCATTCTATGGAAACTAATGTAAGCAAGATTCATAAAAGACAAGAAAAAGCATTCCTTAATTAGAAACAGAATAGACAAAATACATGGTTGTAATTAGAACATTGTCCTTCTAGTAAGAAGATTTTATGTGTAGGAAGAGAATTTGGGTGTGAGATACTCAGACCTGGGCACCTAGGCTTTGGCCAGACTCACTTCTATAAACAAGCCACTTGGGGGATTAAGTCTTTACAGCCTGCTTGGGGAATAATCAGTATTATGGTCCCCTGCCATGATGTAACTTCCTTACAACAATTATTTCTGATTTTGGTATTCAAAAGCAGGGAAAGTAAAATCAAATTGTTTATTTGACCTCTTTGCTTTAGTTAGATAAGTCGTAGTCTAAATGGCCTGGGCTATATAGTGAATTCAAGGCCAGGCTGAACTCTATAGCAAGACCTTGTGTCAAGGGTAAAATGGAAACAAAGACTCTATAAATAGGGAGGGGTAGAGGGGATGAAGGGAGGGCAGGGGAATGGGGAAAAATAAGAACCAAGATACATCATGTAAGGATACAAGTTCCCAATGATGAATGTAACTGTGTTGTATGCCTAAAATATACCAATAAACCTAATGAAAAAAAAAGTTTGGTATGAATGGCATTTTTAGTTTTCATTACCCCTGTAACACATGTTGCTAAAACAATAAAATTTTTATTTCCCAAACTGAAACTTTGGCCGTGGACTGTTTTACATTTTTCTCTTTTAGATTTAATATATTTCAGCAATTGAAGTAATTACATAGGAACTGTTTTATATACTTCTCATATTCCCATAATGTTTATACCAAAGTTACTCTTGATTTAGTTATTAGGAAAATGACAAATACTTGTATTAATTTGACTTCTTGGAATCAGGAGAACTGGCTTAGGGTCCAGCTCTAGCTTTAGTACTATCTGACTTAATCATACTCTTCAATTTCTCAGACTCAAGATGAGATTAATAACCATCTTTTTTGATTTCCGTGAGGCTCAGTTTAGATGACAATTGCATCTTATTTGAGATGTAGGTAAAATTTGACTCAAAAATCTTAAATTTAACCATGTATTATCTTTTTGGAAATGTAATTTTATGTGGACTTACTGTGAAGAATAAATAAAGCTTTAAACAATCTTTGTGATTATATGGAAGGATTTAGTATTTGAATAAAATAAATATAGAGTAGCCTTAAAGTGATGGTTTATGAAATTGTTGTCAGAGGAAAGTAGTCCAAGACAGCTATTTCTCTTTTGCCATGGAATCAATTATGGCCAAGGCCACAACTCTTCAGAGATTAGAGATGGTGATGGTGACTATGGCAAGTTAGCTCCTTCAGCTTGAATTATTTAAAGCCAAAAAGCCCTGATATAAACAGAGCTAACAGTGTCAAACTACTAGTGCCAATAATAATGATATATCTTTTACAAATACTTTTTGTTTATAAATACCTGGACTTATCTTTTATTTGTAATCTGACTTTAGTATTAATAGAAATTGGTACCAAAATGGTATATGAGCCATTAATTTAAAATTTATTTTGTTATCTTTATTTCCACGATCATAGTGGAGTGATGAGTTAGAGAGAGAGAGAGAGAGAGAGAGAGAGGGAGGGAGAGAATTGAAAGAATTGAGAGAGATTGAGAAATAGTGTCACTTCTGCCATCCAATTTTTCTCAGGCGTATTCTCTCTCCATAGTGTTAGAAGGGAGACATTAATCTCTACTAGTCATAGTTTCTTTTGTGCCTTGCAGTGTGAGGTTCTCACAGTGCAGTGTGTGATTCTAGTGTTTAAAGATAAGTATTTTTTTTAAAAAAAATACAAGATGGCCTCTACTGCAATCCAACTACTTCATCTGGTGCTCACCCAAAGAATGAGCCATCTGTTTGAACAGTGAAAGAAAAACTGGCTGTGTTGGCCATATTGAGAATCTGCCTCCAACGTAGTCTGTAAATGTTGTATACTGTATTTTAAAGGTGACTTACATTTCCAAGCATAATTTGGACTCCATGAGATTTTTTCTTGTGTGTACAATTCTGTGAGATGCAATTCCAGTATAATAAATGCTATAGCCTTCCAATTTTCCGTTGTTACTAGTCAACATGGATAATTGCAGTAGTTCTTTATCTTCCAAGGTATATAGAAACATTAAAAAACTTTTCATTAAAGGAATTAAAATAGTGACCTCAATATGAAGCAATGTTTTGTGCAAACACTTAGAAAGTTTATATATAACTACAAATGACTTATACAAAGTTAAGAATATTACAAAATTAATGAGACCTAGCCATGTCAGCAGCCTCACAGTGTCACTCCAATCAGTATTCATCCTCTGTCTGGTTCAGGAGGCTGTGCTGTCAAAGTTGACTATAGGCTAGAAGATGATGCTCTACAGCAGGGATCAGAAAACTTTTTCAGGTAAGGGTCCCAAAAGGCTTTGCAGGCTGTAGTCTCTGTTACAACTACTTAGCTCTGCGGTTATATCAAGAAAGTAGCCATAGATAATATGTGAACAGTTGAGGGTAGCTCTGTGCGTAAGATAGGGAAAAGACACAAAGTCTTCTTCCTACTCTCACATGCACCACTCACTTCTCTGAAAGTGATCAAGGTCTAGACCTCTCTATGGCCCACCTTAAAACTACAAGTATAGATACTTTTTGCTATGATGTGACACAGTAACTTGAACAATGAAATAACTGTTTAGTACTCTACTGGTAGGAAATGGTTTTATTATTCTAATAAGGAAATGTTTATTTTTTTCAATTTCTGAAATTGTCTTTTTTGTTAGTATGTTTGAATGCTTTATAAATTTCTCTTGAAAAAATTTTCCTTAAATTTGACATCGGCTTTCATTGTATTTTCATTATATATACATCCACACCTAGCAAATAGTATGGGCTTTACTATTGCAGCGTGGAATCTAATGATGTAGTGCTGTCTATGACCATTTCAAATGTGCTTGCGAAAAATCCAACAAATTACCTACGTCAGGATATTCAGTGGAGCTGTTCTTATGATTCTGGAATTGTTGGCAAGCCCCAAAGGTGGGAGCAATGCGTTCTAGATTCTCCCATATTTTATTGTCCAGCACTGTCAAATTCTGGGTTTACTTTACCGGCCACTTCCTTTACTCCCAAGGGTATGTAAGGTGAATCCTGGGAGGAGAAGTAAAACCTTGGTGGTTTTGAGAGGAAACTAGAAGATGGGTACTTCCTCTTCTCCTGGGGGAAATGTAAAGGGGAGGTGGTGGGTGCCTTTAAGAGAATCAATCTGAGACCAAGAGACAGATCCTTTTGGTATTGTCACTTTAGTGGAACATAAACAGAGTCAAGAGAGAGCTTGAAATATATCCCATAGGATTCGGAGCAGTATATGCAGCTAGAAGCATATAGCTGTTTCTGTCTAGAGGTTTCTGAAGAGAGATCAGTAAGGGTAACCAGTGTCTGTGGAGCTTGAGGGTGGTAATGGCTACCCCATTCTGAAATTCCACACTGCTCAGTCTGGAAGAGGTATTTAGAAGTTCTTTTGACTCCTTGTAAAGTACTTGGAGATTAAAAAAGGGAAAGAAACTGTATAACTGCCTAAGTCAAGCGATAAGGCAACCCATCTCTAGAGTGTTGAGAACATCTAACACGGTCAGTGTCAAAGAAGCCTAGGCCACTCCTCCCCGAGGGCTTCCCCAGCAGTATGAAGATGACATTAATTCAAGAAGAATGCACACATGACAATTTGGAGACCACTTGCACTGGAGACAAGTCCATTTGTTAAAAATGAGGGACCCTTTCTACCACCATCACTGCCACCACCAGGCAGTCAAGCAGTTATATAATATTCTATCTTCCTAATTTCCCCTGTCCTCAACTGGAGCCTTAAAGAATAAAGAGAAGGCATCACAAAAAACAACCTTGTTATGAGTCCAAAGTTGCTATCCAGCCCATGATTAAGATGAGTACAGGAGTAGGAATATTTGCTGAAGAAATGAAGGTCAAGAAGTATAAAGGGGTTGATTTTGTTCTACTTGCTACTTGCCTAATACAAAGTAGCTTGGTATCATTTCCTTTCTGCTGGCAGAAGATGTCAGGCTCTTGGGTCAGAGACAAATGGCTTTTATTACTCATGGCACAATAAAAGCATGAGCCTCAGCATATTTGTGTTGGTTTCTCTTGCCCCCAAGTCCCATGAGGGTGATTTCATGGGCTGAGATAACATGAACACATGCAGTAGGTTCTGTTCCAGGAGAAGCAGCCAGGGACAAGAGCCCAGTGATTTCTGTGCAAGCAGCAAACACTGTAGCAAACAGCAAGCAAGCCAGTTCCCTTCCCCTGGAGATAGCAGTGAGATGGTGGTTTTCCAGACTGGGAGAAGGATGAGGCAAGACATGGTGCCATAGTGAAAACTGTAGGGAGGAACTCACTCTAGATTTATGCAAATGCAAAATTGGCACCTGCAAGCGGGCAACTCCTTAAATCTTCTGCCTGGCTTGCCTTGCCCTCACCCCTATTCTCACGGTTATGCTAGACTATCTGATGGTACCTTGACTAATATAACTAGCCACACAATTTGCTAAATGTCAGAGGACCTGTCAACCCGGCAGCCTCAAGCACTCAGTAAGAAACTGAAACTTAAATCCGAATTGTTTTCTTAACTTATGGGTTAGATTCAACTCCAGCCCATAGCTTTGACATTTTTAAGAGATTGTAAAATAAACAAGGTTATGTGACAGACTTTATACATGGCCCACAAAGCTTGAAATAATTACTATCTAGCCCTTTACAGAAAAGATTTTCTGATCCCTGTAATAACTGAAAGGCATTTAACCTAGGCATATTTTTAAAAGATGAGAGGGAGCCTCATTATAGTATAGCTTGAGTCAATAGTTTGGAAAAAGAGGTTATTTTACATTTATTCCCCCAAAGATGTATGTATCTTCAACAACATTGTTGCACACACATTAAAATTTAGGCCTCTTTCACCCAATTTAAATGCCAGAAAGAAAGCATTGGTTCTCCCAGAAAAACTGCAGAAGGGGCGGGCCTCACCTTAGGAGCTAGCCAGGGTGGGCTGGATTTAGAGACTCGCAGGCCATTGGAACTTGTGCACATGTTGGCTTCATTTCTGCCTCTGTAAGCTGCTGCTTGAGCTTTCTCAAAAGGTTGGGACCAAGGCTCAGGACATGCCAGGATCCTCTCAACACAACCTGGAGCTGAATCTGAGAGATAACAGGATGTCAGTTATCCAGAGAGGTTTTGCCACTGCCTAACCCTGGTACAAGATGGTGATTGGGGTGAAGAGGTACCTGACATTACCTCAACTGTGTGCCCATCTCTAGGACTCAGGAGAGGTAAAGTCTCCTGCCAGAGAACAGTGAAAACAGCAGCACACATACAATCCTCAGTGATCACCGACAGCAACCCTAGTTTGTGTCAGCCACAAATGTCTCTTAGTTGGGAATAACAAGGGCCATCTTTAGGCCCTGCCAATGTCTGCAGTTGAAGATCTTTGTCCGTGTAGTTTTCTCATGTCTAGAAGTAGCTGATCTGTTTCTGGTGAGAGTTTCAGATCGGCCTTTACCTTAGTCTCTTGTTGTTTCACATGGTTTAAGTTGCGCTTTGTGCCAGACTGAGGAAAGTTGCTGCTTTGATCAGTGGTCATAAGGCCAGACACTCTCTTGTCCATGCTGTGGCCTAGCTAGATAGTCCCAAGGCAAATGTTATGTTTATGATTCTAGACGCTCTGTATCCCATAATTGCAGTGGTGATTCTGTTTTCTAATTAATGTTTAGTGTGGCTTATACATGGTGCTCATGAAACAAACAAATGTGACAGATTTATAATCCATAAAGAGCCTAAAAAAAAAAAAAGCAACCATTCTCAAGATAGTTAACTCTGTGAGACGATGTCATATAGATCCTAGAAGACTAAAAGACTTGCTAGATTAACTCAGTTCCTTCTTGTTTTGTCTAACAATGTATGGTATTTGTATACGAGGGGTCAAATATTGTTTAAAAAATATTTCCAAGTGTCTAATTTCCCTGCAAAAAATTTGAAGGCAACATATACTCAATATAAAACATTTTATTCACAAAAATTAATCTTTAGAGTTACAAAGAGTAGCAGTAATTCAGTTCTATTTTGCCAATGAGTTGTTTTAATGACCATCAAATTAGCCCTTGTAAGCTGCCCTTTTGATTTGCAGATATCTCTGATCATTGGAAAGTTGTTCTTGATGAGCTGCCTTGCTCTCCCTGGAGCACAACAAAGCTGGCTACTCACCTACTATGACACTGTTACCTCCTTGCAGATTAATTTTGGATAGACTCTTAAAGACATATTTGATAAGAAAATGATGTATTTTTATCAGTTTTCTGCAACAAACTACTTTTCATTTCTTCAGGTTTCTTAGTAGAGTTCTAAAATAATCAATATCCTGAGAACCCTAAATTTAAGGGTACACTCTTTCCTTAAAAGGTTTTAATTGCATTTTAATGACCATTGCTGGACATGGAAAAGAAAAATTCTTTTTTAAATTAAATTTTATTTTATTTTATCCCATTTCCCCCTCAAACCCCGTCCTCCACTCCCTATGAACAAAAGCTTTGTTTACATTTTTCCTTCTGTCTCACCTTTTTCTTATCCCCTCCTTTCTCCCTCCCTCCTCCCTTGTTCCCCTTCCCATCCCAACACTTTCTTTCCATTCCCAGCATCCATTATACATTTCAGCCCTTATTTCCATTTTCAATTTCTCACACCAGAGAAACAATGTGGTTTTTAATACATGTGTCTGATTTATTTTACTTACGAGTATGGTCTCAAGGTCCATCCATTTATTATGAATGTCTGAAGCTCATTCTTCTTTATGACAGAGTAGTACTCCATTATACAAAAAAGCCACATCTTCTTTATCCACTCATCAGTTGATGGGCTTTTGGCCTGTTCCCAAGATTTGGCTGACATTTTGTGAGACAGATATGTTACTGGTCTTTTAAGCCACTAAATTTCGGGAGGAGGTATTTCTTATGCAGTAATAGATAACAGATACATAAACCTTAGGTAAGATGATGGCATTTTCTTCTTCAGAGTAACCTCCAATTCCTTTCCTAACCTCTGGATTACTTCTAATTTTTGCCATCTAGCTTTTGTCACTATTTCATTATATGGTTTATGCTGTTTAGATGATGTTCTTTAAGTATAATTACAAAATGTAACCGTATAGTTTTATTTAAATGATTGTAATGTTAGAACTAAGAACAGCACTTGTTATTATAATTGAGACACATACCCTTATTATATAAACATTGAAAATAATTTAATGCTGCACCAACAGGAGTGAACAGTGGAGAATGAAATGCGTTCCTCCCATACCAAACTGGTAGCCCTTGATGGACAGTGCTTTTTATCTGGTCCAAAATGTTTTTGTAAATTTCTAAACCATTTCTTAGAATTCCAAAGTTACTTTTCAAATTCCTGTTGAGAATTCCTGTTTATAAAATAAAATATGCTTCATTGCCAAACCACTAAATTGCTTCAGTGTCTTAATCAAGTTTTTCATGAATTATAGATGAATATTGACATTTAAAAGTTTTAAAATTCCTTTAAATTTTTTTTTTTGGTACTGAGAATCGAACTCAGTACTTTGTGCTTGTGAGGCAGGTGGTGGAACCACTGAGCTAAATCCTCAGCCCAAATTCTTTTCTGATTAACACATAATTATACATATTTATGAGGTACAGTGTGACAATGCATGTATGTATATACTGTAATGATCAAATCAAGGTAATTAGCATTTTATCACCTTATACATTTATCATTTCTTTGTATTAGAAACATTTGAATTCCTTTCTTTTAGTTCTCTATAATATATAATAGCTGAACATGGTGGTCCATGCCTGTAATCAAAACACTCTGGGAGGCTAAGGCAGGAGGATCTCAAGTTTGAGCCTAGCCTGGGTAATTTGGTGACTTAGCAAGACTCATCGCAAAATACAAAAAATAATTTTAAAAGGGCTGGGATGTAGCTCAGTGCAAAGGCTCTGGGTTCAATTCCTAGTACCATGGAAAGAAAAATAGTAGATTATTGTGAACTGTAGTCCCCATAGTGCCCTAGCTTATTAGAACTTATTCCTCCCATGCAGTAGTACGTGGATGTCCACTGTATTGGGCATATTTTAAGGTAGTAAATTGGAGACTGGATAGTATTGACCATAATAGTTGTCTCCCAAGAGGTCCCTTATACACCTCCATTATACATAGAGTGAGGAACAAGGGAATGCTTATTGACTGAAAGTATCTCTGTGTTCATCTCTGAACTGTCACCGCTTTTGTTGGAGGCAGGGGAGTGTTCCTGGGTGGATTAAGAAGGGAAGAAGCTATGAATAGTTTCACATTTTAATGAGAAGTGTCCTATTTAGTTTTACTAGTTTGAGAAAAAAAATCAGCCTATGCTTACATATAGAAGAACATGGCCTGTTACTGTGAAGCGAGACACAAGGCTTTCCCAACATTATATCAGGAACTTCTGAAAGTAAATTATCCTAGGGAAAGGAGGTACTAAAAAAAAGACAACGAAGACACATTGTGTAATCAGCTTTTCATTGTCATGACAGTATGTCCAATAATGACAAAGGAGGCAAGGTTTATTTTTGGCTTATGGTTTCTGTCAGTCCATGGTCTTCTGGCTCCCCTGGTTTTAGGTCTGAGGTGAGACAGAAACATCAGGGTGGAGGAAAGCTGCTTACCTCACGTAGCCAGGAAACAGAATGAAAGTGGGCTTCCTTTTCCTTTTGCTTTTGTTCCATCTGGGCCTCTACTGCTGAGTGACAATGTCAACATTCAGGGCAGGTCTCCCCGCATCAGCACGTGGCTGTCCTGCATGCCAGTTGTCTCACAGACAAATCCAAAAGTGTATTTTACTAATTTCACAATCTGTAAATCCAATCAAATTGACAAGATTAACTGTGGCATGTATACTCTTACTACTTTGATGTCACTTTCCTTTTTCAGAGACTCAATTTTACCTCTGTTTTCCTCTTTGTTTTATCCTCTTTGTTCTCACCCTCTTCCTCAACCAGAGGAAGGAAGAATTCTCGGCACAAATAAGAAGCATAAAGAGTTTGTAAGTCAATTTCTACCTTCTTTTCTTGCTCCGTGAACCTGTTGTCAATGGATTGTGAATTTTCCTAATCAATGTGTAATAAGTCCAGAGATCAGCCTTTCGAAGTAACTATGTGAGGGAAAAGGGTGGAACAAGTAGAGTTTACTTGCTGATAAGCTGGATGCATCTCTGAAGTTAATAATTTTTATTTCATTTATCTTCCTAAACTCATTGTGTTTATTGCTGACTGCGGTGTTATAACGTAGGCAGTAGTTTTTTTAGTAACTCTTTGAAAAAAAATCTCTCTTCTTTATAAGATTTGTCCCTAGAAGCATGAATTTATTAATGATTGGTAAGCTAAGAAATAGCCTAGTTTATTTTAATGGCCAGACCCCACTTAACGAGGCAGCAGCCAGCAAAAACTCTAGTCTAGAGTAGGGGCCAGGCACTGGCTAGGAGATTGTTTTTATAAAACAAGCATGATGGATTTCTTTCTTGAAGATTATTTTTAGTTTTGACATTTTATCATCTTGCAGAAAATGTATAGGATTCGATGTTTACCAAGAATCAGTTCCAGTGTTGGAGGTGTATGCTTGGTATGAGCAAGGCTCTGGCTTGGAACCCCTGCAGGTGCACGTGCACACACACACATACACACACACACACACAGTGTTGACAGTTCTGGTGTATTTGCTGCAGTTTGGATGAATATCCCCAAAAGATTCAAGTGCTAAAGACTTGATTCCTGTGGTAACGGTATTTGGAAGTGCTACAGACCTTTAGGAGATGGGAATTTATGGGATGTTTATGGGTGTCATGCCTCTGAAAGGGACTGCAGAACTCCCATCTCTTCTTCCTTTTTTTTCTTTGTTTTCTGGCTGGTTATGTAAACAGCTTGCTCCTACCATAATGTACTTAATGCCTTTGCTAGAGAACCAAACGAAAGGAGCACTTGATCTTGAACTGGAACCTTCAGAACCCTGGCCAAAGCAAACCTTTTCTATTTCTAAATTAATTGCTTTAGTTATTTTGTTACAGAAATGGAAAGCAGATTCATATATTGTTTAAAATAAATCCCTTCCTTTGATTCTCATATCTCAGTGGTGAGGCCAGGCACTTGTAGGCTCTCTGAAGTGTATTCCTATTTATATCATATGTTTATCATCTTTTCTGTCTTTTTTTGTTGTTGTTGTTGCAGGGAATCAAACTCAGGATCTTGTCTTTAAAGGCGGTGGCATCCTTGCTAAATTTGGCATCTGAGCTAAATTCCCAGCCATTTTCTGTCTTTTTATGAGGCTATGAACTCCCTGGGAACAGGGGCTGTATCTTATTTTTCTTTTTCCCTCTGTGTCTAGCATGATGCCTGTCTAAAGTGATGATTAGCAGGCATTTCAATTTACCATTCAACTTTAACTTCAACCTTACCTGTAATTATAGCCTTACTATAACTTGACTTTTTAGAAATGTTTGGAAAACCCATCACTCACTGTAGTATTGTGCTATTTTATTTTGTGATTAAAATACAATAGTTTTTGGTTAAAAAGAAATGTCATATTTATTTTTCTTTGGTTGAAATATAAATTTAGGTGGGATCAAAAGTACTTTAGAATTTTTAGATAAAATGCAAGACATTTGTTAGAAATTAAACTTAAGGTCAGTAATGAATATATTTTTCACATAAGATGTCTAATTGTTTATCTGACTTTTTTGTGGTACTTGGAATGGAACTCATCCCTAGTGTTAGGTCTGACCAGAGCACAAGTGAGATCACCAAGGCAGGCAAAATCTAAGCAACATGCAATGAGTTTATTGCCACCTGGGCACGGATGGGCCAAGGTTAAAAAGGCTGTTGGTACAGGAAAGAGGGTGTGCATAGTTTATATAGGGAAATTCAAGTAGGGGAGGGGTCTCTTGGGTGATTGGCTTAAGGCTGGTGAAAAGCACGGGGTGAGGGTAGCAAGTGGATGGTACAGCAAGGTACAGTGGGTGTCTTGTGGTTTTTCAGTGTGGTGTCTTGTGGTCTCTTTGCAGGTGTGAATGAGAAAGGCAGTAGCAGACTTCCTGTCATTGCTGTTCTTGCAAGCAGTGTGTCCGTTGGGGTTTTTCTTTCTCAGTTGGATGGGGGGGTTCTTGCTTGGGGTACCTGTCACCTAACCCTTTAAAAATTGTTTTTGAGACAGAGTCTCATGAAATTGTCTAGGCTGACCTAAACTTAGGTCTTCCTGCCTCAGCCTATGTCCCACAAGGTTTAGCTACCCAAAATTATAATTTAATTGGATGTCCTTTTTATTGTTCCCTATTATGGTTTAGTTCTGGAATGTTCCTCCAAAGCCTCATAAGGCCAGAGGTGGGGCTTTTGGGAGATGACTGGATCATGAGAGCAATGTGCTTATCAGGGGAATCAATCCACTGATTCATTCATAGTTGAATGTGTGGTTAGGAGGTGGAGCTTGGTTGGAAGTGGGTGTGACCTGGATGATTATCTGTTCCAGACTCCTCTCTTCTCTCTTTGCTCCCTGGCTTCCATGATGTGAGCAGCTTCTGTCTGCCAGACCCCCACTATGACCCTCCTGCCTTTGAGCCAGTTGACTATGTACTTAAAGCCTCTAAAAATTATGACAAATAAACCCCTCCTTCTTGAAGTTGTGGGTGTCAGGAATTGCAATGAGAAAGTACCTCAGACACCTTCTTATGTTTAGCAACCCAGGACCCCTTCCAGGTCTGCTAATATTCGACATCAGAGTTTCCCAAACCTAGGTTTAGAAAAGCTAACAGAGATGTAGAATGTTAAGCCATCATCTAACTCAGAAACCATGCTCTGTCAGGCTAACATCTTTTTCCTAGTGAGCTATCTAAATTATAACTAAATATAAATAAATATCCATCCCAGAACACATAGAAATATCCTGATTTTCCACCATTTTTTGTAAACTGATTTATTGCATATAGTATGCCTGAGTAGCAAGAAGTCCTGAGATGTAGTGTTTTGACAATGAGTGTAAAAATACAAGTCTTAGATCTTGTTTATGGACTCTGAAGAACAAACTTCAAATTTCTTAAAGAAAGTCTTCTGGTATAGTGATCCTCAACACTTTTTGGTACTAGGAACCAGTTTCATAGAAGTCAATTTTTCTACAGATAAGGGAGGTGGTTTGGGATGATTAAAGTGCATTATATTTATTGTGTACTTAATTTCAATTATTGCATTATAATGTATAATAAAACAATTATGTAATGTAACATAATGCAGAATTAGTGGGACCCTTGAATTTTTTTCTTTGCACTAGCATCACTAGCATGATGAAAGTATCATGCATGTAGTAGCATAATTAGACGAGTGCATAGTGGGAAAGTGGCATGGGCAGAAGTGGTAAATAAAACAATGGACAGGCCAAATACAGAATAAAATAAGTGCTGCATGCATAATGCCTGCTACTAGATGCAGCTTGTCACTTGCCACTCACTGATAGTTTTTTTTTTGTTGTTGTTGTTTTTTTTGAGACAGGTTCTTGTTCAGGCTGGCCTTGAACTTGTGGTGATCCTCCTTCCTCAGCCTCTTGAGTGCTGAGATTATAGGCATGTGCCACCATGCCTGCACTGATATTTTGGTATAAGTCTGCAAACAATTGATTTATTGTGGTCTCTGTGTAGTTAGACCTCTCTGCTAATGTTAATCTGTATTTGCAGCCTCTCCTCAGTACTAGCATCACTGTCTCAGCTCTACCTCATATCATCAGGCTTTATATTCTCATAAATGGTATGAAACCTAAATCCTTCATATTTTCAGTTCACAGTAGTGTTCCTGCTCCTATCAGAATGTAATGGCACTACTTTTCTGACAGAATGCGGAGCTTAGGCTATGGGGGAGCCACTGTAAATATAGATGAAGTTTTGCTTGCTTAACAGCCACTTACCTCCTGCTGGGTGGCCCAATTTCTGGCAGGACCAGTACAGTTCTGTTTTCTGGGAGTTAGGGACCTCTGTCCTTACATTCTTTCAATTTCTTCCCAAGTGGGAAAATTCTATACTAGATCAGGTTTACTGGGGAAGGAAGTGATGGATAGACAACAGCTTTTTCCTGTTTTTTCTTTAGTTCTCCATTATATGCATTGTGATGGATGGCAATTTCTATTTCCCCTTTCTCCCTTTCTGAGTTTGTATCTTGGATACTCCCAAACTTGGATATCCTAAGGAAAGTGTGAAAGTCTAGGGTGGCTTGGAAAGTACAGCATGAATCAGTAACAACACTTGACAATGAATGTGACAGTCACATATTAAATCTATCCCCACATATCCCAGCAGAAGTTTCCCCACTGGGGATCACATCCAGAATTTGAGCAGAGATGGGGAAGTATGATAACCTTACCTTTATCTGCTCCCAGATTTTGTGAAAGGGAGCAGCTCTGACATGATATAAGGCTACCCATGTATATTTAGTAATAGCTATAGCTTCTTTTTCCTCATTGAATTTATTGGTACATTTTAGGTATACAGTACCATTACATTCATCATTGGGATCTTGTACCTTTACATGACAGGTCTTGGTTCTCATTTTTTCCCATTCCCATGCCCTCCCTTCACCCCCTCCTACTTTCCATATTTACAAAAACTTTATTTCCATTTTTTCATTTTCTCATTTTTTTTTCTTTTCCCTTATGAAATTTTGTTTTTCTATCAAGGTTAACATTTAGAAGGTAAAAAAAAACCTTAAACTCTGTTCTTAGGAAGAGACAATATGTTATAAATGATGTCATATACATTATATTTTGTTCTGTCAGAGAAATGACTGTAATAAAAAAACTTTTCATATCGGGTATAATTTTATGGAAAAGTCTGGAGCTTTGACTGCATTACGCAAATAATCCACAAGATGGCAGCAGAGAAATGTTCATTTAAATTTATCATCTCCAGATTGTTGCGAGTGCATTTCAAAGAAAAAAAAAAAAAGAGTAGACTAACCTTTTAATTTAGTTCTTTCTAAACATAGAGTAGCCAGTTAGAACTTTCAAGTGATTTCTCAAGTCTTTTATGAGACACAAAACGAGGATTTTATTTTTTTAAATCTTAAGATTGTTTTCCTGGGGAATACATGGCAGAGTCAGGTGTAAATATGCAATGCATTGGTACTGGTGTATTGTTTCTGCCGCAGTAAGCATTCTCACAAATAACCTTAGGAAACCTGGTCACAGTACACTTTAGAATTACTAAATGTATTTTTTTTGGGGTAGCGATTTATAACCTGCTGCTGCCATTCTAAGGAAAAAACAAAGGGGGAAAAGAACTGGTTTTGAGATCTGGAGGCCTGAGTTTAGGCGAGGGAGTGGACAGAGGATAAGAGCAGAAGGGTCCCTGGGGAGAGAGGATATTTCTATGCAATTTGCCATTTTCACCTGTATTTGTGTTATACATGAACTTTTTGGCTACATCTTCACTTGTTAGAGTGGGGAATAGGAGTTAACACTAGAGCACTGCAGGTAGCTTTACTCAGAAGAAAATGAATTATTTCCAGGTAATGACCTAGTTTTGTAAATTTTAGGATCATGTGCTTTTATGAAGTGATAAAAGGAGCAAGTGTGTTCTACAAATACTACTAATACTACATTAACTAACATTACTCTATCATTTATTATTTTGGATTTCATTATGCCTGAAGTTTGGAGAATTTAGATACACAAACACACACTCACCATTTTTTTGTTAAATAGTTATGAGAAGCTTATAGTAAACTTCAAATCATGTAGAAATGTACTAGGAATTGAACTCTCCCATTATCCTCCAGGATAGTTTGTAAATAACCTTTCAAGTAAAAAACACTTGCACTTTTTAAAACAACAAAATGAGACCATACAACACTGAAACTGCTTTGCAACTTACATTTTAAAAGTACTTTACAATGAACGTTGTTCCATGCTTGGTTATTATAAGCTAAATCTTATTCCATGATGTGACATAATGTTGTAAGCAAACTCTGGATGTTGTTTTTGTTGCCATAATAACAATACTTAAGAAAACAACTTTCAATGTTTGGTTTTCAGTAATTGAAATCTAAACTTTTGACCAAACACCACTTTCAAAACTGGAGCACCACCACCATTAAAATTAGTAATAAAATTCTGTGATTACATTGTAGCAAGAGTGAGCAAAGCTCGAATTCCAAACAGGTGCACAGGTCAATACGTTTATCTCTCTTTTCCTTTTCTAAAGCATTAGGGTGAGGTTTGTGTTTGAACCTTAGCGATGAAGAGCAGAAGGGCTTCCTACGTCCAAGTTTTGCACTGCTGCCTGCGGCCGCGACATTACAAAGTCCCCGCCCCTTTCCCTTGGAAGATGGTTGCACCTGTGTCGCCCAGACAGTCAGCTCCTGTGCTTGGCAGTTTCCGAGATAGCTTTTGTCTATACTGCCAGGCAGTAGTGAAGCTTGCCCTCCCGGGGAACCCAGTTCCTCCTCGACGCTGGTGCCGGAGATCGAGGAGCTGAAGGTTTGAAGTCTGGGAACCGAGGGGCAGGCTTTGTCCAGGAGGCGAGCGGCGCTCGGAATGCCTGGGGCCCGCGGTCCGCGCGCCCTGTCTGTTTGCCTGGGGCGCAGGAAGCCCCATCTGTTTACCCAAGCGGGGCTCCGACTGGGCGCCGTATGGCGGCTCCCTCACCCCCGGCGCAACATCCTCTTCTCATCTTTGCCACTTCGCGTGGAGGGGCTGACGCTGCCGAAGTGTTGTGTTATAATTGGGTTTCTCAGCCAAAGGATTCTGACTCATTTATCCTTTAGGAGACATGACAAACGTGTTTTACAAACGGTGGAAATCCAAATCGAAGACAGTAAGGTGTCAATTTAAATTCAAATTCAGAGCTTCGGAACTCCATGCTTATTTTATTATTATTTATCAACTCTTGTATCCCAGTGGTTCTATAAGCCCGAGTATCTGGTTCTTGTTTTTTGTTTTGTTTTTTTATCGCTCTGGGATTGTGCCAGCGGGCGCAAAATCTCTTGACTCTTTATACAGTCCTAAGAGTTGCAAAGTAAAACATTAGAAACAACTTCTTCTTAGTTTCAAGGCAGCCTTTTTCTCGTCATTCTCAGGCAATAACAACTCTTTTTTCTTCCAGGGTTTCACAGTGTTTAGTTTCACAGGCTGCACCCCTGGTTTGTGTCTGGAGTCTCTGGGCCTGTTGTAGGTTCTGAAGACTCCGAATGCACTGACTTTACAAATAAAATAACACATCTCTATTGAATAGAAAAGTTAAATGTGTTCTCCTGCACCACAGCAGCTGTACTTTACATATTCTGTAACTCGGGTTTTGCTTACAAGAAGGACAAAATAGGAAAACTGGAATTGAATTAATAATTTGAGTTCATTTATTCAAAAAGTTTGTGCTGAGAAACTGTTGTGTGCCAGGTTCTGCCTCTGTCACAATTTTTTGAAGAGAATAGACAGATTCTTGTTTTCGGGGCACTCTTTTTTTTTCTTTTTGAAAGAGACAGCTAGTAAGTAAATAACTAATCTGAGTATGTTAGATGGTGATCAGTTCCTAGGAGAAAAACAAGCTAAGAAAGGGGATGAGTAGCATTTTTAGGTGAGAGTTGAGGTAGGCCTTGCTCAGGACAAAAAGGATGACATTAGAATAAGGTGCCCAGGCCTTGCAGTGGAGGTGCCTGATCAGAGAGTAAGAAAGTCTGGACCCTACCAGCCCTACTAGGCCAGTGAGGACTTTGCAGTTGCTATGAGTAACTTGGGGAAGCCACTTTGGATTTTAAGCTGAGGAGTAAAAGTGATTTGATTTTGAAAGGATCATGGGAGTCGTTGTGCTAACAGGGTGGGCAGGGAGAGACTGGTAATAGCAATGGCTGGGATCTAAAAAGAGGTGGTGGTGGCAGTAAGGAGTAGAGATGGAGAGACTGCAAACAGTTGGAAGGTTGTGCTGACAATATTTCCCAAGAGTGGTTCTAAGTGTTACGTCCCCAAGGAATGAAAGAACTTTTTTCTTTCTTAGAAATGTATAGCAGCTAAGTTGCCTGGGTTGGCTTTGAATTCCTGGGCTCAAGTGATTCTCCATCAGCCTCCCAAGTAGCTGGAGCTACAGGTGTGTGCTACCATGCTGGGCTCTGTGAGAATTTATAAAACAATTTAAGTGAACAGAGAAGGAGCAGAAGAAATATGTAAGAGCAGAGTGGGGTGAAATCATTGAAGAGAGGAAGACTGGGATGTGCAAGATGGCTAAAGAATTGAAGTCATTTTAGAGTCATCTGGATAAAGCTCATCACATGCAGATTTCTGGTATGATCAAAAGGCCTGTAGGATTACATTATGGTTTGAAAAGTGAAATAGCTACACTTAAAGCAGACTGGAGAAAATTAACCTTGTCAGCAGTAAAAAGGCTAGTCTACAGGCAAAGAGTATAGAAAAAAAAATACAAAAACTCAACAAAGTTGTAGTGAGTGATAGAAAGGAAGGGGTAGTTGTGAAAAATTTGTTATAGTAAACATTGGCAGAATTTTGCAACCAATTTAGCACTGTAAGTATGGAATAGAAGATGAATTCAGAACTACTGCACTCATTCATTTCTGGTTTGTAGTTTTGAAAACATTCTAGTAATCTTTCCAACACTTTGAAACTAAAACCTGGGCTTTAAAGTAGTAATATGTCTCTTGAGAAATATTTAATATAAGAGAACTTAGAGAAAAAGCTGTAGGCAGAGTACGTAAACTCAGAGGGTGAAAATTCAGAGCAAAATGAGATTGAAGGGTTTGGTAAGGATAGGTGGAATAAAAGCCCAAGAGCAAATGATCTTCTTTTACTATAATTAGGAAAGCAATAGTCATTACAGTGCCCTTTGATAATAAAATGCTTCTAGAAGAGAAAGGGAAATCATGATCCAGGCCAAAGTTTCCAGAACCCCCGAGGATGCTGAGAAGTCAGTTGGAGCATTGCAGGTTTTATAGAAGCCTTATGTGGGTTCTCTGGGCTACGGGTGGTTTAAAACATGTTTGGTAAGGAGGTAGAAGGTTGTCTGTATCCTCTGGATGACAGCAGGATTGTAGATTGACTTTCACTTTTGCTTCCAGTGAGCTTTGGGGAGAAGAGAACAAGGGAAGACGCAAGGGAAGTAGGATGAAGGAAGGAACCTCCATGAATTTCATATGTTATTACTGACCAGGTGATGAACAAAACCTACCAAGCAATTGCTTCTATGGCTTACACAACTGGCACCACCAGAAAGTGCTTATTTTAAATTCATTTCTGTATGTTTTTGGTACTAGGGATCGAACTCAGATCCTTGCATTTGCGAGGCAGGTGGAGGAACCACGGAGCTAAATCCCTGGCCTCATTTATTTCTTGTTTAACTAAACTTATTTAGGTCCTGATGTGTGTTACTTCCTGAGCTACATTTCAGGAATACAAAGCAGAGCAAGATAGGGATGTTGCCCACAGGACCCACACAGTTTATTTGGGGAGAGAAATGTTCAAACAAGTAATTGCAATGCAAGGTAGTAAGGTCAATAATTAATGTGAAAAATAGCTTGGTCTTTGTAGACACAGATACATTTAATTCATTTCCACTTTCTTTTGTACTGTTGGGAAATTCACCTGATTCTCAATCACCTTGTCAAAAGCTTATGTAACAACTCCTGCATTTCAGAGACAAGGAAACAACGTGTGCTAAGGTGAGTGGCCGTGACAGTGTGAAAAGCTTGAGGAAATCAGATGAGAGATTTTCTAAAGAAGATTGGATAACAGAGCAATTAGGTCACCTTGACCATTTAAATTTGTTTAAGAGCCACATTGAGAACACCGTTACCTGTTCAGTACTTTGCCATCTATGATCCCAGGCTCTGGATTTATAAATAAATAGGAATCAGATATTTTAAACTACTTCACTTTTTCTTGTAACCTTTATTCCAGCCAACCTATTGCTGTTCCCCAACACCAGCTTCTGAACTTTTACTTGTAGATAACCACCATATTACTTTCTTGAAAATTGTCCCATCTATCCTTGCACCCCATTTCAAATGCTTCCCAACCCTGGAGACCATTGATCTCCCACAGAGGTCTGAGCCTTGTCACTTCTCATGCCTTGCTTTAGAGCCTTCTGTTCAGTTGACTTTCCCTGCTGTCACTTGCATGCTTGCATGTCTTTAGCCTGGGATGCAAAGTCCCATGAGGGCCAAGAATGATGTCTTATCTACCTTTGCAGCCTGCTCAGAACTTAGCTTCATGTCCTACACACTCCACACATAGTAGATGTCATCTAAATATTAATGAATTTGAATTTGGCTAGTCAAACCATCTTTTGTCTTATAGACACCGAATGAGAGCTAATCCATAGTGAGTTGTAAAGAGTTCTGGATCATTGAATGAAAGCTGCTTTTCAGCAGATCATAATTGTGCAAGGCTGTTAAGTGTAGACTTTTGATGAACAGGTTTTGCTCTGTTGCTGAGTTCATGTTGCCATGACAACCTTAACTTTTGGCAATTTCTGAATTTAGTGTCCTACTTAATTTCCTGTGCTTGGCTCTGAGAACCATATTGTTCTGTCCCTTCTGCTTGTCTGTGTGAGTCTTTGAACTGAAATTCATTTATGAATTTATCTTACTTATTAGATAATAAATATCTGAAGAACAGAGACTTGGTCTTATCATTCTTATGATCCCTGTCACCATCCAAGTGTGTCCTGCACATTTTTACCCCCAGTATGTCAATACACATTTTAGATGGATTGAGAAATCATTGGTTTGGAAGGCTAAATAGTGGTCCTTTAAAGATGTCCATATTCTAATCCTTAAAATTCAGGCACATGCCATCTTACATAGTACAGGAGACTTTGCAGATATAATTAAGAATTTTGAGATGGGAAGATTATCTTGGATTATGCAGGGAACAGTGTGATTACAAGTGTCTTTATAAGAGGGAGCAGGAAGACCATAGTTAATTGTAGGAGATAGGATAATGGAAACATGAAGTTGGAATAATGTAAGAAGGAGCAACAAGCCAAAGAAAGTGGGCACTTCCAGAAAATGAAAAAAATAAAGTAAAAAAACTGTCCATTGAATCCCGGGGAATGTAGCCCTTCTGACATTTGATTTTAGACTTGTAACACCCACAGCTATAAGGCAATGAATTTATGTATTGCTAAAGCCACTTATTTTGTGGTAATTTACTGTAACAGCAATGCGATAACAATGCAATTGGTTAATATATTTTAATAAGTTTCAAAGACTATTGAATGGAGTTGTTAAGCACCATCCAATCACGGCTAAATTTTAGTCAATACTCTTTTAGTAGTACAGAAGGATATAATGGGGAAGAAGTATAGAGCTTATTTTGCTAATTATAATACAGTCTGTCAGAATTACAATATGTAAGGTAAATATAGAGTTATTTACAACTAATCTACTAAGTTGAAAATGCCACCATTCACAAAACTTATTTTGAGTGTTAAATGAGTGCCAAGTATTGGGTTAGACATTGGATCTCTTCAACCTCCAGGTCAGACCTCTTAGGGACCCTTGTGTGTGTTATAGGCCTTGTACTTTCTGGCCACTTGTGGGCTGTGAAATGTGAAAGGACTTCAAGGAGCAGTGGATATGACTCATTTATTCTGAAGCGGAAACATTTATGCCAAATCATGTGCCAAATCCAGAATTAATGGTGAATTCATGAGAAGGTTCTACAACAGTTGTCCTCAATATTGACTGAATGTCAGAACCTTTAGTAGAACTTTAAAAAAATTTTTATTTTACTTGTACATTTTAGAGATACATCATCATAGGGAAATTGTGCCTGTACACGGTATATCTTGCTACTTCCTTGTTCCTATTCCCCACTCTCCCCCTTCTTGTTTACAAAAGCTTTGTTTCCATCTTTTCCTTCTTTGTTTTCATTTGTTCCTTCTTTCCTTTTCCCTCCCCTTCCCTGTTCCCTTTCTCATTTGAACATTTTCTTCCCATTTCCCAATATCTATTATACATTTTGATTCGTATTTCCACTTTGGTTTTTCACATCAGAGAAACAATGCAGTATTTAAACATGTGTGTCCAATTTATTTCACTTAAAAGTATAGTCTCAAGGTGCATCCATTTACCTAGAAATGTCTCAAGTATATCCTTTATGGCAGAGTAGTACTCCATTGTGTGTGTGTGTGTGTGTGTGTGTGTGTGTGTGTGTGTGTGTGTATCATATCTTCTTTGTCCATTTGTCAATTGATGGGGATTTGCACCATTTCCAAGATTTAGCTATTAAAAACTCTGCCACTATAAACATGGGTGGGTATATAGTGCTATGGTGTGATGCTTTTAATTCTTTCAAGAAGATATCAAGAAGGGGAATAGCTGGGTCAAATGGAACCTCTAGTTTTAATTTTTTGAGGAATCTTCACACTGATTTCCACTGTGGTCACACCAGTCTACCTCTCACTAACTGTAGAGAAGTGTTCCTTTTCCTTCACAGCCTGACCAGCATTTTTTAATGGTTAATTTCTTGATAACAGCCATTCTTTGTGGTGTGAGGTGGAATCTCAGTGTCGTTTTCATCTGCATCTCTCAAATGACAAGTGATGTTGAACATTTTTTCATATATTTATTTACTATTTCTACTTCTTCATATGATAAGTATCTATTCATTTCAGATGCCCATTTTTTGATTAGATCTTTATATTTCGGGGGGGGTCTGATTTTTTTGAGTTCTTTATATATTCTAGATAGTAGCCCTTTGTCTGAGGAACAGCTGGCTAGTAGAACTTTTAAATAATGCCAGTTACCGATGCTCCACTTTGGAGACTTTGGCTGAGTGAGCCTGATAAGGTGTGGGAGTCTATGTCTTAAAGAATCCTGGTTCTGTGGTTATTCCTGGGTCAACCACTGCTTGCATGGTTGACTTTAGGACTAACAAAATTTGGTGCTAAATACCAGTGTGACTTATTAGCGGACATACTGGGAGCAACACTTCTTGATGAGTATGCCTAAGGATACATGTCTCCTACTTAAATCTGCTTTGTGAATTTTGAATACATTGCCTTTTTGGAGGTTCATGACGGGTGTTTCAATATTAAAAGCTATAAGGTATTCTAAATCAAAAGCGTGTTTAACTGTGCTTACCCCATAAACTCCACGCTTCTTTGACCATTGTTCTGCCACATCAGATAACACTCATTAAATATACTCCATGGCACACTTGAGAAACACTGATGTAGGTAAGCGGAGCTCGCAGTGGCATCTGCTTTAATTTGGAAGATCCCAGTCTATGAATAGAGGATATAGCAATGATCACACATACTTGTGATGCATCATTTCACAGGAAAAGGGTCACTGCATTTTCTGGCCTAGAGGAAATATTGCAAGTATGAGTTTTTAAGAATCACAGAATCATAAAACTTCTATCCAGATGGTCATCTCTGTACTGATCCTGAGTGAGAGGGTTACAGAATGCTCACTGCTTACACACACTGCAAGGTTTGTTTCACTTCCATTTACAGCTACTCCTCTTCTTATCACAACCATTTCAAAGATAAAAAGCGAAAACACAGAAGTTAATGGCTCAACTGAAATCCAGCACTTACCAATTCCACATCTGTTGTTCCATGCAGTATTGTGTGTTTTAGGTGCAGTGTCTCACCTAATACAAAATGAGAGATGAATGCGAGTGAATTTGCCCAGAGTCCCTTAGCTCACACGTGATGAGCCTAAGACTGTCTACACAGAACACTGCTCCCACCAAAACATGCTATCTTTCTAACTTCCAGGAGACTCCAATTTTGTCAGGGTGTAGTTAAAGATGTAGATGTTGACACAGAGTGAAATAGGTGAGTTAGACAATAGTATATCCTATACTGTTGATGTAGAATCCTATACTGTTGGCATAGGAATTAAGGCAGATGCCACTGTGAGCTCCATTTACCTAGGTCAGTGTTTTCTCAAGTATGTCCTGGAGAGAGTTCAGTGCACAGCACCTTTAATGAGTGTTATATTATTCATCTATTTCACTACGTGTCAGTATCTACATCTTTAACTACACCCTGACAAAACAAAAGTGGAAAATTTCAAACCTCACTTCTTGTATCAAGTTGCAGTCAAAATTCATGTGCAATAAAAATACTGTATAAAAGTACCTTCAGGCTATGTGTATATAGTATATATGAAACAAAAATGAATTTAATATTTAGATTTAAGTCCTATCTCCAGTATATATTATTATGTATATGAAGATATTAAAAGCTTAAAGTCTAAAACACTTCTAGTCTCAAGCATTTTGAATAAGAAATTCTCAATCTATATTTAAGTTTAGAGCATTGGAGTTAAGGATAAGCATTTTTGCTTCTGAAATTTTACTCATATTGTTTTGGTCCAAAGACCTGCCAGCTTCTCAGTATCACAGAATTCTTTTTTGTTTAAATTTTCTGAAGCATTCTTGTAAAGGAGAGGAAAGTGAACAAAGGTTATTATTTTTTGTAGTCCAAAGGTTAAAACTATGAGATATCTCCATTTCTGGAGGGAGTGGCTTTCATATTCTTTCATAACCAGGGTTTCTCCTCATATTTATTTCTAGGAGAGAAAGATTATTTTTGAAAAATAAATTCCATAGGCATTTTCTTAATCAGTGTCAAGAGAATCCAGTGTGCATCCTTTTTGTTGCTTTATGGATAATAGTAAAAATAGATGATCCTACCATATCAGGTACTCAGGTCAGGGCAACTGTTAGAGGCAATAGATGTGAATTCTCCTTTTGCTAGTGGTGAGCAAGACACCTTAGCTCCTCTCTCTGTGTCAGCTTTCCTACTTGTAAAATGAATCTAGAAAAATAATTCAGATAGTCCTTGCTTATGCCTATGTCTTCAAGAGTTTTACCTATTTTATTTTCTAGCAGATTTGTCCTGTTTTAACATTTAGGTCTTTGATGCATTTTGAGGAATAATATATAGAATATATGAAAACTTAAAAAAATTAGATCTCCAAAAATAAAAGATCCAGTCAAAACATGGTCAATTGAAATGAATAGATGCTTCTCAGAAAAGATGTATGAATGGCTAATAAATACATGAAAAAAATGTCCAGCATCACTGGTCACTAGAGAAATGTAATTAAAACAACACTGTGATTTCATCTTACTCCAGAAAGAATGGCTGTGATCAGGAAATCAATCAATAACAAATACTGGCGAGGCTGTGGGGAAGAGAGGACACTTTTACATTATTGGTGGAAGTGTGAATTAGTACAGCCATGATGCAAAACAGTATGGAGTTTCTCACAAACTTAAAAGTACAAATTCACTTCCCTTTCAAGTTATTTCCAAAAAGAGTTAAAAGACACCATGCTACAGTGATAAAAATTACAAGAAATATAATCATTATGTAATGCAAATATGTTACCAATAAAAAATAAAAACTGGAAGTAAAAGAAATTGATTCAGCTCACAGTATAGTTGTGAGAAGAATGAATAAAAGCAACAGCATTGCCGATCCTTACATGAGATGCCTGCATTATAGGTCCTCGGAACACTTTTTATTACTATTAGAAACAAATGTATATTAACAGACTGTCAGGCTGCTCTCAATAAAAATTGGCAAAGAAACGAAAAACTTTTAGAATTACCACAACCCAGAGGGTTGACAACACCAAATGCTGGTGAGGATGTGAAGCAACAGGAGCTCTCATTCATTGCTGGTGAGAATGCAAAATGGTACAGCTGCTTTGAAAGGCAGTTTGGCAGAGTCTTACAAAACTGAGCATACTCTTACCATGCAATCCAGCAATTGTATTTCTCAGTATTTGCCCAAAGGAGTTGAAACCTTAAATCCACATACAAATCTAAACACAGAGGTTGTAACTTTATTAGTAAATACCAAACTTGGAAGCAACCAAGATATCCTTTCATAGGTGATCAGATTAAATAAACTCTAGTACAACTAGACAGTGGAATATTATTCAGTTCTCAAAAGAAATGAACTCTCAGTCTTCAAAAACAATAGAGGAACTGTAAGGGTATATTCCCAAGTGAAAGAAGCCATTCAGAAATGGCTACACACTGTATGATTGCAACTATATGTGACATTCTGGAAAGCTAAAACTACAGCGATTAACAACAACAACAAAAAATCAGTGGTTACCAGGGGTTAGAATGAGGGACAAAGAAAGAAGTAATCCACAGAGGAATTTTAGGGCAATGAAACTGTTTTACATGATACTGTGGAGGTGGATATGCGTCATTATACATTTGTCCATACAAACAGAATATACAAAACCAAGATTGAACTCTAATATAAACCATAAAGTTTTGGTGAAAGTAATGTCAAGGTTGGTTCATCAGTTCTAACAAATATACCTTTCTGTGGGATATTGATAAAGGGTGATGCTGGGGGCATGGATCGAGGATATAAGAGACAGCTTGCTACCTGCCATTCTGTTTTGCTATGAACCTAAAATTGTTTTAACAAGTATCTATTTAATTTTCTTTGAGGGGTAGTTACATATTATTCCTTAAAATAAAAATCTCAAGATTCACACATATAAAGCTGTACATTATCTGGTACAATTTTTTAGTACACAGCAAAACTGCCTCTTGTGTACCTCTGTTATTTAATCCGTCAATCTCTAGTTGGTAGAAGTGCTTCAAAGTTACTCAATAAAAATAAAAGAAAGTCAAAATAAAAATGAAACAAAAGACAGTTGGTATAGGGGTTATGTGAGAATTAAGAAATACAAAAGTTAATTTATCCCGTTATTTCAGAACCCCACCCCCACCCCAAGTGGGGAATGCTCAGGGCTTTAAAGAAAGTCAAAATAAAAATGAAACAAAAGACAGTTGGTATAGGGGTTATGTGAGAATTAAGAAATACAAAAGTTAATTTATCCCGTTATTTCAGAACCCCACCCCCCACCCCAAGTGGGGAATGAACTCAGGGCTTTCACACTAAGCTATACCCATAGCCCCTCTTTATTTTGAAACAGAAAGGTCTTATTAAAACATTAAGTTGCCAAGTCTGGTCTTACATTTGTGATCTTCCTGCTTCGGTCCCCCAGGGTCTGGGATTACAGGCCTGCACCATTACACGTGGCTCACATCAGATTCCTTAATTCACATAAATTGGCCCATTAGCTGAGCTAAGACTGCTAGACTTTGTGGTAAGTCACAAGGTTCTTCTCGCATATTGTCCCATTATCAGCAAACATTTATCAAAATCATACACATATATATGTGTGCATATCTTCATTAAATCCATACTCAACGAGCTGAGCTATAAATGAGCTTATAAATTACTGTTGTTCATTGAAAGCATTGCTATCAGTGCTCCAGAAGATTGGGTATTAGAAGTTATGGACTATGACCATTCTTATGTGATTTAATCTTTTCTGTGTTGATAACTTGTCTTATAAAAAACCCATTAAGGTCATTAAAATCAAGATGTGCAGATCTGAGCTCTGTTACTGTTTGCTACTTTCTAATAATGTGTGTGGAACATTTCTTCAGGAGGTTTATCACATTCCACTATACTTTTTAATATTTTTCTTCATTATTCCTGCCAAAATACTTTTCTGTTTTTACTGTTATGATTTGACAAATATAGTCATCATATTTTTTTGCTGTTAACAAGTTATTACAAATTTAAAAGCTTAAAAGACCACCTATTCATTAGCACACAGTTTTATAGGTCAGCAGTCCATCAAGGCATGGCTGAGTTCTCTGTTCATGAAGAGCCCACAGCTAAAATCAAGGTGTCAGCTGGACTGAGTTCTTTTTTTCCTTGTGGTGGTTTAAAACAATTATTTTAATATGTGTATATATATTAAATTTGAAAAATGTTATTTTTTATTAGTATAGATTTGTGGTACATAATGATTAAATTCATCATGGGGAGTTGGTACATATACATAACACATTTTTTTTTTGAGGCATTGTCTTGCTGTAGAATTTAGGCTGGCATTGAATGGACTTTGTAGCCCACACTGGCCTCACATTCACAGCAAATCTCCTGCCTCAGCCTCCCAAGTGCTGGGATTATAGGCATGCACCATCGTATCCAGCCTTATGTAACACATCTTGATTCTTGTTTCATACTCTTCTCCTCTTCTTCCTCTGGGCTTAGTTCTTGTATAGAAGTTTCGAGAAAAATTAACTTCTAGCCTCCTGTTGATTGTTGGTAGGATTCAGTGGTTTGTAGAACAGGTGTAAGATTTCAGTTTTCTTGCTTGTTTTCAGCTGGGGCCTGCTCTCAAATACCAGACCCCACCAACTCTCCTTGGCATGTGGTTCCTTCCATCTTCCATCCTGCAGTGGTGAAATGAATCTTGAATTGAAAATGATCTGAATCTTGGAATTCTTCCTCAGCCACAAGCCAGAGAAAACTCCCAACTTTCAAAGTTTTCAGGTCAGTAGATTCTTATAGTTGCTAGTAACATCTAACATAGTTGAATTATGGGAGAAAATCCATCCAGTTTTTTTTTTTCATTAAGTTTATTGGTACATTTTAGTATACAATACAGTTACATTCATTATTGGAAATTTGTACCTTTACATGACAGATCTTGGTTATTTTTCCGTTTCCCTGCCTTCCCTTTAACCCTTCCACCCTTCCTGTTTACAAATATCTTGTTTCCATTTTTTCTTTCTCTCATATTTTTTCCTTTCTGCTACTCCTCCCACTTCCCCTACTTTTTTATCCAGTTCTTAATACTGAGGATTATGCAGGGTGTATGTAGAGGTGGAGGAGAAAGTACGAAATCTTAGGGACCATCTTTGTATTTTGTCTATTGCCACACCCCTCCCCCCTCTCTAGCCCTATGATGAATTGAATCTGTGAGCTTTAAAAGCTTTCCCTAGAGTACTGCAGACAACCTAAATTCATTTTTGTCCTAATCTACCTCTACCACATCTCATTCTCTTATTGTGAAACTTCCTCAAGGCAGCATCTCATGGTGCAATTCCCCAAATGTTCCCCAATGTTTTCTGAGCTCCATCATACCAATCCTCAGGAGCTCCAGCTGCTCCAGTTTATATCCTTAGAGATCCTTGGTTTGAAAACAAGCCCGTGTTGTCAGACACAGGGGAGCACCTGCCGATTTTCTCCAAGGACAGCCTATGAATATTGAGATATGTTATAATTATTAAAAACAAAACGAAACAACAAAACTAGAGATAGCAGTATTCCCAAATCTTCAGTGTCTATAGCCACTTGACTGAATTACGTGAAATCCTAAGAACTGACAGTGAGCAATTTCTACCAAGAGACAAGAAATGAAGTTCTTGCAGCCTGCCATCTGGGCCAAGAATGAAAGAGAAAATTGCATCTAATCCTCAACTCTAGTTTTGTTCAGAGACAAAAACAAAACAAAACAAAATCCTAATACAAAAAAGTTTTTCTGGTAAATCACCAGAATGGTATGGTATCTTGTTCTAAATTATTTCACCTGCTCATTTGTCAGAAATTCTAGGTGGCCTGGTGATGAGTACTATAAAATTATAGTCTCCAAAATGCTTTCTTTGATCTTTGACAATATACTTCTTGATTTATATTTTAATAGATGTAGTTTGTTTTTTTTCTAGATTTGTGTATCAGTAATTTTTGTTGTTGCAAATTGCTGAAAGCTAAAGAAGTTTTTTTGTTGTTGTTTGTGCTGCAGAGAAATAAAGCTAAATTGGGTCTCAAGCTCAATAATGTTATCAAAGGCATTTTTTTCCTTTTGCCTACTTTGCCTTCTAAGTCTGATTCCCTGTAATGGTTGCAAAGTGATGTCCAAAGGCTCCATAGTGCTGTGTAGTTTGATCATTTATATCTAGTGGGGAAGAGAACATGTCTGAACCACTGTTCTGAGTTTCATATTTACTGGTGCTTGTAAAATGCTTGGGTCACCTCTAGTCAATGACAAAGGCAGGGAAACAATGTGTTGGTTGCAGAAGTCAACATAGGATACCTAGGAAGAGTAATATACCTGAAAAAATTCCCATCCATATTTATAAGATGCCAAGTATAATATGTGAAGCCTGTATTTCAAGGAAATCTATAAAAAGCCTCATTTTTTATACTATTAAGTATTTTGGCACATTGCCACTTCAGCAATAGTCATATGAACTGTTTTTGACATTTGTATACTTATTACAGTTTCCCTCTAACTTGTATCTAGCCTAAAATTTAAAGAGTTTTATGCACTACTTATACTTTTGACTACTTTCCCCAAGTTTTGAGAGATACCAAAATTTTGTTGAATTAATTTCACATTCCCTTAATAAGTAACATGAAGATGCTGTCCACAGCATCTGGAGACATTCTCCTATGAAGCTGGCATTCTTTTGGTTACCAAAGACAGAGACAGAGAGATAGGGTAGAGGGTTAGTAGATGGAGCAGAAATTATTAAGACACAGTGGGAAAATATGATTGGAGTCATTGCTCTCCAAATTAAGGGTTGGATTTTTTCAAACTAACACAAATAACTAAGTATTCTCAAAATATCACAGTAAGTTAATCCTGATATTAGAGATCTTTTAATAACCAGAAGAAACTGTTATGTGTTTTGAATAAGTTAGTCCTGCAAATGGTATAATGATGCTTTTCATGATCTGAAAATAGAACATAACCAGGACATATAAGTGCCATAACTGCTGAGAACGGATCATTCAATAAAAGAGGTGCGGTCCATACCCAAGATAGAGTTGTAGCAATATATATGAAAAGTACCTTTCATGTCTCTGCATGGTACCCACCCAGGGCTATTTAAACTGACATTCAGTGACATCTGACAGTGAGAATGATCTTTTCTTCCATTAAAACATATCTATCAATCAAAAAATCAGACTAGTCTCACCTGTGTTCTTTGCAGAGTTACCAAAGGCAGGGCATTTTCTCACCAAATATCCGGGCCCTGGTGAGGTCATAATCTTCCTTCATTCTTCTGGCTATAAAGTACCAATGCTATATAGTTCCAGTGCAGCTTGGCAGCTTCTGGAGAAAATAATGGCCAACCCAAGGCTGTGGTCCTACCCGAGGGCTGACAAGCCACAATGTCAAAAATATACATTAGATATAGAAAATGATTTCTTAACATTTTGCCCTCAACTCCTAAGACTTCTTCAATAATTCTTGGAGTCTTATAATAAAAAATGTATCTCATCAGTTTGCTCTATTGGGATATATTATCTGGGTCACTGTCACAACTATTTTGCTACATGCGATGAAATTAGTCAGAGATTCCATTTGCTAAACTCATATGTAGATGGCTGTGCTTTCTGCCTTATTACCAAATGAGTACAGTGTGCCCTTCAATAATTCTTTAAACTCTCAAATGCCTTGGAAATAATATGCTGGAATATTACTGAGCTGTGACTGAAGCACCATTTGTGCTAAATATGACAGCGCACAAATGATATTCCTCTATAAAAGTTCAAACTACATTAATCTTTTAAGGAGGCTCATTGACTGGGAAGATGGCTTAGATATAAAATAAAGACACCAAGGGCTCATTGAAGGGAGCTTTTCTGGTCAGTATTTCTAGGAACAAGTACAAGATAAAGTCCATACATTAACCCTTTATGATAAGTGTATGAGAAAGTGAATGCAATTCCAAAAGGAGAGATTGAATTGATGACACATTTGCAATAGGAGGAGATCTGAAAAATTGAAATTAGTCAGTAGGGATTAAGCAGCTCAGACAAAGACAGTATAATTGTTGCGGATAACCTTAACAAAAGTGTGAGAATTCATAAATTGATGTTTGTGGTTCTATTTCTGTTTGGAAAGATGGCAGATTTCCTGTGTAATCTCTCTAGTGTCATTTTTTCAGCTGTTTTCACTTAGGCCACACAAACAAGAAGCAGTTGCATGGATGTCTGTCTTTTTCTGGGTTTCTCAATTCAGTCAATAGGTGGTAGTACATATCAAGAGGTAAGGCTTCTGGGAAGATGGTGGAAAGTAAACACCAATAAATCAGCCTCTCTAAGGTTCATAATCCAGACACTGGAAAATAACAACTTGAGGAAGAAAAGAAGAAGGGAAGTGGTTCCCTGTGATGCAGGAAGGGTCTGAAGGGAAAATTGAAGCCTACAGGGAAATTGAAGAGACAGACCACAGTGCAGTAAAAGGAAGGACAATCTGCACTTTCTCCTGGGGTCCTGGGATCCTTGCTACTGGATATTTGCTCATGGTGAGAAAAAGGAAGATCAAATCTACAGAGATACAGTGAAAGAAGGTAACTTCAAAGACCTTCAGGGAGAAACACACCAGTGGAACAAAGCCTGAATTTTGTAACTTCAACAGCTGATGAGTGACTCTGGCCTGAGCATCTTCCATATGCCCTGGAGGTGGTGCCTGGTTGGCACCATTTTAGGGAAGGGCCAACCAGACAAGAGCAGCCATGGTTGGCTTCATCATAGGGTTCCCAGTATTAAACTTCCACAGTGACTGAATGAGGCACAATGGTAGGAGACACCAAAGTCAGGGAGCTGTTGTTAGGCCAGCAAAAACACCCAGAATACTATAAGCTAAAGAACTCATGCCCTACCCGCAAGATCAGCGGCCAGGTTCAACCTGGATCTCTTTGGGTTCAAAAGTCCCAGAAATGGCACCACACCTTAATCCTACTGCCTGCTTGCTAGGATTATCCAGCACAAATCTGATCTCTGACTGCCTTTCTAGACTTACCAGTGAGAGCAGAGTCATGCTGTAAAACTGTAGACCTCAGAAGATAATCACTGGGTTGAAGTCACGTAGAAATCCCCCTCCCTTGCTTTCAGTCTTTTAAAAATTTTGGGGTTTCTGATTTTTTTTTTTTGTGAGTGTGAATGTTCTGTTAGTTGTCTTATTTAGTCTTGTTCTTGTTTTTGTTTTCTCCTTTTTTCCTTCCCTCCTAACTTCTTTACCAGTTTCCCAAGGCTTAGGTAATCTCTTTTTGTCCTTCAGCCTTGCTTTGAATCTTTTTTTCTTTTATTTCTCTATTTTCCACCTCTCGCTTTTAAATTTCTCCCCTTAGAGTAAAATAACTCTATTTAGTGGATATTTACTGTATTTAATTTTCTGATCTGTCTTACATTTTGTTACACAACTATAAATCTTATAAAGTTGGCAAATTAATAGTCATCATTTTGTCATTTTCCATTCTGTATTTGATGCTATTGTTATTACTGGTTGTACTACTTTAGTGAAGGTGATGTAGTTGTGTTCAATTGATCTTTTTTGCATGCCAGCATCTAGATTGTCTGGGGGGTCATAAACATTACTACAGCCCAGTACTAAAGAAATGTGTACTAGCTGCAACCTTTCATCCCATATAAAGAGAAGAGGCAAGATCCTTGTACAGACTCCAAAAACAAAAACCAGCTATGCCTAGAAGATAGCTCTGAAAAGTAGTCATTTCCTAAGGTGGTCTTCAGACTAGTAATAAAGGTACCTAACATAAGCAATTTATAAGCCTCAATGGAGAAAACAAATAAACAATACCACCACCATCACCAACAAAATAAAAACTGAGAAAACAAATTGCAAGTTATCATTTCCAATTCACCCAAGGTAAATCCAGGGGGGATTGAGATGCAAGAAACCAAGAGCCACACAATTGAGCTTTCTGAAATGGTTGTAGTGGAAATAGCAAAAAAGATGGATAAGTTTTTTGACAATGCTAAAATAAAAATAATCACACAGATAATTACAAAGATGATGACTGCAATGAGGGAAATGTTTAATGCCTAGAGTGGATATAGGTTAAAAAAATAGAGGAGTTTAGGAAGGACAGGGAAACCATGAATGCTCAACTCTTCTGGGCCAGGGATTTAGCTCAGTGGTTCTGCTGCCTGCCTTGCAAGCACAAGGACCTAAGTTTGATCCCTGGTACAAAAAGAAAGCAAACAAACAAAGAATAAAGAACCAACTCTTCAATTCATTGATTATTTGTACTGTTTTCTTAGTCTCCACTGATTAATTTCAGCTCTGATTTTTATAATTTCCTCCATCATATGAGCTTTGTGCTTGACTTTCCTTTTGTTAGAACCTTGAGGTTCAACATTAGGTTGTTTATTTGAGCTCACTCTGTTTTACTGCTGTGAGAATTCACTGCTATAAATTTCCCTTGTGGGACTGCTTCTCATTGTATCCCATAAGTTCTAGTATGTTATATCAGCATCACTTAATTGTAATTTAATTGCATTTGTGACTGATTGGTTGTTCAGGATGGTATTATCTAATTTTCACATGTTTAAATAATTTTTGTGTTTCTTTTGCCATTGATTTCCAATTTTATCACACTATGACCTGGTAGTGCATATGTGATACTATAGATCCCTTTTTATTTACTTAGGCATGTTCTATGAGATACTATATGGTCTATTTTAGAGAAGGCTCCATTTGCTTTTGAGAAAAATGTGTATTCTGTTGTCATTGTTGGGTGTGTAGATATTTACTAAGTCCATTTGTTCAATGGTTTTGTTCAGTTCTGATATTTCTTTGTTGAATTTTTGTCTAGTTGATCTTTCTATTTGTGACAGTGGGGTATTGAGGTCTTCTGTTACAATTGTATTAGTGCTTATCTGATTTTTCATAGCCATTAGTGTTTGTTTTATATTATTGGATATGTTGGTATTTGGTGCACCACACACACACACACACACACACACACACACACTATATATATACATACATACATATACCCTGACCAAGTTGGATTTATCCCAGGGATGCAAGGGTGGAATGAATAAATGTACTACATTATATTAACAGAGTAATCAAGGATAAAACCATATGATCATCTCAATAGATGCAGAAAAAGCATTTGAAAAAATTCAACATACATTCATGATAAAAATCCTACTGAAAATTGGAATAAATGGTCTTTGTCCCAACCTGAAAAAGGCTATCTATGAAAAACCAGCAGCCAATATCATACTAAATGGTCAAAAACTGAAAACCTTCACACTAAAATCAGGAACAAGATAAAGATGTCCACTGTCACTACTCCAGTTCAATATAGTTCTAGAAACATTAGTCACAGCAATTAGACAAGAGAAAGAAATAAAAGGAATAAAGATAGGAAAGGAAGACGTTAAACTGTCATTATTGGCAAAATCATTCCTGGAAGCAAGCATCACCCTGGTACCAAAACTAGAGGAGGATTCAATCGTGAAAGAGAATTACAAGCCGATCACTTTAGTGAACATAGATGCAAAAGTCCTCAGTGAAATATTGGCAAAGAGAATGCAGCAAATCATCAAAAAGATAATACACCATGACCGAGTAGTAGTCATCCCAGGCATGCAGGGATGGTTCAAATTTGCAAATCAATAAAGTTAATATACCACATTAATAGAACCAAGGACAAAATCCACAATCTCCTCTCAATAGATGCGGAAAAAGCATTTGATGATATCAAACACCTATTCATAATAAAAATGCTACAGAAAATTGGAATAGAATGTCTTTATCTCAATCTGGTAAAGCCATCTTTGACAAACTGACAGCTAACATCATACTAAGTGGTCAAAAACTGAAAGCTTTTACTCTAAAATCAGGAATAAAACAAGGATGCCCCCTACCACCATTGCTGTTCAATACAGTTTTGGAAGCATCAGCCAGAACAATTAGAGAAGAAGAAAAAATAAAAGGAACATATATAGGAAAATAAGTTAAATTACCATTTTTTTCAGATTATATGATACTATACATGGAAGACTCCAAAAACTCCACCAAAAGATTTCCAGAATTAATAACCCAATTTAGGGCTGGGGATTTAGCTTAGTGGCAAGGCCTTAAGTTTGATCTCTGGTACAAAAAACCCCCAAAAACAAAAAACCAAAAAAACAAAAACCAAAAACCCCCCAAAACCCCAAAAAGCCAAAAAACAAAAATGAAAGCCAATTTAGTAGCATACAAAGTCAACACAAAAAACAACGACATTCCTGTACACAAATAGCAAACACTGAGAGAAAAATTAGGGCAATGACACCTTTCAGAGTAGTATCAAGAAAAATGAAATATTGAGGAATCAATCTAACGAAGTGAAAAACCTATACATTTTGAACTCTGAAAAAGAAGATCCAAAAGGATATCAGAAAATGGAGACATCCCATGTACTTGGATAGGCAGAACCAATATAGTGAAAAAAGCCACACTTTCTAAACTATTTTGCAAATTTAATGCACCCCCAAATACCCATAATATACTTCACAGAACTAGAGAAAACATCTTAAAATGCATATGGAACCAGAAGAAACCTAGGATAATCAAAACAACCAACAAATAAATATATGAAAAAACGTTCAACATCACTGATCATTCAAAGAGATATAGATTAAAGCAACACCAATAATCCATCTCTTTCCAAAAAAAAAAAGAGTGACTATTTTTAAATCAACCAATAATAAATTATGGTGAATCTGTTAGAAAAAAGAACCCCTCTCCATTTTTGGTGGGAGTGTAAGTTGGTAAAAGCAATGTGGAAATCATTATGAAATAAAAAATTAAAACTAGAGGTTCCACTTGACCCAGTTGTGCCTCTTTTTTATATCTTTCCAAAATAGTCACAAAAGAGTCCAAAAACAACATACCACAGTGATATATGCATACCCATAATTATAGCAGCACATTTATAAGAATCTTGGAAATAATCCATATGCCCATCAATAGATGAATGGATAAAAAATGTGGTATTTATATATAATAAAGTACTACTCTACCATAAAGAAAGATAAACGAGTCATTTTAAGGTAAATGGATGCACCTTGAGACCAAAACATAAAGTGAAATAAATCAGGCATACAAGTGTAAATACTGCATTATTTCTCTTGTACAAGAAACCCAAAGCGAAAATAAGGAGCAAAATGGAGGATGGATATTAGGAAGTATAAAGAACATATTCAAATGGGAAGGGGTAAAAGGGAGGTATAGGAGGAAGGGGGATAAGGGAAGAGGATTATAAAAATGAGAATGGCAAGGAAAAAAGGGAGTAGAATCTTTTGTAAATGGGGAGGGGAAGAAAGATTGAAGAGAGGGGAAGAGAATGGGTGAAAAAAGACTTAAGAAATTATGTACAGAAAATTTCCCTATGATGATCATTACACATGGAAAATATGTACTAATATTTTTTTAAAAAAACTGAGAAGAATGGCTAGGAGATTTAATCAATATGAACAAAGGTAGTTTTATTTATTTATTTATTTATTTATTTATTTATTTGGTATCAGGGATCTAACTCAGCTCCTTGTGCTTGTGAGGCAAGTGGCTGCACCACTGAGCTAAATCCCCAGCCCGGTAGTTTTAATGTAAAGGTATGATACTATTTAGATATTTAGTAGTAGCTTCAAAAACGCATACAAAAAATAAAAATTGCAGTCTTTAAAAAATTATAAAGGTAATAAATGCTCAATTAATAGTATAACAATATGGAAAAATACACAGGAATGGCACTTTTGTGGTACTGGGAATTGAACTTGGGACCTTGTGCTTGTGAAGTAGGTGGCAGAACCATTGAGCTGAATCTCTGGCCCAAACACCACTTGTTTTATGTTGTCCATGCACATCAATGTGTTGGTGTCTATAGTTTTTCTTCTCTATTGGATGATCTTTTTTTTCCCCATTATGTTTATTGGTACATTTAAAGCAAACAATACAGTTACATTTATTATTGGGATTGTGTACCTTTACATGATATACCTTGATTCTTATTTTTTCCCAGACTCCTGCCCTCCCTTCATCCCTTTCACTCTTCCCTATTTACAAACACTTTGTTTCCAGTTTTTCCTTTTTTCACATTTTTTGTTTCCCTTATTTCCTTTTCCCTCCCCTTCCTACTTCTCCTTTAGCCATTCTCTTCCTATTTTACACTCCCTATTATACCATTTAACCCTTATTTACACTTTTAGTTTTTCACACCAGAGAAACTATTTGGTATTTACTCAAGTGTGTCCCATTTATTTCACTTAAGAGTATAGCCTCAATGTGCATTCATTTAGCTATAAATGTTTCTAGTTTCTCATTCTTTAAGGCTGAGTAGTACTCCATTTTATAGAAAAACCATATCTTCTTTATCTGGTCTTCAGTTGATGGGCATTTGTGTTGTTTCCAAGTTTTATGAACTGTGCCGCTATAAACGTGGGTGTGCATATATCACTGTTGTATGATGCTTTTAATTCTTTTGGAAAGATACCAAGCAGAGGGACAGCTGGGTCAAATGGAACCACTAATCCAAATTCTTTGAGGTATCTCCATATTGATTTCCACAGTGGTTGCTCCATTTGCACTCCCATCAACAATGGAGAAGGGTTCTTTTCTCCCCACAGCCCAGCCAACATTTGTTATTGGTTGATTTCTTGATAGCAGCCATTCTTTTGGGGGTAAGGTGGAATCTCAGTGTTGTTTTCATCTATATCTCTCAAATGAGCAGTGATATTGAACAGTTTTCTCATATATTTATTTGCTGCTTTTACTTGTTTGTCTGAGAAATGTCTGCTCATTTCATTGCCTTTTTTTTTTTTTTGTACTGGGAATTGAACTTGGGTCCTTGTGCTTGCAAGGTAGGCAGCAGAAACACTGAGCTAAATCTCCAGCCCAGTGTCTGTTTATTTCAGATGCCCATTTTTGAATCAGGTTTTTGTATTTGGGGGGTTGGATTTTTTGAGTACTTTATATATTCTAGGTATTAGTCTTTTGTCTACTACATAGGAGTAGCTGGTAAATTCTTTTTCCCACATTGTAGGTTTTCTCTTAGCTCTATTGGTGATTTCTCTTGAACTGAAAAACTTTTAATACAATGAGATCCCAGTTGTTAATTCTTTGTGCAAATTCTCATGCTACTGAGGATTTGTTCATAACATTTTCTCCTATGCCAATGTTTCTGAGAGTTCTACCTAATTTACTTTCCAATAAGTTTAGTATTTCTGTTTTGATCTTTAGCATCTTTAATTCACTTGGATTTTAGTTTAGTTCATGGTGAAAGATAGGGATCTAATTTTAATCTTTGGCAAGTTGAAAGCCAGTTTTTCCAACACAATTTATTGAAGAGGCTGTCTTTCCTCCACTGAGGATGGTTGGCTCCTTTGTTAAGGATGAGGTAGCTGAGTATGTCTTGTGTTGTTTCTGCATCTTCTAATCTATTCCATTGATCCTCGTGTCTGTTTCTTTGTCAGTACCATGCTGTTTTTATCATAGTGGCATTGTAGTATAGTTTCAAGTTAGGGATCATGATACCCTTGCCATGACTCTGTTGCTGTTCTAGGTCTGTGCCAAATAAATTTTTGGATTATTTTCTCAAGTTCTGTGAAATATACTGTTGGGATTTCAATTGGAATTGCATTGAAACTGTATAGCAGTTTTGGTAGTATGGCCATTTTCACTATGTTGATTCTTCCTACCAAAGAGGAAGGGATATCTTTCCATCTTCTTATATTATCTTCAATCTCTTTTTAAAAAGTGCTATAATTGTCAGTGTAGAGGCCTTTTGTGTTCTTCATTAGATTGATTCCTAGATAATTTATTTTTTGGATGTTACTGTGAAAGTAATTGTTTCCCTAATTTCTCTCTCAGTGAATCTGTTATTTGTGTACAAGGATATTGATTTTTGAGTGTTGGCTTTGTATCTGCTACGTATTGAATCTGTAATTAAATCTAATAGTCCTTTGGCAGTTTTTTGGATCTTCTATGTAGAATATCATATCCTCAGCAAATAGTGACAGTTTAATTTCTTCCTTTCCTATCTTCCTTTTACTTCTTTCTCTTGTCTAATTGATATGGCTAATGTTTCTAGAACTATATGGAACAGGAGTGGTAACAGTGGACATCCTTATCTTGATTTTAGCATAAAGGGTTTTCTTTTTGACCATTTAGAATTATATTGGCTGTTGGTTTTTCATAGATAGACTTTATCAAGTTGAGATAAAGACCATTTATTCCAATTTTCAGTAGGGTTTCTATCATGAATGTGTGTTGAATTTTGCCAAATGCTTTTTCTGAATGTATTGAGATCATATGGTTTTTGTCCTTAATTCTGTTGATATAGTGCATTACTTATTGATTTATGTATGTTGAACCATTCTTCCATTTCTGGGATAAATAATTTTTGGTCAGGGTGTATGATCTTCTGGATGATCTTCTGTATTCTGTTTACCAGTATCTTATTGAAGATTGTGGCATCTTTGTTCATTAAGGAGATTGGCCTGTAGTTTTCTCTTATTTTCTATAATTTTCCCTAGTTTGCTTGCTTCCAGAAATGAATTTGGTAGTATTGCTTCCCTTTCAATTTCATTGAAGAATTTAAAGAGTATTGGCAATAGTTCTTCTCTAAATGTCTTGTAGAATTCAGCAGTGAAGCCATCAGGGCCTGGGCTTTTCTTTGTTGGTAAGGTTTTAATTACATTTTCTATTTCACTGAATATAATTGGGGTCTTTAGATGTTTTATGTCTTCTTTGTTCAACTTTGGAAGTTCATATGTGTCTAGGAATCTATCCACTTCTGTATTTTCCATTTGTTAGAATATAAGTTTTTGAAGTAGGTATTGATGATCCTCTGGATTTCTTGTGGGTCTCTGGTGACTTCATCTGTTTGATTTGCATGAATTGCAGCCTTTTCTTTCCTTTTTAAAATAAGGTTGGCTAAGGGTTTATTGATTTTATTTTTTCTTTCAAAAAACAAACACTTCAATTCATTGATTTTTTTTTGTATCATTCTCTTAATCTTCATTGTGTTAATTTCTGCTCTGATCTTTATAATTTCCTCCCTTGTATGAGCTTTTGGTTTGTCTTGTTCTTATTTTTCTACTAGCTTAAGGTTAAACATTAAGGTGTTTATTTGAGTTCACTCTATTTTCCTAGTATGGATATTTACTGCTATGATTTTCCCTCCCATAACTGCTTTCACTGCGTCCCATAGATTTCTGTATGTTGTACTGAAATTATCATTTAATTGTAGAAACTGTCTCATTTCTTCTTTAATTTCCTCTGTGCCACAATGGTTGTTTAGCAGGGTATTATTTAATTTCCATGTGTTTGTGAAGTTCTTGTGGTTTTTTAGGCTATTGATCTCAGTTTAATTGCACTATGGTCTGATAAAGTACAAGGGATAACTTCAATTCCTTTGCATTTACTTAAGCATGTTCTATGAGCTAGCATGTTATCTGTTTTGGAGAATGACCCATGTGCAGCCAAAAAGAATGTATATTCTGATATTGTGGGATGGAACACTCTGTAAATGTCTACTAAATCCATTTGTTTTAAGACTTGGTTCAGTTCTGTTATTTCATAGTTGATTTTTTGTCTAGGTGATCTGTCTATTTGTGTCACTGGAGTATTGAGGTTCCCCACTACAATTGTATGAGTGCTTATTGTGCTTTTCATATCCGTTAATATTTGTTTTGTATAGTGGCAGGCATCAGTATTCAGTTAATATGTATTTATGATTGTCATTTCTTTCTCTTGTTCTGTTCCCTTAACAAGGATGTAGTGGCCTTCTTTGTCTCTCTTAAATAGTTTTGGTTTGAAATCTATTCTGTCTGCAAATAAGATAGCTGCTCACACTTTTTTCTGGGATCCTGTCTCATGGAGAACAGTTGTGCATCCTTTTACTCTCAGTGTATGAATTTCTTTATTGATTAAGTGGGTTTCTTGTATATAGCATATTGTTAGATTTTGCTTCTTAAACCATTCTGCCAGCCTGTTTCTTTTGATTGGTGAATTGAGGCCATTAACATTGATGGTTATAACTGTTATATATTGGCTTTTCATTGTCATGTTATTTTCCTGTTGTTAGTTCTTTTATTTTTTAATTTTCCCCTCTCTCCCTTTAATTTCTTGCCTTGCCTGGTATATTTGTACTGTTGGGCCTTATGGAGTTGTGGTCTTCATTTTATTTTTCCAGGATATTGTTTAGAAGTTTTTGGAGAGCTGGTTTGATGTTTGTGAAATTTTTCAGGTGCTCTTTGTTGTGGAAGTATCTTATTTCACCATCAATTTTGAAAGAAAGTTTTGCAGGATACATCAGTCTAGGTTAGAGGATGTTTTTTCTTAGGACTTGAAATACCTCACTCCAGGCTCTCCTTGACCTAAAGGTTTCTGTTGAAAAGTCTGCTGTGATTCTGATGGGCTTTCCTTTGTATGCAATTTGTTTCTTTTCTCTAACTGCTTGTAATATTTTGTTCTTCTTTTGGGTTTCCAGGATCTTGATTATTATATGTCTAGGTGTAGATTTTTTTGGTCATGGCTAGTTGGAGTCCTATATGCCTCACTTATCTGTATGTCAAATCTTCCCCTCTTTTAGGGAAGTTTTCTGTCATTAATTCTGTGAACAGATTTTTAAATTCTTCTGTAGTTTCTCCTGCTACTTCACAGATTCCTATCAGTCTTAGGTTATTCTTCTTTGCATCATCTAAGAGTTGTTGGATTGATTTCTCATGATCCCTTACTGTTTTTAAAAGATCTCTCTTTTCTTGGTAATTGACTACAATCCTATTTTCTATATCTGAAATTCTATCTTAATATTTATTCATCCTGCTGTGAATGCTTTATAATGATTTTTTAATCTCCTGGATATTTATTTGAATCTGTTTCCTGGTTTTTATTTCTTTCCTATGTTGGTCATTAAAGATTTCCATTTCTTTCCTATGCTGGGCATTCATGGCTTCTATCATGGTCCCGAGCTCACCTATTTTTTTTTAAATGTTTTGTTCTAGAGTCTCTAATCATGTCTTTCATTCTTCTCACCATCTCTGTGGTTATCTGAGAAATTATTTCTGTTCTGAATTTTTCTAGAGCCTCATTTTTCTGTTTTGTTTTTTCCTGTGCTATTGATTCAGGTTGACCAGATGGTTGACTCTCAGACTTTTCCACCTCATTTCCCCCAGAGTTTTTTCTTTGGTGGGGTGGCAGTCTGTGTTTGTGTCTTGATTAAATGACTTCTCATTCCTATTTTTGTCATTGGTACTGTCCTTGGTTTAATTCCTGGTTTAATACTTCAATCTTCCAGATATAGGTGGTCTTTAGGTTTTGCATCTCTAATGTCTCTGAAGCAAACTCATTTACATTATACCATGGAGGACAACTTATTAGATCAATCACCAGCTCTTAGCCCAAGTGATACAATCAGTAACACAATAGCATCAAGCACAGTTTAGAAGAAGACAATTTGAGGTGATTATTAATTTATCACTCTTAACTTTGTTAATGAAATCAATCAAGGACTAGCCAAAAATATGTTTATAGTGAATAAATTCTTCACTATAGCAACTTTACTCTTCAGGGTGGGGATTTAGAAGGAGTTGGGGAGGGAGGAATAGATAGATAGGATAGAGAATGGTTAGAAGTGAGGTACAAGGACATAGGAAGACACATCAACTTTAGGGAGCTGTTGAAGAGAAGAGGAGAAGATGGAACAAAATATTCCCAAGAACAGGGCAAACTAAACACAATAGGAAGGCTAGAGACTGTAATCACTTTCTTTTAAAACTAATGGCAATTGAGAGAAGAAAAAAGAGAAGAAAGGGAAAAGAAAGAAAATAAATTCTACTTAGGTTGAGAACAGGAACAAAAAAAATGAGAGTAATGGAGATTAATGTGGGAAAGAGAGGGTGAGGGAGAGGGAGAAAGAAAAGAGGATCAGAAAAAGAAGATTAAAAAAGGAAAAAAATTGAGAAAAGATAGACAAAAATATTTTTAAATGACTAAAGATAAGTGAAAAATGTTACTTTTGAAATAAAAAATACAAATAGAAATAGAGGGCCTCCTTTAGGGTGTGCCTCTGTTTGCACAATAGACAGTGTAGGCAGGAGTGTGCAGGTCTAAGCTACTTAGTCTCAGCAAGCCAGCAACTATCCCCTGATGTTCAGGCTGATTTTTGGCTGCAAGGCTGAAGTTGAGATTTCTGTCCTTTTTCTTGGTTGAACTCTGCAAGGTTCTATTGCAGGTTTCAGCTGCCTTTCCCCTGCAGTTAGACCAGGTTCTGATGTGAGGTGCTGATCACTCTGACTTACCAGCTATGGTGGTGTGGTGTGCCTTTATCACAGATTTTCTTCACTTTTGCAGTTGGTTTCAACTTTCATCTAGGAGCCTCGGAGAGGCCTTCTTTCTCCTGTTCACAGGTGAGTGGGGCACATGAACATCGCTTTGTTGGTGACCGAGTACCAGGCTCCTCTGTGGTGCTGGGTCTAAGGGGCAGGCCTACCTGACAATATTTTTATTTTTCCCATGGGTGGGGATCAAATGCAGGACCTTGTGCTTGTGAGGCAGGCATGGTGCCATTGAGCTAAATCCCTGGCCTTATAGTTTCTCTTCTCTAAAGACACAGTATCCTTTCATAGATTGCCTTTTTATTCAATGAAATTTATTTCTCTAGGTTAATGAAGAAGTAGATAGTTTTAATCCCCAGAACATCAAAAATAAAATAAAAAAGTAGAGAAAACACTTGAAACAGCTTATTTGTAACATTTTTATTAAAACTTTCTATATAATTTATTATAAATGTAACATACTTAAAAAATAAGCAATATAAAGTTTAAACGAAAGTAAAAGTCACTTTATATCCTACCATGCAGAGACAACCCCCATCAGCACTTTGGAAACACTCTTTAATATATGTTTATCATCCTGTAGATAAGTGGGTTCCTTGCAGTTTTGTAAGGTGACCAACTCTTTAGTCACTGCCAAGCTATTTGTGCTGGAACAGTGAAAGCCAGTGGACTATAGGACACATAAGACCTGTTTTAGCATTGTCTGTAAGGGGCATTAAGAGTCTAAAACAAGTTGAAAAAGGCATTAGAAAGATATTGATGAGGTAAAACCATAATGATATACATGATAGAATAGATGGTGATGAAAGGAAAACAAAATTCTGTGACTGACTACATTTCTAACTTGAGTCCTGGTATGACTTTACTTCTGTTACTCTGCCCTTCACCTGTCCATGTTATTGCTTATGCTCTTCCTTGTTACTTGCTTCTGGAGTATGGAAGGGCTATGATTTGGATGTTGTTTGCCTTGTTTCCACTTAAAGTCAGGTTGAAATTTGGTCCCAAATATAAATATTGAGAAGGGGTGAAGCCTTTAAGAGGTAATTAAGTGATTTAAAGGGGTATATTCACTTCTTCAAAGTGGATTAGCTACCAAGAGAGCAAGTTGTTATAAAGCAAGTGCACCCCATATCTTTTGTCTTTTCCACACTCATTCACTTTTCCTTCCACTTTCTCACCATGTTGTGAACCTGCCTAAGACAATGGTCAGAAGCTGAGCAGATGCTCACAACATACTCTTGAACTTCCCAGCTTCTAGAACACTAAGCCTCTCTCTTTGTAAGTCACTATGTCTCATATTTTGTTACAGTAACAACAACAACAATGACAACAACAACAACAACAAGAAAGTCAACAAACAAGTAAAAAAAAAACAGTCCAAGATACCAAGCACACTTTTAGCTATGGGCCTTGAGCTTTTTTCTCTGGCTACTTCCTCCACCTGGAATGATTGTCCTACATTATCTAGTCTCCCAACTCCTTCTCCTTTTCTGAATCTGCTCAGATTTCATCTTTTTCTTGAGGACTTCCTGGCCAGATTACCTAACACTGTAACGTACCCTCACACTACTGTACTGAGTTTCCTTACCTTAAATTCTCTATCTCCTTCTCCCCTCTCCTCTTTCTGTCCTTGGGGATTGAACTCAGAGCCTCACACTGAGCTACATGCCCAGTTCTTTTCTTTTTCTTTTTTCTATTGAGACTGTATCTCCCTAAGTTTCCAAGGCTGGTGTTAATCTTGCACTTCTTCTGCCTCAGCCTCCCAAGCCTCTCGAATTATAAGCATGCACTACCATCTGGCTGTCTTTTTTTTTTAATAGCACTTATCATCTAGCATACAATTGCATTATTTGCTTTCTCTCTCTGTGTGTGTGTGTGCTTTTATTTTTTACTATCTCCTCAGTAGTATGTCAACTATTTAAGGAAGACAGGGAGTTTTATTTGGCTCTTTAGTAGCCAGAATAGTGTTTGTTACCCAGTAGATTCTCAATAATAGGTTTAATTAGTTAATTAAAAATATTAGAGAGTTTGAAGATTGCTGCATTGAAAGATGAGATAATGAGAGTGGCAATAGATAAGAAAAAGAGAGAAAATATTTGAGAAAATATTTAAGAGGTATTATAGTGTAGAGTCTGAGAATTAGAGAAGAAATGAACCAGGTTGTGTATGAGCTCCTGTATGAAATTATTCCTTTCATTTTCACCATTGAATTATTCTGTCAATTTCTTTTTAATGTTTTTCTCCAATAATTAGTGTTTCTCTCCATTAACATATGGACATAGCTTATTTACTTAGAGACAGTCATAAAACTAGACTACAAGAGTCTATTATTTCTAGGTCTAAAACATATTAGATACTTATTTAGAACCAGAACCAATTGATCTATTGATTTGAGAGACAAGACATAAAATCCATGTATTTGCCAAGGTCTTATTTTCCATACCAGAAGAATCCCTACAGTATTGATTAGCTGCTTCCAGGTACCATCAATATATTTCAGGACTGAGTGTTTCTAAATAAGGATTTAAGTACAGATGGTGACTTTTAAGTACCAATTAATGTAATGATAACAGAGACCAATATTGTAAATAAAGATTTTCTATTACACAAGCTTATGCCATTTATCTTCATATAATTTAATGAAGTCATTTAATTTTTTCCCATACATTGTTTGTTGCCATTAAGTCTTCCCTAAACCTTGCCACTATAGTTGTAAAGAATATCTCTATTTTGATTCATCACTGTCTATGGTTTGTGCAGTTTGACAGTGATAATAAACTACTTGATTATGGATAAATATTTTGTAACATTTTTCTAATTTGCATTTGAAAGAGTCTACTTACCCGCAATCTGTAAGTATCCCTCTCTGCTCACTAAAGTGCAAAATCTTGTTTTTGAATGCTCAGAAAGCCAATGGACCAAGCCCAACGTGTCCATATCCCTCCTAAATAAATTAATTCCACACATCTGGAGACCTTTCGGAACAGCTTTCATCCTTGACAATTGTTAAACATTTTCTTTTTCTTTTATAAGATTATTACATAGATTTTTGTTATTTAGAAGTTTCATTTACACTCACAAGAAGAAAAATACATATTCAATAAATTTTTTAAATATCTCAAAAATGACTTCACGTCATAACTGATTCTCTGAATCACCTGACAGTATCATTTGTTTTTCATAGAGCTTTCATTGGTCTCTGGGCCATGAAAGTCTACAGCAATACAATATTTTTTTTTTT
>NW_022900917.1:45133032-45155405 GCF_012274545.1 Fukomys damarensis
TGTAGGGAAGGTGTGATACGTAGGGGAAGAACAAAAAGGGAAAAGAAAAAAATGTGAGAGAATGAAAAGATGAAAATAAAGTGTTTGTAGATGGGGAGGGGAGGAGGGGGTGAAGGGAGGGCAGAGGTAAGGGGAAAAAAATGAGAATCAAGACTTGCCATGTAAAGGTACATGATCCCAACAATGAATGTAACTGTACTGTATCCCTAAATGTACCAATAAACTCAATAAAAAAAAAAAACATTTAAGCCTAGGATCGCTAACTATAAATACAACATTTTATTGCAGAACTCCAGAAATTTTTCATTTTGTTTGATGGATACTTTATAACTACCAAACAGAAACTCCTGTTTCACATTCTTCAAGCTTCTGGCAACCACCATTTTGCTCTTTGCCATTATGACTTTGACTACTTTAGTTACGTCATGTTAATGGAATCATGCAATATTTGTTCTTCTTTGACTGACTTTTTTCACTATGTATAATGCCCCCAATGTTTATCTATGATAATGTATATGGCAGGTCTCCCTCCTTTTTTTTTTTTTTTTTTTTTTGGTACTGGGGATCAGATTTGGGTCCTTGTGAGGCTGCCAGTGGAACTGCTGAGCTAAATCCCTTCTTTTCATAGACAAATAATATCCATTGCATGTGTAAACTAAAATCTAAAATAGAATTAAAATATAGTCTAGTAATTTCACTGGGAAGCCTGGTTTTAAATTTCAAGGAACTGTTGACTCTTTTCAGTCAAAGACAAGACATGTAGTGCAAAGTTGAGGTAGAGTTTATTGCAAAGTGATAGATTTTCAGAGTATGTGAGAGAATGCACCTGAAAATGTGAAGGTGGACATGGACAAAGGTGGCAGTTACACCAATTAAATCTCTGGTTACATTTATATGATTTAGTGAATTTTAAAGGAATATCATATCTTTCCTCTGAGGTCATTGTTATTTTCCAAAGAAAATGGGCTGTTTTGACCAACTTCAGAGGGAAGAAGGTTCCTGTTTTCCCCCTAGAGCAGAATGTTTCAATTTAGCTTGTTTTGAGATCATGAGTTTTTTTTTTTCTAAACTCTAACCTATGTATAGGCCCTAAACCTTAAGAGTATTCAGAGGAAATTACATTTTCTTGGCTCATAGCTTGAAACCATAGACATCTTTGGAATTTATATATAGTTAATGATTAAGAAAATAAAGGGAAAAATATCACATCATCTTTAATTCTCATGTAGACCCCAGTTTTTTGTCTTCCAGGCCTTCTAAAGTCCAACTTTCTGTCTAATAGTATCACTTCTGTGTACTTTTCCAAACTAATTACAATCAGGATCTTGAGGTATTCTCACCTCCATGTTCATTGAAGCTTTATTAAATATAGTCAAGATATGGAAATAATATAATGTTCATTTACAGATGAAGCATATTTCTTACATTTCCAATTAATGATAGTTTCTTCAGCAGTGAGATTTTCCTTAAGAGCTTTGTATTTCCTTAAACTTCCATTTCTCCTTCTCTCCACCCTGCAGTTGTCCATAACACAGTAAAAGGATTGATACCCCTGACTAGTTAAGCCAGAAACAGCAATTATGTTGGATTCTACCATTACTCAAGCATAAACAATCTAATCTGAAAAAGTTCTTATAAATATTTAATTGACACATTTTCTTTACATCTCTAATGCGGCTGTTGGTATACCTCATCTCTAATGTGACTACCTGTTATGGTTTGTGTCTAGCTGTTTCCCAAATACTTCATGTGGTCATAGGCTATTTTGGAGGTAACAGAATCTAGAGTGTGTGATTGATTCTTGGTGTAAAGATAGGCCTAAGGGCACTAGGATTAAGGATGTGAATGCTACTCACTGTAGGTAGTGTGAATAAGATAAAAGGGTCAATGAGGCACTGTTAAGCTCCCCTATTCCTTTTGCTGTCTTCTGTGGCCCCTGTGTCATCCTTCATTGAAGCCAGTCATTTGTGGACTGAAACTTCTATGAACTGTAAACCAAGTAATCCTTTCTCTCTTTAATTTTGGGTGTCAGGTATTTTGTCCCAGAAATGAGAGAAATGAGAGGAAAGTAACTAAGATATCACCTATACCACCTGTATTCCCCTAATTCTTCAAAGGAATTTTACTTCTTTAGGCTTGCCTCCTTTAAACCACTCTTTACAGGGCAAAAACAAACAAAAAATAAAAATAAAAAAACAGCAAAAACAAAACAACCTTCAAATCGTTTTGTATGTCTTAGTTGCTTTCTTCTTGTTGGGATAAAATTCCTGACATGAACAAGTTAAAGAAGGAATTATTTATTTTAGTTCAAGTTTGTAGAGGTTTCAATCTGTAGCTGGCTGAGTCCAAGGCAGGGTAGCAAGGCAGAGGGTCATGGTAGAGGAAAAACAGTTTATGGTGTGGCAGGCAGGAGGCAAAAGACTTCCTATATTTTTCCTTTTTTATTTCACCCAGGCTACAAGCCTATTGGTTGATGCCACCCACATCCATGGTGGGTTTTCTCTGTTCAGTAAATCCATCATCCACACAAAAAATATGCTAAACCAATCAGTGGACTCATACAGTATCAAACAACCATGATTCAAATATCATAGACCCATGATCCAGTCATCTCCAGCAAGCCCCACCTATGAGTATATGAGACGTGGTTGTGGGCATATAAATATACACCATAAACCATGAGAGAGAGAGAGAGAGAGAGAGAGAGAGAGAGAGAGAGAATGTGTGTATGTCAACCCTTTAGAATATATGCCCTATGGGACAGGATGTCTTGTTCTTTCTGTTTTAAGTGCTTTGACCAGCACATAGTTTATGTGTAATAAATATTTTTTATTTTTTTGGTTGTTTTGTTTTTCTTTTTGAGATAAGGTCTGACTATGTAGTTCAGATTGACCTTGAATTCACTATGTAGACCAGGCTGCCTTCAAATTCATGGCGATCCTCCTGCTTCAGCCTCCCAAGTGCTAGAATTACAGGCATGCACCACCATGCCGAGTTTAAATACTTTTATAGAATGAAGAAAGTTTGAATTTTTATGTTTTTTTTTACAACAGGTTTTCACCCATCTTTTTTTTAGCTTTAATTGAGTTTATTGGTACATTTTAGGGATACAGTAAAGTTACATTCATTGTTGGGATCTTGTACCTCTACATGACATGTCTTGGTTCTCATTTTTACCCTTTGTCCCTGCCCTCTCTTCACCCCCTCCTCCCCTCCCCATCTACAAACACTTCATTTCCATCTTTTCATTATCTCACATTTTTTTGTTTTCCCTTATTATGCTTCCCCTACCCATCCCAATTTCACAACACCTTTAGCTCCTTTCTTCCCATTTCTTAATGTCAGTAATCTTAGTAGGATCTTATGTATTATTGCAGATAATTCACGCCAGAGAAACTATTTGGTATTTACACATGTGTGACTTATTTATTTCACTGAGGAGTATATCCTCAATATGTATCCATTTTCCTATGAATGAATCTATTTTCTCATTCTTTATGGCTGAGTAATATTCCATTTCATAGAAAAACCACATCTTCTTTATACAGTTTCCAACTGATGGGCAAATAGGCTGTTTCCAAGATTTAGCTATTACAAACTGTGCTTCTATAAACATAAGTGTGCATACTTCTCTGTGATATGATTCTTTTAGTTCTTTTGGAAAGATACTCAGCAGAGGGATGGCTGGGTCAAATGGAACCGCCAGTCCAAGCTCTTTGAGGTATCTCCATATTGACTTCCATAGTGGTTGGACCAGTCTGCACTCCAACCAACAATGGAGAAGGGTTCCTTTCTCCCCACAGTCCCGCCAACATTTGTTATTGTGTGATTTCTTAATAGCAGCCATTCTTGTGGGGTGAGGTGGAATCTCAGTGTTGTTTTCATCTGCATCTCTCGAATGACCAGTGATGTGGAACATTTTTTCATATATTTACTTGCTGCTTTTACTTCTTTGACTGAGAAATGTCTGTTCATTTCAGATGCCCATCATGAATCGGCTCTTTATATTTAGGGGGGCTGATTGTTTTGAGTTCTTTATATATTCTTGATAATAGTCCTTTGTCTGAGGAACAGCTGATACATTTTTTTTCCCACATTGTAGGTTGTCTCTTAGTTCTGCTGATGGTTTCTTCTGCAGTGCAGACGCTTTTCAATAAGATGAGATCCCGGTTGTTGATTCTATCTGCTAGTTCCCGTGCTACTGAGGATTTGTCCATAAAGTCTTTTCCTATGCCAATGTCTTTCAGAGTTCTGCCTAACTTACCTTCCAGCAAGTTTAATGTTTCTGTTTTAACATTTAGATCTTTAATCCATTTGGATTTTAATTTAGTGCATAGTGAAAGATAAGGGTCCAGTTTTAATCTGCGGCAGGTTGAAATCCAGTTTTTGCTACACCATTTATTAAAGAGGCCATCTTTCCTCCACTGAGGATGGTCAGCTCCTTTGTCAAAGATGAGGTAGCTGAGTACATCTGGATTTGTTTTTGTATCTTCCAGTCTGTTCCACTGATCCTGAGGCCTGTTTCTTTGCCAGTACCATGCTGTTTTTACCACAGTGGCTTTGTAGTATAGTTTCAAATTGGAAATTGTTATACCCGCTGCCATGTGTCTGTTGTCTATGATGGCTTTTGCTATTCTAGGTCTCTTATGGTTCCAAATGAATTTTTGGATTCTTTTTTCTTGTTCTGTGTAATATAGTGTTGGAATTTCAATTGGCATTGCATTGAATGTATACAGCAGTTTTGGTAGTATTGCCATTTTCACTATGTTGATTCTTCCTACCCAGGAGCAGGGGATATCTTTCCATTTTTTAATATCCTCTTCAATTTCTTTTTTCAGAGTGCTAAAATTTTAAGTGTAGAGATCTTTTGCTTCATTTGTTAGATTGATTCCTAGATACTTCATTTTTTCGGGTGCTATTGTAAAAGGAATTTTTTCTCATATTTCTCTCTCAGTGAGTCTGTTATTTGTGTATAAGAAGGCTATTGATTTTTGGGTGTTGACCTTTATCCAGATACTCTACTGAATCTGTCAATTAAATCTAGAAGTCTTTTGGTGGAGTCTTTTGAGTCTTCAATGTAGAGTATCATATCATCAGCAAATAATGACAGTTTAACTTCTTCCTTTCCTATCTTTATTGCTTTAATTTCTTTCTCTTGTCTAATTGCTGTGGCTAATGTTTCCAGAACTCTATTGAGGAGGAGTGGTGATAGTGGGCATCCTTGTCTTGTTCCTTATTTTAACATGAAGGTTTTCAGTTTTTGGCCATTTAATATGATGTTGGCTGTTGGTTTTTCATAGATAGCCTTTGTTAAGTTGAGGTAGAGACCATCTATTCCAATTTTTTGCAAGGTTTTTATCATGAATGGGTGTTGAGTTTTATCAAATGCTTTTTCTGCATCTATTGAGAGGATCATATGGTTTTTGTCCTTGACTTTGTTAATGTAATGTATTACATTTATTGACTTTCATATGTTTAACCACCCTTTCATCTCTGGAATAAATCCGACTTGGTCAGGATGGATGATCTTCTTGATAATCCTCTGCATTCTGTTTGCTAATATCTTCTTAAGGATTTTTGCATCTATATTCATTAAGGAGATTGGTCTGCAGTTCTCTTTTTTTAGTTGCATCTTTCCCTGGTTTGGAAATCAAAGTGATACTTGCTTCCAGGAATGAATTTGGAAGTGTAGCTTCCCTTTCAATTTCACTGAAAAGTTTGAAGAGTAATGGCAGTAGTTCTCTAAATGTCTTATAAAATTCAGCAGTGAATCCATCAGGGCCCAGGCTTTTCTTTGTTGGTAAATTTTTAATTACATTTTCAATTTCACTGACTGTAATTGGGGTGTTCAAACTGTTTTTATCTTCTTTGTTCAACTTTGGTAATTCATAAATATCTAAACATCTGTCCATTTCTTCTGTGTTTTCCATTTTATTGGAGTACAGGTTCTCAAAGTAGGTATTTATGATCTACTGGATTTCTTTTGGATCTGTTGTGATTTTGCCTTTTTCATTTCGATTGCATGGATTTGATCCTTTTCATTCCTTTTTTTGATAAGATTAGCTAAGGCTTTGTCAATTTTATTGATTCTTTTAAAAAACCAGCACTTTGTTTCATTTATTTTTTGTATCATTTTCTTAGTTTCCATTGCATTGATTTCTGCTCGGATCTTTATAATTTCCTCTCTTGTTCAAGGTTTGGGTTTTTCTTGCTCTTGTTTTTCTAGGAGTCTAAGTTTCATCATTAGGTTGTTTATTTGAGCTCGCTCTGTTTTCCTAATGTGGGCATTCCATGTTATGAATTTTCCCTGAAGAACTGCTTTCTTTGTGTCCCATACATTCCTGTATGTTGTATTGGCATTTTCATTTATTTGTAAAAACTGTCTAATTTCTTCTCTAATTTCCTCTGTAATCCATTGATTGTTTAGGACAGTGTTGTTCAGTTTCCATGTACTTGTGAAGTTCCTACAGTTTCTTGTGCTATTGATGTCCAGCTTGATTCACTATGATCTGATAATATACAGAGGATGACTTCAATTCTTTTACATTTATTCAGACCTGTTCTGTGAGCCAATATGTGGTCTGTCTTGGAGTATGATCCTTGTGCAGCCGAAAAGAATGTATATTCTGATTTTGTGGGGTGGAGTACTCTGTAGACATCTATTAAACCCTTGTTTCCAAAGCTTGGTTCAGTTCTATTATTTCATTTTTGATTTCCTGTCTAGATGATCTTTCAATTTGTGATAGTGGGGTATTTAAATCCCCCACAAAAATTGTATTAGTGCTTATTTGGTTTTTCATGTTACTTAGTATTTGTTTTATATAGTTGGGGACATTTATATTTGGTATATATATATTTATGATAGTCAACTCTTCCTGTTGAATTGCTTCTTCCTGTTGAATTGTTCCCTTTACAAGTATGTAGTGCTCTTCTTTGTCTCTCTTAAAGAGTTTTGGTTGAAATTTACTTTATCTGAGAATAAGATTGCTACCCCTGCTTTTTCTGAGCTCCTGACACGTGGAGAATTGTTTTCCATCCTTTCACTTTCAGTCTATGGGCTTCCTTTTTGCACTAGGTGTGTTTCTTGTATACAACATATTGTTGGATTTTGCTTCTTAATCCTTTCTGCCAGTCTATTTCTCTTGATTGGTGAATTGAGGCCATTAACATTGATGGTTACATCTGATATGTTCTGACTTATTATTGTCATTTTATTGGCCTTTTGTTGACTCTTTTTACCTTTTCTCCCCTCTCCTTTTAGTTTCTTGCCTTGCCTATTTGATTTGCTCTGTTGGGCCTCATGGTACTGTGACCTTCATTGTCCTTTCTAGGATATTGTTTAGAATTCCTTGTAGTGCTGGTTTGGTGTTCATGAAATTTCTCAGGTCATTTTTGTCATGGAAGTATCTTATTTCCCCATCTATTTTGAAAGAGAGTTTTGCAGGATGCATCAGTCTAAGTTGGAGGTTGTTTTCTTTTAGGACTTGGAATACTTCACTCCAGGCTCTCCTTGCCCTAAATGTTTGTGTTGAAAAGTCTGCTGAGATTCTCATGGGCTTTCCTTTGCCTGTGATTTGTTTCTTTTCTCTTACTGCTTGTAGTATTTTGTTTTCCTGTTGGATTTCTGGGATCTTGATTATTATATGTCTAGGTGTAGTTTTTTCTTTTTGATCGTGGCTCCTTGGAGTTCTATATGCCTCACTTATCTGTATGTCTAATTCTTCCCTTCTGTTTGGGAAGTTTTCTGTCATTAATTCTGTGAAGAGCTTTTTTAAGTCATTTGTGTTTTCTCCTGCTATTTCATGAATTCCTATCAGTCTTATGTTATTTTTCTTTGCATCGTGTAGAAGTTGTTGGATTGATTTCTCATGATCCCTCATGACACTGACTGCTATCCTATCTTCTATATCTGAAATTCTGTCTTTGCAATCTTGTATTCTGTTGCGTACACTTTAAATAGAGTTTTTTTTTATTTTTTTGCAGCTTTAATTGAGTTTATTGGTACATTTTAGGGATACAGTACAGTTACATTCATTGTTGGGATCTTGTACCTCTACATGACCGGTCTTGGTTCAATAGAGTTTTTAATCTCCTGAACATCTGTTTGAATCTGTTTTATGGATTCCATTTCCTTCCCCTCTTGGGCATTCATTGTTTCCATTTTTTCTTATCCTGAGTCTTCATGGTTTCTATCATGGTCTTAAACCCATCTATTTTTTTTGTCAGTTTCTGTTCTAGAGTCTCGAATCATGACTTCCATTTTGCTCACCATCTCTATGGTTAACTGGGAAATTATTTCTGATTTGAATTTTTCTAGAGCCTGATTGATCTGTTTTGTTACCTCCTGTGCTATGGGTCCAGGGTGTCATGCTGCTTCATTATCAGACTTTTCATCCTCAATTATCCTACTGTTTGCCATTGGTGAACTGTCTTTGTGTCTTGCTTAAGTGTTTTCTCATTTTTATTTTTGTTTTTGGGTTGTCCTTGGTTTAATTTCTGGGTATTACTTAAATCTTCCTGATAGAGTTGTGTTTTCTCTTTTGATTCTCTAATGACTCATAGACATCCTCATTTTCATAGTATTGGAGAAAACAACTCATTAAATCAATCACAATCTTTTATCCCTATCAATACATTCAGCAGCCCAATAGGATCAAGCACAGCTTACAAATTGACCACTTGTGCTAGTCATTTATCTATCACCTTTAAACTGTGTGAATTAAATTAATATTAAGAAGCAGCTCAAAATATGTTTGTAGTGAATACACTTTTCAATATACCATCTTTACATTTAGGATGGGGGGTTAGACTGAGTTAGGATGAGAGGAGTAGATAAGTGAAAGAACTGGAGCAGGTTTGAAGTGAAACCACAGGACGTAGAATGACCTTACTATCTTTATGAAGCTATTAACTTCAGAGTGGATAGACAGAGTGCAGAGATAAGGACAAGAACATATCCCCTGAACAGTAACAGTTGCTTGCCTTCCCTTGAAGCTACAGAGCCATGAGTGAGGTAAAATGACAGGAGAAAGGAACATAATGAGGAAAAAAAAAGAAAGAAAAAATAATAAAAGAAGAAGTCTGAGTTAGGGCAGGAGCAGGAATAAAAAGGGAGATGAGGGATAGTATGGTGGAGCAAGAGACTGAGTTGGAGAGAGAGAAGACAGAAAAAAGAAAGAACTTTTAGGGGGAATGAGGAAAAGAAAAAAAGAATTTGAAGGGTCTCTTTGAGACTGTGTCTCTATTGTCATATTATACCACATGTACAGCCATATGCAGAACCAAATCTCCTGGTCTCGCTAGCCAATGGCAGGTCCCCACGACTCAGACTGATATCAGTCCACAAGGCCTAACTTGAGTTTCCCAACCCGCAGGGTTGAGCTCCACTCAGTTCTATTACAGGTTTCCTCTACCCTTTCTTTAAAGATGTTCAAAGTTGGGAGCTCAGAAAACTACCCTTCATGACCACCTATGCCTCTGCAGAGTGGATCCAAGGACTGCCCCAATCAGGAGGTTTGAGAATGGGGGGGCAGGTCGTGGTGGTGTTTCAAGGGCTCCTGTGAGGCTACCTCCTTACTAGATCTGGTGGCACACAGTTGGGGAGGTCGCACACCCGCCAGGTGGGCCTGAGTAGGCAGCTGGAGAGACCTCCTTTGGGGTCCTTCCCATCTTTTTTTTTTTTTTTGAATCATAACAGTAAGATTTTGAATTAGTCCAAAAGATCATCTGATTCTCCATCCTTTTGTATTTAATCTTACAGTGGCTTCTGGTTCAAAATGTTGGAATTATTTTGATAATGGTCCCAGTTTCAGGATCCTCTCTGATCAGTTTCTAGGTCCTGCTGGTCTATTGTTGGCAATGTATCTTGAATGAGTTCTTTCTCATTTCCTCTAAAGCTGTAGACCTTGTTTTGTCCTCCATCACTGTGTGTTGAAATTATTGGGACAATATTGCAGCTCAGTTTCTTTTCGGTTCATTTTCTTGTAGTTTTTAAAATACAACACATTTTCTAAGATATTCATTAGTTTTATATTCTTTTTAAGAATTTACTTTCCTGATATTATAGCTTACATTTAGATGTTCCCTCAAAGCCTCATGTGGATGAGGTGGAGTTTTCTTCTTTAGAGATGCTGAATTTGGAATGTGTGATGCTGAGATTAAAAGCACGTGGCTACTAAACCACTATACATAAGTGATTGGTTTGGCATCGCCCTAATCCCACTAGTCTGGATGGAATAAAAGTGGCAGAAAGTCACTCTTAAGGTCCATTGTTGCTTTAGCTGTCTTCTACCACCATGAATTGTTGCCCCTCTGCCATGTGCCACCCTGCCTTGGAGCTGGATGATTATGGGTTGAAACCTCTATGAACTGTGAACTAAATAAACCTTTTCCCCTTTAAGTTTTGGTGTCAGGTATTTTGTCTCAGCAATGAGAGAAAAGTAACTAAGACACCTGATCAATATGAATACTTCTGTTTAAAATTAAAGGACATGACTTCTTTTCCTTTATCTACCTATTCATGTCATTTCTTAGTGATAACCTTTCCTTTCCAGACAAGTCTTACAGTAATGAGGCACTTTCCCCACCTTTTAAGGTAATTTCTTAATTTATAACTAGTTCACTTTACAAGGGTAGCTGCATTTTTTTAGGTTTTTTTTTTTTTTTTTTTTTGGTGGTACCAGGGATCAAACACAGGCCCTTGCACTTGAGAGGCAGGTGGCAGAACCACTGAGCCAAATCCCCAGCTAGGCTGCATTTTTTTCTTTAAAAAATTTGTGTATTCTATAATATATACTAGTTACTATCATTTTGGGGGGGTGGTTTGTATATATAACAACTTTTGATCATTTGATCACTTTATCCCCCTTCTCTATCCCTATATTTCCCCTCTCCATCTCCTTTTCCATCCCCAACAAACGTGCCTTTTAGTTTCCTACCATCTCTTCTTTAACTCTTCATGTTGGTGGTTTTTCATATAAGAGAAACCAAGCAGCATTTAACTTTCTATGTCTGATGTAGTTCACTTAACTTTATGATCTCAAGTGCCATCTGTTTTCATGCAATTGGCATGATGTCATTTTTTGTTATGATTGAGTAGTTTCTATTGTGTACATATACAATTCTTTCATTATCTGTTTGTCTGTTGATGGACATCTAGCTTGTTTCCAGAGCTTAGCTGTTGTGAGTTGCGCTACTATAAATGTAAGTATGTATGAATCACTATAGAAAGATGTCTTTTTCTCTTTGGGGAATGTACCCAGGAGGGGCATGGCTGGATCAAATTTCTTCAGCTGTTTCTCATGAAGCAATGGTCATGGATGGAACCTAATTGGCAAGTTTATCTTAAAATACCTAAAATAGCTGGATGTGGTGGCACATATATGAACCCAGCAGTCTTGAAGGGTAGGTCATGAGGATAGTGAATTTGAGGCCAGATTTGGCAATTTAGTGACCTAGCAAGACCCTGTGTCAAAATAAAACTGAAAAGGAGTTGGAATTGGTTCAGTGAGAAGGTCCTGTGTTCAACCCCCAGTGCTACACATACAAAAAAATCTGGAATAACAGTATGAATACCACAAAGCTTATTTCTGTAATGGACCAACATCTCCTGGGATCTCCTAGGCCTTTTTTGGCAAACAGAGCTTATGGCTTATGGACTTACTGAGCTACTGGGATAAACCTATATCTATCTATAAAGAAAAGAAGCAAAGGCTACTTGTTTAAAAAAATAAGTTAAAAAGGAACTGCCCTGGCAGGAAAGGAGGTTAATTCAGGTCATGTGTGCTGTTTGAAATTAGGTCTTTCTTGACTCCAGGGCAATGTGTTCATCATATTTTTCCAAAAAGACTAAAATTCAGGAAAATATAAGTGGAGTAATTATCTCTTAAAACAACTGGCATTAGGGGATGGACTTGATTAGTGGCAGAGAAATGACCTGCTTACCTAGTGGTGAGCACATTCCTCCAAGGGGCTGGATTTTGTGCCTTCAGCTTTCTCTCTGTGGCTATGGGCAGCACCCTCTATTATTAGGCAAATACCATTGTTGCATGGAAATGCAGTCTCTCTCCTTTAAAAGCCAGTAATAATTATTCATAACCAAAGAATTTCTCACTTTGATAAATCTGTGGGTGGGCTCTAAATCCAATAATTAGCAACACTCCTTTCCTGGTTAGTATATTGGAATTCTAGTTTGTCTCTTGAAATACTTCAAAATGGCCTTCTATTGTAAGATTGGGTTAAATTATTCTAAACAAATGCTCTTATCCATAGTATTTCATGGAAATGTAACTTAAAATGCCAACACCTCAGCACATTAAGGTGGATCTGTCCATTGGCAGGACAAAATAATCATTTGTTTAATCTTTAAAAGTATCTGTTCATAGACATTAATTGCCATGTCACTTACACTCCTTGAAACAGCATCACTCGACAAAGACACATATTTTAATTTGTTTGCTGTGTCTGGTCCTATTACATTTGATATTGAGTATTGTCTTCAGTGAAAGTCTCAGCAACTGTGAGTAGCTGGCTTTGTTGTGCAAACTGTAATGTCTCCAAATAGAACATTTTGGGAATAATTGCATTTATATAATATTAGGAATATAAGTCTTTTAAAAGTTGAAGGCATCAGATTTTCAATGTGAGCACAGCAGATCTCATTGCTGCCGACTAGCTTTTCTGGGATGGATGCATTTATTTTTGAGGTCAGTTGACAATGTGGAGGGCTTTATATCTGCAGCTGACTAAACTTTATAAATCTACGAAAAATTTTTAAGAAAATAAGTGGTAGCATATACAATTCTTGGATATTTTCTTAGGATATTTTTCGTTAAAAAGACCTGTTCTTAAAAAAAGATTTTTACTTTCACTACAATTTTGAGAATCATCCAGTAAAGTAAGGAAATATTTCTTATGAAACTTTATTTTAGATACTTTCATATAAGGATACATAATGTGTATAAACCCATATATAATTGAAGTATAAGAAAATTCTGTAGAACTTTATAACTAACTGATGGATTAATGAATTTTTGTGTGCTTATTTATTATATATTTGGTAAGTATCATTTTCTAGGCAGTATGCTAGACTCCAGGGATATAACTAGAAGTAAAACACTACTGTTCTGTATAAACTCAAAATTTAAAAGAAAAAAATTTGTGAAGGTGTGATTATAATACAGCAGTACTGAGATAAATGTACTCAAATTATTATGTAATCCCAGAACATCTCACGCTTAACTCTACCTGGAAAATTCAATGATTGACTTAGTGACAACCTCATTAAGTCAGAGTTCAAATGGTTATAAGTTCATCCTTCTTATCTTGACCTTGAAAATAGATAATAATTGGGGCCAGGGATTTAGTTCAGTGATACTGCCACCTGCTGTGCAATAGCAAGGTCCTGAGTTCAATAACTGGTACAGAGAGAGAGAGAGAGGGAGAGACAGAGAGAGAGAGAGAGATCAAGAGCGATGTTGTGAGCAAAATATCGGGGAGAGAGAGAGAGAGAGAGGGAGAGACAGAGAGAGAGAGAGAGAGAGAGAGAGAATAACTTGCCATTAAAGTCCAGTGGCCTGAGTAGTGTAATATGGCCCTCTTGGCTTGCCATAGCCAAGGGAGCTGAGGAACTGCAGAGCTCTGGAACATTGATTCCCTCACCATAATGTTGGTCATGCAGTTCTATCCTCTGCATTCAAAATTCCTCAAAATTGATATGTCTATTCACTTTACCAGCCTATTCCTATTCACAGGCTTAAATATTTCTCAGAGGTACTTTCCCTGGCCTCTTAATATAAATCACGTTACTCTCATGAAGTTCATTAAACCTTTTAATCTTCCTCCATTGCCTTTTACAGTTTAAAGAATCATTTGTGTGTTTTATTATCCAAATATCAAGAACTGCATCTGTCTTTTACTGTTTCATTTTCAGAACCCAAATGGCATATACTATATGTTTGATAAATTCTTATGAAATGAATTTTGTAATGTATGCAACAGCATATTCTGAGACAGATAGTACTGGAAGAAAGACCCTACCCTTCAGAAGATGCAACACTAGTTCTTATATATTTTACTTTCTGGCTTTTTGACAAACATTTATCTGCTATTTGTTGTTACTCTGAACTAATTCTGTGCATAGTCAATCATGAGGGTCTAAAATCCAGGGATAGCCATTAAATAGTCTTCCTCATTCTTTGCCGAACAGCTTCTAGTCTTGGTTTGTGTAATAACCCATCTTGTCCCTTATCAGTCACTTCATTCCATTTGGTGATGCTATAATTTTCTGATTCTAAGAATATTTGCTAAAAGGATTTTATTTAAAAATTTTTGCCAATGAACCAATAAAATTAATTTTAAAAATTTCAATTTATTTGTTGAAAAATATATATCTTAATTGGCACATAGTAATTATACATATTTATGGGTACGATGTTACATTTAATACCTGAGTGTAATGTGTAGTGTGATCAGATAAGAATAATTAGTGCATCTATCACCTCAGATATATGTGTCACAATCAAAATTACAGTGAATTTTGCTACTGAGTGCCATCTAATAGAAAGGCAGTGACCCTCAATAGAAGAAGCAGTGTGTTGAACAGTTTGTGACAAGTTTCAACTTGTTCATTTTAGTTAGTTGTGAGAGATGTGTTTTAAAGTGTGTTGGATAGATCATGAACAATACATTCCATTGGAGTTGCCTGATTATTCTGCTTCATATTTTAGCTTTTTATGAAACATTATCATGGGAAATGAAATTTGGGTCTATTGCTATGATCCTGAAACCAAGCTTCAGAGTTCTCAGTGGAAATAACCCATTTCTCATGCAAATCATAATGTGTCAATAGAGAGCCACATCAAGGTTGTAAAAAATACTGGTTGTATTTTTTGACCTTATGCAATTGTTTGAAATCTAAATATCATAAAGCTTATTATTTTAAGACATGATATGCTTAGAAAATGGTCTGGGAAATGGGACAAAGGTTTTATCTGTCATCATGACAGTGCTCCATGTCCCACATTCCTTCTGGTATGGCAATTTCTGTAAAATAGAACCATTATAATGTGTCCTCATCCACATTATTCACCAGATATGGCACTGTGCAACTTCTGGCTCTTCTCCAAAGTCAAAATGACCATGAAGATAAATATTTTGGTTTGATTTAGGACACCAAGACAACAATGACAGTTCAACTAAAGACATGAAAGAGGACTTCTGGAACTGCTTCAGAAAGTGGTGAGAACGATGGGATAAGTGCATTTGAAGTGAGGGGGGAGTATTTTGAGAGGGATCAATGGTAATGTGTCTTCTACTGTAATAAAATAAATATGTAAATATTCACCATAGTATTTGATCACATCTCATATGTCCTTTCTTTTCATTGCTCACATCTCATGTATCACTCTACTGGCTACTTTGAAATATTTAATTTGTTGATAGTTACAGTTATCCTAATGTGCAATAGAACATTAGGAGTTATTTTTCTATCTAGTTGCACCCCAATACCCAGCAACCATTTCCCATCCGTCCCTTTCCCACATCCTTCCCAGGCTCTGGTAACCACTATTCTATTTTCTACCTCTTTCAGATCAACTTGTTAGCTCCTGCATATAGTGAAAGCACACAGTATTTGTCTCTCTTCGCCTGATTCATTTCAATAATGTAATGACCTCCAGTTCCATGTATGTAAAAGTATTTTAAACTAAAATGGTCCAAGCGTTGCTTTGTTTTGACTGATGGTGCAAATATTCTTGCAGTTTATTTTCACCAGCAGCAGTGGTTGTAACTAACATTTTGTAGTAACTGGTTATTTATAGGATGCCTGTCGTTAGGACTGGTTTTTCCCAGAAAAAGTTTCAGGGGAGGGGAATCAGATTGTGAAAATGAAGGCATTAAATGAAAATATCAAAACTGAGGATGTAAGAATTATCAGGAGAAGATAGTCCTTGATAAAAAAAACTCAAATTAAAATAAATAAAAGTCAGGATCTTGGATAAAACCAACCCAAAATAGTCAGTGCTACAAAAATTTAACATTCAAAAAACTCCTAAAACTATTATGGTATCTTCTTTTTATAATATGGAAGAGTGACTTAAAGCAGCAACACTTACATTATATGGTCTACACAGAGCACATATCTGGTTACCACATCTTATCCTTATTGTTATTCATCAGTCAGTCTTCTTGGTTTTAAAGCATAGTCTTTGAGCTTTTTGGCAGGAATGGTCCATGTGTTAAGGGCTTGGTCTGCAGTATGTGGTGCTATGGGTGGTGGTAGAACCTTAGGAGGTGGGCCTAGTTGAAAGAAGTTAGGTTATTGGTGGTCTGCCCTTGAAGGGGATTTTAAGACCCTTCATCTCTATTTGTTTCCTGGCTACCATGAGGTAAGTAGAACTCCATGTGCTCCTGCCACAATGTACTGTACCGCTCCAGGCCCGAAGCAATGGGGCTAAGTAACCAGGGGCTGAAACTGCTGAAACAATGAACCAAAATGAATCTAGCTTCCTTTTAAGTTGATTATTACAGGTATTTTAAAAACAATGACAGAAAGCTAAAAAGTTCTTAAGTCCAGTCAATTTTACATGGTATCCTATACAGACTGGTTAAATAAGCTTTAATAGTATAGTATTAGAACTTATCCTGCCATTTCTACACAAATCAATTAAAGATCTTAGAGTATCTTCTGTGCAAAAATAGCCATAATGCTCTCTCAGTGCTGTATGAGTTTTTATGATATATACAAGAGACACGTGAAAACAAAACATATAGGATTTCTTAAGGGACCTGGCTTAGGATGCTGTCCCACAGGGCAGTTCAGGTGATCACCTACTGTTGGGGGCATTTCTACAGAGATTTTTGGGGAAAATTATTTCATAATTTAAGTATGACAATAGCTGTCTAAGGCCCAGTGTTGTTTTGCCCAAGAGCCAGCTATGGCATGGGGAAGCATAACTCTGTTTCATCTCTGGTCACAACTAAGGCTGCAATGGCCTGTGGTGCTCATTTGCAAGATAACAGCTGCTGAAGACATCCTGGTTCCTTGAGAACCCTATAATAATACAAAAGAGAAAGGTTTCACCTGGAGAGGAATGAATTTCTTATCAGCTCATCTCATCCCATCTACAGAGGTGGGAGTGCTCTCCTTTCCTCACTCATCAGCATGAGATTTGCATTGGCATAGGATCAAACATGAGATCAGCACTGGTCCCAAGTTATCCAATGCTCTCTCCAATTATTGTGTACACCCAATAACGAGTGGCTAGCTTGGAGAGTCTTTATTGTTGCCCACTCTGAGGCACTGACCTCCCTGACCTCCCACATGCTTTGAAATTACACAAGTCTCTATTGTCTTTTTTCTTTGGCCCTTTCTGTCCCCCTTTCTAGATAGTCAGAGGAAATTGGCCTCTGATAATCTACCTAAGGTGTTTTTTGCAGAGCAGCACTGTATGAGAGAGAGGTGGTAGTTCTTACTGTCCAAGAGAGAAACGTAAGGATAAATAGACAGGGGAAATTGACCTTAATGGGTCAGTTAAAATTTAGCAGAAGCACACTTCTAAAATAATTCACCACCAAAGTTAATGTATTGTTAACGGATGGAAATATTTTTTTGTGTGTTCTCATGTGTAGTTGCCACAGATTGAGTAAAGACTAAGATTGCAGAGAAGGAGTGGGACAGAGAGCCCTTGATGTGGACTCCGAAGGAAAACTTGGAGTCAGGACAGGTCTGGCCTAAAGGTTGATCTTAACAGAAAAAGAATGTCTCTAGTCTGGTTAAGTTAATATAATCTTATGTAGGTTGGTAAGAAATAAGTGTTAGTGACAGAGTTGATGTTCTTGGAGCTGTCAGAATCCTGTCCAGAGATGACAGGGGGCTTTTGTGATTACCCAGCAAGTGACTGAAACTGATAGATGGGACAGAGAGTAGCTGGATACAAAAGACTGCTTTAAAGAAACTGCCTACTTAGAAATCATGAGAACAGACTCAAGATAAAATTCTTGCAATTTCCTTATAGAATTGCTTTACTGATTAATTCTTATTCTAGTAATGGATATAATAGGAAATTCCTTGTGAACTTAAAAATAATGGTTGAACTTCTAGGGATAGAATTTTGTTTCCTGTTTAGATATAAAAATACATCAACTTTATACAACCTTCAAGGGAGAAGATTTGCTTATTCACTGCCACCAAATTAATTGGCATCTGAAACTATCTAGTAGGACTTTTGTCCTGGGGTAAGGTGGTAAAATATCAGTTAAAACTGTTGCTGTTGTGAAGGTCATCAAAAGAGAAAAATCAACTGAATGCATAATGTACTCTGTGTGTGTGTGTGTGCAGGTGTGCACATATGTGTGTGTTTGTGTATTTAAATCCAAGTTTGAGGGATTTAGTTAAGTTTAACCAAGTGTGTTATTGATTATCTTTCTTGACTACTAATAAAAAAAATCTAAAGCTTCATTTATTTGGAACTTCTGTAGACATAATTTCCTTTGATATCCATAAGAGCTGCTATAATTTGGATTCAGAATATCCCCCAAAAGCCAATGTGTTAAAGGCTTGGTCTTAGTGCTTTTGAGTAGTAGAAACTTGAAGAAGTGGGGCCTAACTGGAGGTTATGTGGTTATTAGGGGAATGTACTAGGGCACTGGGACACCCATCTCTTTACTTTTTTGCATCCTGGCCATTATGTGAATATCTTTGCTCTCCTACACCCTCCTTGGCATGATGTACTGCCTCATCACAGATCCAAAAGCAACAAGGCCAACTGATCATGGCTAGAACATCTAAAACTGTCGGGCAACACAAGTCTTTTCTCTTTATAAGTTGATTCTCTTAGACATTTTGAAATTGAATGTAGGTATTAGAAAATGAACACAGAATCCTAGCAAGAGGTGTTATTGTTAAAATTTCTTCTACTTCCCTGAGGTTGGGCTCTTTGAACATGAGTAATCACAGAGTGAGGGATGGTGACTATGGCAGAAATTCCATGTACAATTCCATGTAAGGGTGTTGTGAAGGAGCTGTTGAAACTGAATAAGTGAGTCAAATCTAAAATTTTAAAGTACATCAAGGTCCAAAATAATCAAAAGGGCATTTGGGAAAGTATTAAAAATCCAAGGAAACCAGAGGAATAGACAGAATCAGGAATAAATGGAGCTCACCTAAGAGAGAATGATGGAGTGGGGATGTGAAGATTATATGTCCGACATACAAGAGAACCCTTGTTCTCACTGAAAGATGACTCATGAAAGCTTCAGTGAAATTCTTTCAGTCACACAATAAAGAACAAGAATTTGTATTGCCTTTGGCAGATTTCTATGTTAAGGTTACTTTCAATATTTTGTATAACCCATAAAGATAAAGTACTTCTTAGTTCCTGAGGTGTACTTTTGTACTAATTTAAATGTAAGAGTTTTGATAAAATAACTACTATGTTTGCATCTATTAACTAACATCTTTGTAAATTTTACCTTTCTAAATCATTATTTTTAGATAAGATTTTATAATTGGCTCTGAGTAAATATACATTTTTAGTTAATAACATATATATGAATTAATAATTATAAGGAGTATTTTCAAGTCCTCAGTGTTTTTATTTTTCTTTAATCTTATCCTAAACAGAAATACTGAAGCTTATATGAAACATGAAATTGGATCTAGGGAATAGATATAGTAATTTGAAGTAACTTGAGAGAAGGTAGACGATATGAACACACATTGAAGTAAGTCGGAAGATGCGATCACAACAGCTTGCCTATCTCTACATTATAAAATCTATTTTCTATTTATTTAAAAAATCCTTATGAGAGATCCTGGTGAGTAGGGGTATGGACCAGAGTGGCTCAGCTACAGGAAGATCCCAGCCAGGCTTCTGCTCAGAGAATGGCAGCTTGAGCACACAGGCCAAGGCCAAAGTACTGCCCAGAAAAGAGCTGCACAGGTGCATAAACATCACCTAGAGGCTCACCCCATACCATTAGTAAGTGTGTAAATATCCTTGTGAACAGCAGTGTGGATGAGAGCAGCCTGGCCCCAGGAAGGTCCAAACAGGGCCCCATTTTGATCCCCACTACTTGGGTACATGAGTCCAAGTCCAGGGCCCACCTAGAGAAGAACTTCACAGACACAAAAACATGAGCCAGAGGCTTGCCCTGATACCATTGGTAAGTGTGCAGAATCCCTAGCCAGAAGCCTGATTAGACACCACAGCCTGGGGTATACAACACCTAGTGAAAGGCCCTCTCAGACAACAGCTATATAGGTGGGCAGGCCCTAGCCAGAGGCATGCCTAGATACATCCAAAGTGTGCACAGCCCCAGTCAGAAGACTGCCCAGACAACAGGTCAGCTCAGGGATCCAGAAAGCAATCACTCTGAACCCAGGAACTGGTGCAGTAGTGAGTAAAAGAGAAAAGGCCACTCAGTGGTTTCCTGAGAATTGAAGACTACTAGGTGAACAAAAATTTGCCTCAACAAAGGCAAAACAGGCTGCATCTGTTGAAATGAGAAGACAGATAAACAAGTCTCAAAACTACTCATTCAGATCACCTAAGGCAACACCAAAGGGACATGAGAAGGAACAGCTTGATACTCAACTACCTGGACTCCCAGAACTGGCAACAATTAGAGGATCTGGTAAAAATGAAATCAGAAATAATTTCTCAGATAACAATAGAGATTGTTCCCATAGTGCAAGACATGATTAATAAATCTAGAGCAGACACAGATAAAAGAAATGGATTTGAGGAACATGATGGAATCCCAACATAGGCAACAAATGGAATCCATAAAACAGATGCAAATAGATTTCCAGGAGATAAGAAAGTCCACTGAAAGTTTATGCAGCACAATGAGCCAATGTGAAGAAAGAATATCAGATATAGAAGACAGGATTGCAATTAATGACCAGGAAAAGAAAATTTTCTTAACAATTTTAAGGAGCATGAGAAATATATCCAGCAGCTTCTAGATGATGAAAAGAAGCATAATATAAGATTTATCAGAGTTGGGCTGGGGATTTAGCTCAGTGGTTCTGTTGCCTGCCTTGCAAGCATAAGTTCCCAAGTTTGATTCCTGGTACCAAAACAAAACAAAACAAAAACCAAAAACCAAAACCCAAAAAACAACAAAAAAACAAATAAACCAAAAACTGATCAGAGTCAATGAAGAACAGGAGAGAGTTCAGAGGACATAAAAAACTGTTCACAGAAGTAGTGGCAGAAAACTTCCCAAGCATGGAAAAGAACTCAACATACAGATAAGTGAGTCATAAAGGACTCCAAATAGCCATGATCAAACAAAACAACAACAACAACTCTATACATAGGCATACAGTAGTTAAGATTCCAGAAATCCAGAAGGAGAGCAAAATTTTACAAGCAGTTAGAAAGAGAGAAAAAACAAAAACAAATCATATACAAAGGAAAGCCCATCAGAATCACAGCAGACTTTCCAACAAAAGCCCTCAAGGTAAGAAGAGCTTGGAGTGATGTATTTTAAGCCATAGAAGAAAACAACCTCCAACCCAGGTTTGATGTACTCTGCAAAACAATCTTTCAAAATTAATGTAGAAATAAGATACTTTCATGAGAAACAGCTGAAGAACTTCATGAGTACCATACCAAAAAATTTTAAAAAATATCCTAGGAAAAGACAGTGAAGATCACAACCTCAGGAAACTCAGCAGAACCAATCCATCAGGCAGGACAAGGCATTAAATACAGCTGGGGATTTAGCTCAGTGGTTTGGTGGCCTGCCTTGCAAGTGCAAGTAAAAAAAAAAAAAAAAAAAAAAAAAAAAAAAAGACATTAAATGCAAAGGGGGAGAATTCAACAAAAAGAAAAGTCATGAAAAGGATAAGCCAATATATATCAGTTATAACCATCATTGTAAATGGTCTCAATTCACCAGTCAAAAGAAATAGACTGGCAGAATTGGTCAAGGGGCAAGATTCAGCATTATGCTGAATAAAAGAAACTCATAGATTTAAAGTTAAAGGGTGGAAAACAATACTCCATCTGACAGAAACACCCCCAAAGCAGGAGTAGCTATCCTCTAGGCAGATCAAGTGGACTTCAAACCATCACTGATTAAAAGAGACAAAGGACACTACATTCATTTTTTTTTTAATTTTATTTTATTGAGTTTATTGGTACATTTAGGGATACAGTACAGTTACATTCATTGTTGGGATCATGTACCTTTACATGGCAAGTCTTGATTCTCATTTTTTTCCCCTTACCTCTGCCCTCCCTTCACCCCCTCCTCCCCTCCCCATCTACAAACACTTTATTTTCATCTTTTCATTCTCTCACATTTTTTTCTTTTCCCTTTTTGTTCTTCCCCTACGTATCACACCTTCCCTACACCTTTAG
>NW_022900917.1:45158395-45187109 GCF_012274545.1 Fukomys damarensis
GAAGTTTCTATTGTTTCTTGTACTATTGATGTCTAGTTTGATTGCACTATGATCTGATAATATACAGGGGATGACTTCAATTTTTTTGCATTTATTTAGACCTGTTCTGTGAGCCAGTATGTGGTCTATTTTGGAGAATGATCCATGTGCAGCCGAAAAGAATGTATATTCTGGTTTTTGGGGGTGGAATACTCTATAAACATCTATTAAGTCCATGTGTTCCAAAGCTTGGTTCAGTTGTATTATTTCATTGTTGATTTTTTGCCTAGTAGATCTGTCAATTTGTGATAGTGGGGTATTTAAATCCCCCTCTACAATTGTATTAGTGCTTATTTGGTTTTTCATGTTATTTAATATTTGTTTTATATAGTTGGGGGCATTTGTATTTGGTGCATATATGTTTATGATTGTCAGCTCTTCCTCTTGAATTGTTCCCTTTACAAGGATGTAGAAAGGACACTACATTCTTGTAAAGGGAGCAGTCCAAGAGGAAGAGATGACAATCATAAATATATAAGCAACAAACACTAGTGTGTTCAACTATATAAAACAAATACTAATGGACATGGAAAATCAAATAAGCACTAATACAATAGTAATGGGGGAACCTCAATACCCCACTGTCACAACTAGATAGATCAACTTGTCAAAAATTAACAGTGAAATACTAGAATTCAATCAAACTCTTGAATAAATAATTATAACATATTTTTACAGTGTTCCATCCCACAAAATCAGAATATACATTCTGGGGTTGTTCTCCACAATAGACCACATACTTGCTCATAGAATGTGTTAAGGAAGTGTAAAGGAATTAAAGTTATCACCTGTATATCATCAGACCATAGTGCAATAAAATTGGAGATCAATAGCAAAAGAAACTGCAAGAATTTCACAAACACATGGAAATTGAACAACACACTTCTGAATAATGGATGGTTTACAGAGGAAATTAAAGAAATCAGTTTCTATAATTAAATGACAATGTTAATACAACATATCAGAATCTAGGCAAACAATGAAAGCAGCATTACAAGGGAAAATCATAGCAGTGAATACTCATATCAGGAAAACAGAGTGCTCAGTTGAACAATCTGATGCTGAATCAAAAGCTTTTAAAAAAAGAAGACCAGGACAAACCAAAGCTATTATAAGGGGGAAATTATAAAGATCAGAGAAGAAATCAATGCAATGGAGACTAAGAGAATGATACCAAAAAATCAATGAAGCAAAGAGTTTGTTCTTTGTAAAAATAAAAAAAAAAATCTATAAATCCTTTGCTGATCTTATAAAAAAAAAAAAACAAAGGCCCAAGTCCATGAAATTAGGAACAAAAATGTTGAAATTACAATAGACCCAGCAGAAATCCAGAGGATCTTCAATACCTACTTTGAGACCCTATACTCCAATAAGATGGAAAACACAAAAGAAATGGATGGATTCCTACATAGATATGGATTAACAAAGTTGAACAAAGACCTAAAAATTCTAATCAACACAATATCAATCAATGAAATTGAAAACATAATTAAAATCTTACCAAAGAAATGCCCAGGCCCTGATGGCTTCATGGTTAAATTATACAAGACATTTAGAGAGGAACTAGTGCCACTACTGTTTAAACTCTTCAATGAAATTGAAAGTAAAGCAATACTCCCAAATTCATTCTTGGAATCAAGTGTCACCTTGATCCCCAAAGCAGAGAAATACCCAATTAAAAAGAGAACTAGAGTAAGGACCCAAGGACCCCGGAAGAGGTCTCTCCAGCTTCATGCCTGGGCCCACCCAGTGGGTGCACTGTAAGACTTAAAGTCTCACTTCCACTCCACAGAGCATAAACAGCCAACGGCCTCCACGATGCTGGGCCCTAACACCTGGCGAGGCTCCAGGAGCTCGATGGAGAAACGAGAAACCCAGGAAGGAACACACCAGGCTAGATGGTAAAGAGACCTTTATTATTCTGGGCAGATGGCACTCCCAGAGCCAGGTAGCTCAGAGAGGCAACTGTTCAAGGGCTGAGGTACTTTTTATAAGGTTTTTCTAAACAAAGAGTCAGGGAATTCACAGAACAAGACTGCAAGCACATTGTTTATCTTATGTAGGAAATGTTCTATGGTCACCTTTTGTCAAACCATTTGCGGGGGGGCTGTTAAGCAATGGGCGGGGGGGCTGTTAAGCAATGTAGCAATTAGCATATGAATAAGCACAGTGTGGTCTATTAGCATGGAGTCACTTTAACTTATTCAAGTCTTACAGCATGACCTGCCCAACTGCACTCCACCAGATCCAGTAAGGAAGGTAGCTGCCCTGGGTACCCTTGAAGCACCCCCCACCCCTGTTCTCAAACCTCCTGATTGGGGCAGTCCTTGGATCCACTCTGCAGAGGCATAGGTGCTCAGGAATTGGAGATTTCTAAAGCTCCCAACTTTGAACATCTTCAGAGAAAGGGCAGGGGAAACCTGTAATAGAACTGAGTGGAGTTCAACCCTGTGGTTTGGTAGGCTCAAGTTAGACCTTGCGGACTGAGGTCAGTCTGAGTCGTGGGGACCTGCCATTGGCTAGCCAAGATCAGGGGATTCTGTTCTTCATATGGCTGTACAGGTGGTATAATATGACAACAGAGACATAGTCTGAAAGAGGCCCTTCAAATTCTTTTTTTTTCTTTTCCTGATTCCCCCTAAAATTTCTTTCTTTTTTCTGTCCTCTCTCTCCAACTCAGTTTCTTGCTCCACCATACTATCCCTCATCTCCCTTTTTATTCCTGCTCCTGCCCTAACTCAGACTTCTTTTATTATTTTTCCTTTTATTTCTTTATATTCTTTTCTCCAGTCATTTTACCTCACTCATAGTTCTGTAGCTTCAAGGGAAGGCAAGCAACTGTTACTGTTAAGGGGATATATTCTTGTCCTTACCTCTGCACTCTGTCTATCCCCTCTGAAGTTAATAGCTTTGTAAAGATAGTAAGGTCGTGCTACATCCTCTGGGTTCACTTCAAATCTGCTCCAGGTCTTTTACTTATCTACTCCTCTCATCCTAACTCAGTCTAACCCCCCATTCTAAATGGTAAAGATGCTATATGGAAAAGCATATTCACTGCAAACATATTTTGGGCTGCTTCTTGATATTAATTTAATTCACATGGTTTAAAGGTGATAGATTAATGACTACCACAAGTGGTCAATTTGCAAGCTGTGCTTGATCCTATTGGGCTGCTGAATGTATCAGTTTGGATAAAAGATTGTGATTGATTTAATTAGTTGTTTTCTCTGATATTATGAAAATGAGTATGTCTATGAGTCATTAGAGCCTCAAAAGCAAAAGCACAACTATATCAGGAATATTTAACTAATACCCAGAAATTTAACCAAGGACAAGCCAAAAACAAAAATTAAAATGAGAAAACACTTAAGCAAGACACAAAGACAGATTTACAGTTCAGCAATGATAAACAGTAGGACAAAAGAGCATGAAAAGTCTGATAGTGAAGCAGCAGGACACCCTGAACCCATAGCACAGGAGGTAACAAAACAGATCAATCAGGCTCTAGAAAAATTGAAAGCAGAAATAATTTCCCAGTTAACCATAGAAATGGTGAGCAAAATGCAAGTCATGATTTGAGACTCCAGAACAGAAACTGACAAAAAAAATAGATGAGCTCAAGACCATGATAGAAGCCATGAAGACTCAGCATAAGAAAGAAATGGAAACAATGACTGCCCAACAGAGGAAAGAAATGGAATCCATAAAACAGATTCAAACAGATATTCAGGAGATTAAAAACTCTATTGAAAGTGTACGCAACAGAATAAAAGATTGTGAAGAAAGCATTTCAGATATAGAAGATAGGATAGTAGTCAATGACCATGAAAAAAGAGGTCTCTCAAAAACAGTAAGGGATCATGAGAAATCAATCCAACAACTTCTAGACGATGCAAAAAAAAATAATGTAAGACTGATAGGAATTCATGAAATAGCAGGAGAAAACACAAATGACTTAAAAAGCTCTTCACAGAATTAATGACAGAAAACTTCCCAAACAGAAGGGAATAATTAGACATACAGATAAGTGAGGCAGAAAGACTCAAACTAGCCACAATCCAAAAAAATCTACTCCTAGATATATAATAATCAAGATCCCAGAAATGCAACAGAAAAAAAAAAATACTACAGGCAGTAAGATAAAAGAAACAAATCACAGGCAAAGGAAAGCCCATGAGAATCTCAGCAGACTTTTCAACACAAACATTTAGGGCAAGGAGAGCCTGGAGTGAGGTATTCCAAGTCCTAAAAGAAAACAACCTCCAACTTAGACTGATGTATCCTGCAAAACTCTCTTTCAAAATAGATGGGGAAATAAGATACTTCCATGACAAAAATGACCTGAGAAATTTCATGAACACCAAACCAGCACTACAAGGAATTCTAAACAATATCCTAGAAAAGGACAATGAAGGTCACAGTACCATGAGGCCCAACAGAGCAAATCAAATAGGCAAGGCAAGAAACTAAAAGGAGAGGGGAGAAAAAGTAAAGAGTCAACAAAAGGCCAATAACATGACAATAATAAGTCAGAACATATCAGATGTAACCATCAATGTTAATGGCCTCAATTCACCAATCAAGAGAAATAGACTGGCAGAAAGGATTAAGAAGCAAAATCCAACAATATGTTGTATACAAGAAACACACCTAGTACAAAAAGGAAGCCCATAGACTGAAAGTGAAAGGATGGAAAACAATTCTCCACGTGTCAGGAGCTCAGAAAAAGCAGGGGTAGCAATCTTATTCTCAGACAAAGTAAATTTCCACCAAAACTCTTTAAGAGAGACAAAGAAGAGCACTACATACTTGTAAAGGGAACAATTCAACAGGAAGAGTTGACAATCATAAATATATATACATACCAAATATAAATGCCCCCAACTATATAAAACAAATACTAAGTAACATGAAAAACCAAATAAGCACTAATACAATTTTTGTGGGGGATTTAAATACCTCACTATCACAAATTGAAAGATCATCTAGACAGGAAATCAAAAATGAAATAATAGAACTGAACCAAGCTTTGGAACACAAGGCCTTAATAGATGTCTACAGAGTACTCCACCCCACAAAATCAGAATATACATTTTTTTCGGCTGCATAAGGATCATTCTCCAAGACAGACCACATATTGGCTCACAGAACAGGTCTGAATAAATGTAAAAGAATTGAAGTCATCCCCTGTATATTATCAGATCATAGTGAATCAAGCTGGACATCAATAGCACAAGAAACTGTAGGAACTTCACAAGTACATGGAAACTGAACAACACTGTCCTAAACAATCAATGGATTACAGAGGAAATTAGAGAAGAAATTAGACAGTTTTTACAAATAAATGAAAATGCCAATACAACATACAGGAATGTATGGGACACAAAGAAAGCAGTTCCACAGGGAAAATTCATAACATTGAATGCCCACACTAGAAAAACAGAGCGAGCTCAAATAAAAAACCTAATGATGAAACTTAGACTCCTAGAAAAACAAGAGAGGAAATTATAATGATCCAAGCACAAATCAATCCAATGGAAACTAAGAAAATGATACCAAAAATAAATGAAACAAAGTGCTGTTTTTTTGAAAGAATAAATAAAATTGATGAACCCTTAGCTAATCTTATAAAAAAAGAAGGAAAGAAAAGGATCAAATCCATGCAATCAGGAATGAAAAGGCAAAGTTAAAACAGATCCAAAAGAAATCCAGAAGATCATGCATACCTACTTTGAGAACCTGTACTCCAATAAAATGGAAAACACAGAAGAAATGGACAGATGTTTAGACACTTACGAATTATCAAAGTTAAACAAAGAAGATAAAAACATTTTGAACACCCCAGTTACAGTCAGTGAAATTGAAAATGTAATTAAAACTTTACCAACAAAGAAAAGCCTGGGCCCTGATGGATTCACTGCTGAATTTTATAAGATATTTAGAGAACTACAGCCATTACTCTTCAAACTTTTCAGTGAAATTGAAAGGGAAGCTATACCTCCAAATTCATTCCTGGAAGCAAGCATCACTGTGATTTCCAAACTAGGAAAAGATGCAACTAAAAAAGAGAACTACAGACCAATCTCCTTAATGAATATAGATGCAAAAATCCTTAAGAAGATACTAGCAAACAGAATACAGAGGATTATCAAGATTATCTTTATCCAGTTTCCAACTGATGGGCAAATAGGCTGTTTCCAAGTTTTAGCTATTACAATTTGTGCCGCTATAAACATGGGTGTGCATATATCTCTGTGATATGATTCTTTTAGTTCCTTTGGAAAGATACCCAGCAGAGGGATAGCTGGGTCAAATGGAACCTCCAGTCCCAGCTCTTTGAGGTATCTCCATATTGATTTCCATAGTGGTTGCACCAGTCTTCACTCCCACCAACAATGGAGAAGGGTTCCTTTCTCCCCACAACACTGCCAACATTTGTTATTGTGTGATTTCTTGATAGCAGCCATTCTTTGTGGGGTGAGGTGGAATCTCAGTGTTGTTTTCATCTGCATCTCTTGAATGATCAATGATGTGGAACATTTTTTCATATATTTACTTGCTGCTTTGACTTCTTTGCCTGAGAAATGTCTGTTCATTTCAGATGCCGATTTTTGAATCAGGTCTTTATATTTGGGGGGAGGGCTGATTGCTTTGAGTTCTTTATATATTCTTGATAATAGTCCTTTGTCTGAGGAACAGCTGGTAAAAATTTTTTCCCACATTATAGGTTGTCTCTTAGTTCTGCTGATGGTTTCTTTTGCAGTGCAGAAGCTTTTCAATAAGATCCCAGTTGTTGATTTTATCTGCTAGTTCCCATGCTACTGAGGATTTGTTCATAAAGTCTTTTCCTATACCAATGTCTTCCAGAGTTCTGCCTAACTTACCTTCCAGCAAGTTTAATGTTTCTGTTTAATATTTAGATCTTTAATCCATTTGGATTTTAATTTAGTGCATAGTGAAAGATAAGGGTCCAATTTTAATCTGTGGCAGGTTGAAATCCAGTTTTTCCTATACCATTTATTAGTGAGGCCATCTTTCCTCCACTGAGGATGGTCAGCTCCTTTGTCAAAGATGACATAGCTGAGTACATCTGGATTTGTTTTTGTATCTTCCAGTCTGTTCCACTGATCCTGAGGCCTGTTTCTTTGCCAGTACCATGCTGTTTTTATCACAGTGGCTTTGTAGTATAGTTTCAAATTGGAAATTGTTATACCCGCTGCAATGTGTCTGTTGTCTAAGATGGCTTTTGGTATTCTAGGTCTCTTATGGTTCCAAATGAATTTTTGGATTCTTTTTTTCTAATTCTGTGAAATATAGTGTTGGAATTTCAATTGGCATTTCATTGAATGTATATAGCAGTTTTGGTAGTATGGCCATTTTCACTATGTTGATTCTTCCTACCCAGGAGCAGGGGATATCTTTCCATTTTTTATATCCTCTTCAATTTCTTTTTTCAGAGTGCTATAATTTTCAATGTAGAGATCTTTTGCTTCATTTGTTAGATTGATTCCTAGATACTTCATTTTTTTGGATTCTATTGTAAAAGGAATTTTTTCTCTTATTTCTCTCTTAGTGAGTCTGTTATTTGTCAATAAGAAGGCTATTGATTTTTGGGTGTTCACCTTGTATCCAGATGTTTCGTGGAATCTGTCAATTAAGTCTAGAAGTCTTTTTTGGAATTTTTTGGGTCTTCCATGTAGAGTATCATATTGTCAGCAATTAATAACAATTTAAGTTCTTCCATTCCTATCTTTATTCCTTTAATTTCTTTCTCTTGTCTAATTGCTGTGGCTAATGTTTCCAGAACTATATTGAGGAGGAGAGGTGATAGTGGGCATCCTTGTCTTGTTCCTTATTTTAACATGAAGGTTTTCAGTTTTTGGCCATTTAGTATGATGTTAGCTGTTGGTTTTTCATAGATAGCCTTTGTTAAGTTGAGGTAGAGACCATCTATTCCAATTTTTTTCAGGGTTTTTATCATGAATGGGCGTTGAGTTTTATCAAATGCTTTTTCTGCATCTATTGAGAGGATCATATGGTTTTTGTCCTTGACTTTGTTAATATAATGTATTGTGAGATACTTGCTTCCAGGAATGAATTTGGAAGTATAGCTTCCCTTTCAATTTCAGTGAAAAGTTTGAAGATTAATGGCTGTAGTTCTTCTCTAAATGTCTTATAAAATTCAGCAGTGAATCCATCAGGGCCCAGGCTTTTCTTTGTTGGTAAATTTTTAATTACATTTTCAATTTCACTGACTGTAATTGGGGTGTTCAAAATGTTTTTGCTTCCAGGAATGAATTTGGAAGTATAGCTTCCCTTTCAATTTCAGTGAAAAGTTTGAAGATTAATGGCTGTAGTTCTTCTCTAAATGTCTTATAAAATTCAGCAGTGAATCCATCAGGGCCCAGGCTTTTCTTTGTTGGTAAATTTTTAATTACATTTTCAATTTCACTGACTGTAATTGGGGTGTTCAAAATGTTTTTATCTTCTTTGTTCAACTTTGGTAATTCATAAGTATCTAAAAATCTGTCCATTTCGAAGAAGCTTTTTAATGAGTTCCCAGTTGTTGATTCTTTCTGCTAATTCCCATGCTCTTGAGGATTTGTTCATAAAGTCTTTTCCTACACCATTGTCTTCAAAAGTTCTGCCTAACTTATCTTCCAGAAAGTTTAGAGATTCTGTTTTAACATTTAGTTCTTTAATCCACTTGGATTTTCATTTAGTGTATGGTGAAAGATGTGTCTATTTTTAATATTTGGCAGATTGAAATCCAATTTTTCCAACACCATTTATTAAAGAGCTTATCTTTCCTCCAATTAGGATGGTAGGTTCCATTGTCAAAGATGAGGTAGCTGAGAAAACTGGAGTTGTTTCTGTAACTTCCAATCTATTACACTGATCCTTGGGTCTTTTTCTTTGCCAGTACTATCCTTTATTTATTTATTTTTTATCACAGTGGCTTTGTAGTACAGTTTCAAGTTGCAGATTGTGATACCTTCTGTCATGTCTCTGTTGCCTAGATTGGCTTTTGCTATTCTGGGTCTCCTGGTTCTAAATGAATTTTGGATTAATTTCTCCAATTCTGTGAAATATGCTGCTGGTATTTCAATTGGCATTGCGTTGAATCTGTATAGCAGTTTTGGTAGTATGATCATTTTCACTATGTTGAATAATCTAGGAATAATCTCCTACCCAGTATTAGGGGATATCTTTCCATTTTCTTTTATTCTCTTTGGTCTGTTTCAGTATAGGTCTTTTGCTTCCTTCATTAGCCTGATTCCTAGATACTTTGTTTTTTGTTATTCTATTGTAAAAGGAGTTGTTTCCCTAATTTCTCTCTCAGTGCATCTTATATTTGTGTACAAGAAGGATATTGATTTGTTAGTTTTGACCTTGTATCCAGCTACTGTACTGAATCTGTCAGTTAAGTCTAGAAGTCTTTTAGGCAGAGTTTTTTAGGTATTCTATGTAGAGCATTATATTGCTAGCAGATAATGACAGTTTAACTTCTTCCTTTCTTATCTTTATTGCTTTAATTTCTTTCCCATGTCCAATTACTATGGCTAAAGTTTCCAGAGCTATTATGAATAGGTATGGTGGTGGAGGACATCCTTGTCTTCTTCTTGATTTTTGCATGAAAGTTTTCCATTTTTTATCATTTAATATGTTGGCTGTTGATATTTCATAGATAGACTTTATCAAGTTGAGATAATGACCATCTATTCCAATTTTCTGCAAGGTTTTTATCATGATTGGGCTTTAAATTTTGTCAAATGCCTTTTCTGCATGTATTGAGATGATCTATGGTTTTTGTCCTTGACTCTGTTAATATAGTGTATTATATTTATTGATTTATATATGTTGAGCCAGCCTTGCATCCCTGGGATGATTCTGCCTTGGTCAGGGTGTATGATCTGCTTGATGATACTCTGTTTTTTGATAGTATGTTATTGAGGATTTTTGCATCTATATTAATTCAGGAGATTGGCCTGTAGTTCTCTTTTTTTAGTTGGGTCTTTCCCTGGTTTAGGAATCAAAATGATACTTCCTTCCAGGAATGAATTTGGAAGTATTGCTTCCCTTTCAATTTCATTGAAAAGTTTGAAGAGTATTGGCAATAGTTCTTCTCTAAATGTCTTGTAGAATTCAGCTGTGAAGCCATTAGGACCTGGGATTTTCTTCATTGGTAAAATGTTAATTACATTTTCAATCTCACTGATTGTAATGGGGGCATTTAGAATTTTTTAAAATCTTTGTTCGACTTTGGTAATCCATAAGTATCAAGAAATCTGTCTATTACTGCTGTGTTTTCCATTTTATTAGAACACAGTTTCTCAAAGTAGGTATTGATGATCCTCTAGATTTCTGCTAGATTGTTGAGATTTCACCTTTTTCATTCCTAGTTGCATGGATCTGAGCCTTTTATTGACAAGGTTGGCTAAGGGTTTATCAATTATATTTAATCTTTTGAAAAACCAAATCTTTGGTTCACTGATTTTTTTGTATTGTTTTCTTAGTTTCCATTGCATTGATTTCTGCTCTGATCTTTATAGTTTCCTCCCTTGTATGAGCTTTGGATTTTTTTGCTCTTCTTTTCCTAGGAGCCTAAGATTCATCATTAGGTTGTTTATTTGAGCTCACTCTGTTTTCCTGGTGTGGGCATTCCCTGCTATGAACTTTCCACGTAGAACTGCTTTCATTGTGTCCCATAGACTCCTATATGTTGTATTGGCATTATCATTTATTTGTAAAAACTGACTATTTTCTTCTTTAATTTCCTCTGTGACCCATTGATTGTTCAGGAATGTATTGTTCAATTTCCATGTGTTTGTGGAGTTCTTACAGTTTCTTATGCTATTGATCTCTAGCTTAAGTGCACTATGGTCTGATAATATACATGGGATAACTTTGATTCATTTGCATTTATTTAAACCTGTTCTATGAACTAGTATGTGGTATATTTTGGAGAATGACCCATGTGCAGCCAAAAATAATATATATTCTGATTTTGTGGGTAGAACACTCTGTAGACATCTATGAAGTCCATTTGTTCAAAAGCTTTGTTCAGTTCTAGTATTTTTTTTTTTGGTCTAGATGATCTGTCTGTTTGTGACAGTGGGGTATTGAGGTCCTCCACTACAATTGTATTAGTGCTTATTCAATCTTCACATTTGTCAATTGTGCTGTGAATGCTTTAAATAGAGTTTTTAATCTCCTGGATATCCATTTAAATCTGTTCTGTGGATTGCATTTCTTACCCATGCTGGGCATTCATGGCTCATCTATTTTTTTGTCTGTTTTTTGTTCTAGAGTCTCCTATAATGTGTCTTATTGTGCTCACCATCTCTGTAGTTATCTGGGAAATTATTTCTGTTTTGAATTTTTCTAGAGCCTGACTGATCTGTTTTGTTACTTCCTGTGCTATGAGTTCATGTTGTCCTGGTTGTTGATTGTTGGATTTTTCCACCTTGTTACCCCTAGAATTTGCTGTTGGTGCACTGAAAGACTGTATTTGTGCCTTGCTTAACTGTTTTGTCATTTTTATTTTTGTTGTTGGGCTGTCCCTGGTTTAATTCCTGGGTTAGTACTTCGATCTTCCTGTTATAGCTGTTCTTTATGTTTTGAGTCTCTAATGCCTCAGAGACAGTGTCATTTTCCTAATGTCTGAAAAGACAGCTCATTAAATCAGTCACAACCCATTTGCACAATTGATACAATCAGCAACACAAGAGCATCAAGCACAGCTTAGAAATCTATCATTTGTCATATTAATATATCACCATTAACCATGTGAATTAAATTAAAACCGAAGACCAATGCAAAATATGTTTATAGTGAATATACTCTCCAATATAGCAACTTTACCCTCAGGATGGGTACTTAGAAGCAGTTAGGATGAGAGTAATTGATAGGTAGAAGAATTGGAGAAAATTTCAAGTGAAGCCAGGGGACATAGGTTGACCACACAAACTTTAGGAAACTGTTGAAGACAAGAGGGAAAGACAGAGTGCAAGAACAAAGACAAGAATAGAACAATTGAGCAGACTCTTTCAGGGTACATCTCTGCTTTCACAATAGACAATGTGGGCAGCGTTGTGCTGAACTAAGGCAATTAGTCTCAGCTAGCCAATGGCAGAACCTTGAGATTCAGGCTGAATTCTGGTTGCAAGGCCCAAGTATGGCTTCCTGACCTCCTGCAGAGTTGAGCTCTGCAAAGTTCTACTGAAGTTTCCAGCTTCCTTTCCCATAAAGATAGTTCCAGTTCTGCTGGGAGGTGGTTATCCCCCCAACTTACCAACTATAGAGGTCTGATGTGCCTTTGTGCTGTTGTTCACTTCCATCTTATTTTCTGTAGCTGAGTAAAATGGCCTTTGTGACCACCTGTGTTTCTGCAGTGTGGATCCAGGAACAGGCACAGCCAGGAGGTCTAAGAGCAGGGGAAGGATTTTGGAGAGGCTCCAGCATCGTTTTGCAGTGGGTGGTTCTCTGCAGTCTGTTCTGATGGAGGCCTGAGGTGCTAGAGGTAGAGGAGGAAGAGCTGTGAGCTCCCTGTGTGGCTCAGTGGTGGGTGGTTCTCTCTGGTCTGCTCTGAAGGAGGCCTGGGGTGCTGGAAGGACACACATGTGTAAATATTGAGCAGTTTCATCGATGTGAGAAATTAAAAGTGTAAATAAGTAGTAAAAGTTATAATAGATAATGTGAAATAGGAAGAAATAGGCAAAGGGGAAGGGGAAGTGGAAGAGGTAGGGGAAAGGAAAGAAGGGAATTGAATTAATATAAAAAAAGTCTTGGTAAATCAGGAGGACTGGAGGGGTTGAAGGGAGGGCAGGGGAATCTGTAAAAAATAAGAACCAAGATAGATTACATAAAGGTACAAATCTCCAATGATGAATGTCATTATATTGTATACCTAAAATGTACCAATAAAATTAGTGAATTAAAAAAATCTTTATGAACCTCCTCAAGGAGAATTACTACATCTTTTTGCATGGCTCCATACCTAACTGTCAATAGTCACTCAAGTGTTTCTGAATGAATGAATAAATAAAATCAAAAAGCTAAATAGTTATGGCTTTGAATATCTGTAAACTAAAAATAGATTTTGGGCATTATTAAATAACAAATGAAAGATTGCTCTGAGTTCAAGGCCAACCTAGGCTATGTAGTGTGTTGAAGCCTAGCCTGAAAGATAAAACAAGAGTCTATTAAAAAAAAAGAAGGAAGGAAATGATGCTCATCCTCATCAAGATCCAAAAGCAATGAAGTCATTTGGCCATGGAATGAAATCCCTGACATTTTGAGCCAAAAGAAATCTCTTCTCTTAAATTGTTTATCTCAGGTATTTTCTCACAGTGATACAAAGCTAACACAGATATGAAGTGTTTTTTTTTAAGCTTTATTGAAGTGCAGTTCATATACCATAAATTTACCTTTTTATATATACAATAATACCTTGGTTCACAAATGGTTCTGTTTGCAAACAATTCAGCTTGCAAACAAAAGTATTCAGCAAAATTTTGCTTCTGTTCACAAACTTTGCACTGGATGATAACCGTGACCATGGCTATTATGGCTTGTACCTAGACAACCCCCTTAAAATCTCATGCAGTCATAGGTGGGACTTTTCAGAAGTGGCTAAATCTAGAGTGTGTGATTGATTCATGGTGTGATGCTAGGATTAAAGTTTCTAGGGTTAAGGGTGGGTGATTACTAAATCACCTGTCCTAATATCAGTAGCCTAAATAGAATATCAAAGGGGCAGAAAAAAGTAAGGTCCCTTGCTTGCTTTGTTACCTCCTCCCTGCCATGAACTGTTCCTCCTGTGTCATGCCCCTCTGTCATGCCACCCTGCCTTGGAGCCAGGTGATTATGGACTGAAATTTCTACAAACTCTGAGCTAAATAAAAATTGTCCTTCTTTAATTTTGGTTGTCAGGTATTTTGTCTCAGCAATGAAAAAAGTAACTAAGACAATGGCTATCTTCCTTACACAAACACAAATGCAGCCATCCTCCCTCAAATTGTAAAACAAATGAAGTTCATATACGAAGGTATCATAATTCAATGGCTTTTAGTATAGTCACAAAATTATGCATCCATCATCTCATCTAATTCCAGAACATTTTTATCACTTAAAAAAACCCCATGTTCTGGAAACTTTACTTCACAGAAATGGAATCAGACAATATGTGGCCTTGTGAGTCAGGCTTCTTTTCTTAGTAGTGTAATGTTTTAAAAGTTCACTCAGGTAGCATGCATCAAAACTTCATTAAGAAAAATTTCCAAATAACATGTCTATAATCCCCACACTGGGAGGCTGAGGTAGGAAGATCACAAGTTCGAGGACAGCTTAGACAACTTTAAATGAAAAATTAATAAGTGCTGGAGGTAGCTCAGGATGAAGGCTTTGGGTTTAGTCCCCAATACTGCAAAATGTACAAAGTCCAATTATATAACATCATAGCTAAAAATCCTGTATCTAGTCTTGTAAATGATCTAAATTAGGTTTTGATGAGGCCTGGAAGTATTCTCTGTGTGCTTAGTACTCTATATTTGTTTCTTCTACCATGATTCCTCATTTCTTTGTGAGGCTTCACTAACAGAGCATTAATATCTACATTTCTTCTAATACTTTGTTTAATGTAATCTAGGAAATTTCTATTATGCTCTCAAAACTTTTCCAGCCTCTGTCCATTGCCCAATTCAAGTCATTTCTTCACTTTTAGGTCATTGTTACATCCATATTTTATTCTCATTGCCAACTCTGTATTAGTTTTCTATTGACACTGCAACAAATGGCATGAACATAGTTTTATAAAATACACATCTATTATTTTGCATTTATAAAAGTTAGAAATCTGACATAGGTCATACTCGGATAAAATCAAGGTTTCACCAGCCTGTTGGAATATATAGGAGAATATGTTTTATAGCCTTTTCCAGTTTCTAGGGGCTGCTTATGTTCCTTGATATTTGGTCTCCTTTCTCCATCTTCAAAGCTAGTAACAGACTGAGTCTTTCTCACACTGCATCACTATGACCACCTCTTACATGTACTCTTCTACTATTTTGGAGAGGTGGGGCAGTTCTAGGGGTTGAACCAAGGCCCTTTGTGCTTTTAATTTTTAGTTTAAAAAATCTTTAAAAAATTCTAAGGCACACTCTTGCTAATTTTCTAAACTACTACAGCTGGGCTTGAATTTATAATCATCCTATGTTAGCATCTCAGAGCCACCCTTGTACAGTGGACCCTTGAGTTATGACCAACCTGACATATGAACAACTTAGGTTATGACCAGAATTTTAGTTTTAACTTATGACCAAAGTTTTGAGTTATGACCCAATTGCCAGCCACCTGTGCTTCCAGATGATCTCAGATACAGATTTAACCCTTAAAAAGTTCTAGGAGGAACATTACAACATCCTTTCCTGGGTGAGGTTAATTGAGAAATCTTGGTCCAATGTTTCTCTAAGGACACTGAGACTGAGAGACTTTGAGGGCTGTCTCATGGAGCCTGAGCCTTCAATTGACCAACTTGAGTTGCAACCACCCTCAGGAATGAATTGAGCTCATAAGTTAAGGTCTACTGTACTTGCAAGAATATGATTACATGGGATCCACTGAGATAAACTAGAAAAACTCCTTATTTTAAGGTCAATTTATCAGGAACCTAGTTTCATATACAACCTTATTCCCATTATCACACAATTGAACATATTTATGGATCCCATGGACCATCATCACATGAACAATTTTTGAGGTGCCATTATCCTGAGTACCATACTAATTCAATCTCCTGTCAATCTACTCAGATTTCTTATTTATTTTTCAGTTAGTTATGGTAGTTTGTGTCTTGTTAGAAACTTATCCTTTACCCTAGGTTGTCTAATTTGGTATATTTATTCAGATATTCCCTCATAATAATTTTTATTTCTGTAAGGTTGATGTGATATTTTCTAATTCAATTTCTAGTTTTAACAAATCATTGGTGTGTGTGTGTGTGTGTGTGTGTGTGTGTGTGTATGAGAGAGAGAGAGAGAGACAGAGAGAGTATGTGTGTGTGTGTTGGTTTATCTAAATTTCTGTTTTTTTTCATGAACTTTTCAAAGAACCAACTTTTGGTTTTGTTGATTTGCTGTAATGTTTTTCTGCCCACTAATTGGTTTACATTACTATTTATTGTTTCCTTTTTCTTATTGCTTGGGGTTTAGTTTGTTTTTATTTTCTCAGTTTCTTAGCATAATTATCATTTTGAGATCACTTTTTGAAATATAGGTGTGTTCTACTTTGAGTTTATCCTACTTGGAGTACTTTGAGATTGTTGGACTTGCTAATTCAGGTCAGCTGGTTATTGCAAGTTGACCATTTGTTAATCCACTGCACTTAGGCATGCTTTATTAGCTAGTATGTAGTCTATCTTGGAGAAAGTGCCTTGTGCTGCTGAAAAGAATGTGTATTGTGCTGTTGAGTGGAATGCTATGTATATATCTATTAAGTTCATTTGTTCAAAGGTTTGGTTCAACTCTGATATTTCTTTATTTTTTTAGTTGATCTGTCTATTTATGATAGTGGGATATTGAGGTCTCCCACCAAAATCATATTGATGTTTGTCTGATCTTTAATGTCTATTAATGTTTATTTTATGAAGTTTGGTGCACCATGGTTTGGTATATATATATTTATAATTGTTATCTTTTCCTGTCTAATGGTTCCATTAACCAATATGTAATGTCCTCTTTTGCCTTTTTTGATCAGGCTTGGCTTGAAGTCTGGATAACTACTCCTGATTGTTTGTGTGTTCCTGTTGCATGGAATATTGTTTTTCATCCTTTTATCTTTTATCTAGGAATTTCTTCTTGCATAAATATGTTTCTTGTATCAGACATATTGTTGGATTTTGTTTCTTGACCCATTCTATGAATTTCTGTCTTTTGATTGGTGAATCAAGTCCATTTACATTGATAATTATAATTGATAGGTACTGACTTAGTTCTGTCATTGTATTAGTTCTCTATTGCTATTTTACTTTCTTTCCCTTCTACAGTGGTACTTTTGTTCATTGACATTTTTGTTTGCAAACAATTTAGTTTGCAATTAGAAGCATTTGGCAAAATGTTTTTGTTTGCAAACTCTGCATTGGGTGACAAACATAACTATGGCCATCATTCCCACACAAACTCAAAGGTAGCCATCTTTTCCAAAATTGTAGGACAAATTCAGTTAGTGAACTGAAGCATCATTGTACTTAATTGCTATTCCCACCTGATACATTCATTGTATTTGACCTTTTTGGCATTGTAAGCTTCATTGTCTCTTCTAGGATATCCTTTATAATTTTTTGGACTATTGATTTGGTAGTCATGAACTTGTTTAGGTTTTCTTTATCATGAAAATATCTTATTTCTGCATCAACTTTGAAAGATAATTTTATAGGATAGTCTGGGTTGGAAATCATTTTCTTTTAGAGTTAAAACCCTTCATTCCAAACTTTTCTTTCCTTTAAGGTTTTTTTTTTGAGGAGTATGTTGCAATTCTTTTGGGTTTTCCTTTATAGATGATTTATTGCTTTGCTGTAGCAGCCTTTAATATTTTGTTCTTATGTTCAATTTCTGGTATTCAATTATTATGTGATGTTGAGTGATTCATTTTTTCTGATCATGGCTATTCACAGTTCTGTATGTCTTATTTATCTGTATGTTAAATTATTTTTCCAGGCCTGGAAAATTTTCTGCCATTACTTTTTTTCTGCTATTACTTTTGTAAACATGTTTTGTATGCATTTTGTGCTAATTTCTAATTTATCATTAATTCCAATTACTCTTATAATAGTCTTCTTTGAGTCATCTGGCAGTTTCTGCATTCATTTTTCATATTCTCTTATTGTTTGAAAGATACTTCTCATTAATTGATCATCGACAACAGCCCTATCCTCTGATCTGACACTGTCTTAACATTGGTCACTTGGACTGCTCATACTTTCAATTATATTTTTAATCTGCTGGATTCTATTTCAAATTTTTTATGAACTCCCATTCTATTCTGTCCTGTTAATTCATGTTTTGTATGTGCTCCACTAGGGTTTTATTTGTGTCTTCTTTAGACTTAGTGATCACTTGTTTCATTAGGGTCATTATCTTATTAATTATATCTTTTTTTATATTTGCTGAGTACCTTATTGAACAGTTCTACCTCCACCAATACTCTTTTAGAACTTTCTGCTGTGTAGTTTATGATTTCTTCCTTCTTGATGCCCCCTTAACTGGTTTTAGGATAGTTAGGAGTTTTGGGAGGCACTTTGTTCACTTGGCATTTCATATTTCTATTTTTTGTGTATGTGCTGGGGTTTATAGCTACTTTGGCCCAGTGCCCAGCAGCTTTTTTTTTTAAGTACTTATGAGTAGATAAAAAGTAAAGTTGTCATTTATTATATTAAAGTGGATAAACAACAAACAGGAGAAATTATGCCTTTTCAAAAATGCTATCTCAGTGGCACCATTCCTGCCTTACAAGTGCAAGGTCCTGAGTTTGATCCCCCAAACCAAAAATGCTGAGTACTTTTTTTATAAAGCATTTTATTAAAAAAAGAAAAGTACCACCTGTCACTTCTACATATGCCCAGAAACAATGGTGATTTTTATTTTCTGTAGTGCTGGGTCATTGATTCATTGAATTTCAGATTTTTGTTTGGGCAGATCTGGGTCCTTTCATACTGATTAATCACAGGAATAGTCTAGACTTATTATACTTCACAGGAGCACTCAAATTTGCTTCATGGTGGAACAGTTAAATGTTTTTATCTGAGATTAACTTCTGACTCCTGAACTGAAAATCACCACAAGAGTAGCATGAGCATGGAAGAAAGTCACTGGAATTTTGACTTTGCCAAACAAATTTGGTTAGGGCAACCTCTGGGTTCTAGGTTATAAAGCAAAAATTTCTATCTGGGATAATTCTTGGACTTTCTAAACTTAAGAGACAAAATAGAACATGTAACATTAGATAGGCAAATATATAACCCAAATATTTACAATATAGAAATATGAATGTATTATGATGAAGGCAGAATAAATAAAATTTCATTTTACTCTGGTGTTAATACCATGGAATTTGAGATTTAATTACAATAATTTAATATGACTTTTTAATCATTTACTTTTCCTTTCTCTAAATGTGACTTGAGTAGAAGATGATGTCAATGAGTTAAATCTGATAATTTCAGTTTTAATCATTTCATCATTCAGTTCAGTTTTTAGTTCATCAATGATTTTTTTTAGTGATTTTAATACTTTTAGCCTTTTTAAATATAAAAAAATAAACTTGTCTCCCCCCTCCCCCACCTCTGACTGTTCCTTTGGTGCTACTTTAAATCTGTAAAAGACAGAATCTGAGTACTGATAAAAAATGTGCCAGACAAAGGTACTGATATTTAATAAAATGCTCAGAAGTTGATATTTTTGGTAGGAAAAAGGGAGGACAAGCAATCTCTTTAACTAACCCATCAGACAGGTCCACCAGTCATACCTCTTTACCCTGTGAACCTTAGTAGATCTAAAAGCCAGAGTACATTGTCTCAAATTTACTATCATGTGGGAACTGTCTTCAGCTTAGGATTTCTTTCTCATTCTTGGTACAGCTTTGTATTAAACTTACTACCAATCCGAATAAATATTAACTTAAGTTTTAAGGTGATCGGTACTCTAGAAAGACACAGATCTCTGATTTACATATGGGAGTATTTTACCATCATTGTTGATGGTGAATGATAATTTTGATAATTTGAAAAGCCTTACATATGAGTTCCTTTGCAGGCTATCCATAGAAACACATGAATGTGGTTGCTGGTTTATGGAGTGGGGAATATCCATTAGTCTCTTGTGGCTTGAGCCAACATAAATGATTCCTTAGAGCAGTGAGATGGAAAACTAGAAATCTAACTAGCTATATGCCAGACAAGGATTAGACTTCCTCCTATAATTAACTCATGAAGTGGGAGCATTGCTTCTCCTGAGGTTTGATGGCCTCTCTGCCTCAGTAGCTCACAAGGTGTGAATGATGTCTGCTTGTTTATCAGGAAATCTGAAAGTTTGCCTTTGTCTTATTTTTACACCTCATTGCTTCTCTATCTCTTTTTCAAATCTCATTTAAAAGGTATTTAGACATTTTCTCCTTGCCCATCTTTCTTAATTTTCCTCTGCCTCTCTGGTGATTCCAGTGTCTAACATTATTTTTCCCAGGATGTTTGCCAGTTTTCTTTTTCAACTCAAATATTGCCATAAAACATCTACAAATTTTGCTTATGAAACTCAGCCTGGTAAGGGGAAATTAATTGTATGGATTATTCAAGGGCAGTAAATTATTACTAGAATATAAGCTGTTTATTTATGAAATTGCTTTACCTTATTCACTAACAGCTTCCTAGGTTAAATTAAACTTAAGATATTACTACTTAGAAAATATTTATAAATTAAAATATAAAAATTGTCTAGAATGAAACAGTTCTTTTAGAGAGCAGCTCTTGTAATGTATGGAGTTATTTTAGCCAAAGAGGCTATGAATACTATTAATATCATTAGGATATTAGGTGGATTGAAAGTTACTGAGAAGTGTGTCAAGTGGTATAGAAAGTTCTGAGGTTTCCTATTATTAAATTGAAGGGATTATAAACAGCACCCTGTCAGTATTTACCTTTCTTAAAGCCTCTGTACTTGGTTATTTTTCTTATATAAAAGCCCAAAGGGCAGACATTGAGGGGAGAGACCATAAAAGTCTTCTCTACTCTTTCTAGCCAAAGGGCTTTTTGAAAAAATGTGTGAACTCTACTGGATTTAGACTGATGGTAATTAGTTCTAGGTTTTAGTTGAAATTTTGAGGATCTGTGTTAATCAGCTTTCTGTTACTATTACAGATACATGAAATAATTAGCTTACAGGGCAGAATAGTTTATTATGGCTCATGATATTAGAGGTTTCAGTCCATGGTTGCTTGTCACCACTGCCTTTGGCCCCATGGTGAAGTAGTAGTACAGTATGCAGGGTTGCAGAAAAGAAAGAATCCCAATTTGCCCTTCAAGAGCATGTCATTAATTACTTAACTTTTTCCAAATAGGCCCTGCCTTGTAAAGGTTCTACCACCTCCCAGTAGTGCCACAGGCTGGTGAGCAAGCCTTTTACAAATGGGCTTTTGGGAACACTAGATCCAAACTAGCAAGACTCTTTCCCTTAGTGTCTAACTTTAACCACAAAGTTGAATAGAGACAGTGGTATTATCTAGACTATTATTGTTGGGAGATACTAAGTAGAATCAAATTTTTCCCAAATCTTCTATTATAGAACATTTGCTGACTTTTAAAAAGAACTTATTCTTAGAACCTGTCCTTGCTCACAAGCAATGGCTAGCTCAGCCTTTAAGGAAGGTAGTAGTCAATCCAGAAAAAACAGTGAGGGGGTGTATCTTTCTCTGCTGTCAGTGGTCTTTGTATCTCAGTTTTTGGGCTACCTTCAAAGTTTGTGAATGCCAACATGTTTTTCTGTATTATTCTTGGCAATATAGGTCCTGGAGAGAGTATTTCTTGGATAGCTTTTGCACTGCAGGAAATGAAGATTTCTGGCCAACGTGGTACCATTCCAGAGAGCTCTGCCTTCCAGAGAAAGGCTTTCTGTGAAGTGTACCAGGACACTGCCTATTAACATCTCAAGAAAATCAACCGAGATCAAGTGTTTGGAAACAGAGTGAGATCAAGGTCAGGTGAGAGTCCAAGAGAGTTTTCTCCATATCTGCACTGAAAAAATGTTTTAGAATTCAAAATTTGGGAACTTGTGTATCAACTTTTCCTAAAGAAAGAAGGCTCACCTTTAACTTATGCTTGCTCCAAATTGTTTATTCTTTGATGCTTATGCTTCTTTATATCTCCATAGGAAGAACTAAGGCACATATGTGAATTGCTTATTTGTGATGTGGTTGAAAGAAAACTATATTGGAGAAAATAGTAATCTGCAGTTGTTGTTTCTCTGGAAGGAAAGGCTGATACACTTAAATGGAAGAGACTTATGCATATTTTGTGTGGCATGCTATCATAGTTTTCTAAGTAGTCTGTTGAGTCCCAGGATGCTAGGAGGCCTCTCTGAGGGTTTCTTGAAGGAGGTTTGCTAGGGCTAATATTTAAGCTTTTTCTTCTCTGCAATCTCCAGATCTTACCTTCATCACCATGTTTTTGCAGTGAAACTATTTTGTCATAATTCCCTATTTATAGAATGACACAATGAGTGGCTCTTACCTTTTGATCATTTATTGATGTCTATTATGTGGAAGCATTAAGTACTGCATGTGAACGTTCTTCTGCCCCACTGGTAGAGTGTTTTGTGCTTTTAATAAGTCAGTCACCCTTTGGTACTGGCTCCATTTCAGAAGTGGAAGGTCACTCTCCTTACTGCAATGGTGTGAGGGCTCATCTTTTAAAAGAACTTGGTTGCTCACTCATAGGAAATTTCTAATGTTGCTTCATCTTGGGCATTTATTTTTTCTTGCTCAGGATAAGCTTTCATGAGTAAAAACTATTTCCCAGTAGTCTGTCTTGTCTCTTTAGAGTATCTTTCAGTTCACTGCTCTCAGATTATGATGAGTATCCCTGGATATGAAAGCTTTTGGCTGAGGCTGAATAAGCTCACTCTAAGACAGATGTTCATTCTGTAGAAATGTAATAGAAAATCCATTTGGTGTCTCATCAGTCCCAAGTTGATGATGTGATTCAACTCCAGGTGCTTTGTCTTCAGTGTAAACTTTTTCATCTATTACTTTGAAGATGGAATGATGATTTCAAATTGGATTTAGGATGTTGATAGAAAATAGTGTCTATCTCATTGCTCCTAGTGGCTTGCACACTTATTATTCTTGTCAGCCAGTGAAAAGCTGCTTTACCTTTTTGAGTCTTTTTGGTAAGATTTCCTTTCTAGTCACTAGTGCTTCATTTTCCATAAGGTCCATAGTGCTAAATCCTTTAGTTGCTGTGATAGGTTATGGCTGCTCCTGTACACTTTCCTTCCTTCCTTCTTTGCTCTTTTGCCTTTTTTGTTGCCATCTGAGGAGAAGACCTCAGGTGCATTTAATAAGCATCAACATTTTCAACAGGAAGCACTTCTCTCCTGTTAAAATGCTTCTCTGAGTCTAGTCCCCATGCATGGATGTTTTCATACAGATAGGAGCAAGGCCTTTGTGTAGCCAGTATGCATAAAATATTGAAATACATATGAACACCAGAAAATGGCCCCTTTCTTGAAACCCTGGATACCTCCGCAGTGTTGTTTATTGACCTCTCACTTGAAATGTATCCCTTGGAATTCCTTACAAAGGAACTTGAACTTTGTATTAATGCAGGGACATCTAGGAATTCATCTGATTGGTTGATATTACAGCCATCTAATTATTTGGCATTTTGAACATTGCCTCTGGTTGAGATTAAATTTATTGACAGAGGTTTTCAGTCTTTAATGTCTATACTATTTTCTGGAGACTAAAATTTTTTATTGAGAAACTTGACTTCCAAGAATAGGCATTTATATTCTTCTGGTTAAGTAAGGTGAATGTCATATTAGAAAATAAACCCAGAATCCACAGCAATCTCACAGTAATTTTAGAACACTTTTTCCGATTAAGCTAGTGTCTTTGTGTTTTTCTTGATATTGTTACAATTCTTTCCCTTTAAGACAGTATTTGGAGCCAAATTGGCTTTTGAAATTTTGGGTAATAGACAATTGCAGCTGTAAGGATATTTGCCTCCTTGTCATTAAGAAAAAGTCATAATCTTCTTGACTACTTTTCTAAAGAAAGCTTTATAGTTATTGCCTCTGTTTAGTAGTTTGGCAGGAGATAGACTTAGCAGCTTCTATGAATTAAAAATCAGTTACAGAAGCTTATATATTACATGATTTCTCTTATATGAGAAAACCAATGTATAAACAATTTAAAGAGCAAAACGAAATATAAATAATAGGAAATGGCAGATAATTGCAAAAGGAAGAGGTTCCAATAGATGGAGGAAAGGAATAGGGAGGGAAAAAGATACAAAAATATCAAGACATGTTATGTGCTAACATGATGACTGTTATCATTATGTACTGTAAACATGTACTGTTAAAATTTGCCTTTTTAAGTTAAAAATTTTGTCCTTTATTGGAATTAAAAATATGATTCAATTTCTATTGCCTACATAACTCTGGAATGAAAATTTCAAAACCCTGCAAACAAATGGAATGAACTCACTTTTGTGTGTCAGTATGTGGTTTTATGGGTAGAATGATGGGCACATGTTCATTACAGGTCCATTCGTTCTCTCATGTTTGAAAGCTTCCCTCTGAAGTGTCTGTAATGGAAGATGTTTGTGCAATAGAGAGGTGGGTGTTCACTGTACCAGCACTTATGTGCTGCATTTTGACCAAATGACTAACTTTGCAAACAGACTATTTATGTCAAGTAGGAGTAAAGCTTCTCCACCAAAGTGCATTTTTAATGATCTACTTTAAGAGTAAGTGGGTTTAGAAGTAGCTGCCCAGGAATCTGATTGGCTGGCACTAGTGCCACTTCCTATAATTACCCAATAAACCATAAGGGCTTTGTTGGCACAGTTATTCAAGCCTGTCGTGTCCGACCAGCTGCCACCCAGCATCTAAGTCCACTTCTAATATCCTTTTAAAAATCTTTGTGGAGAAATTTGGTGTCTATACACCTTTGAAAATCTTTACGGGAGACATTTAGTATCCATGTATTGAAAATTTCATGATAAAGTGTTGTGCTTTTTTTAAAAAAGAATTGTTAGTGTTTTCTCTAAATAGCTAAAATTATAAAAATCATGTTTTGAACTAAGCTGTTATGTTGAGTTTTAAAAATTGTTTTACGTCTTAGTACATTTAGTGCACTAAAAAAAAGCAATCTAAAAGTTGCAAATTTCAAATCCAATCCTGAAATCAACATTTGAAGCTTGTGGGCACAATATGCTTAAAAAATTAGAGGAATAAAAGAAAATTTAAATTATGTCCTAAATGTAGATAGTAATCTGCTCAGTTTTTATGGTAAAGAATAAATTTTTTTAATGTAAGAAAAAATCACCTATATACTAAGTACAAGCCAAGTAATTTCAATTTCTATATGATGTATTTTAAGTATACTGTAGACCAAGGATATTATAAATGATTCCTGTACCATTTTCTATGGAAAAACAAATATATAATCATCCCTCAGTATTTATGAAGAATTGGTCCCAGGACCTCTACAGACAGAAAAATTAGCATATTTGTAAGTCCCTTATAGGAAAGGTATAGTATGTGCCTGTGCATATCCTCTCCTACGCCTTAAATTACCTTTGGATTACTGATAATATCTAATACAGTGTAAATGCTATGTAAATAGTTATTAGGCTATGCTGTTTAGATAATGAAGACAGAAAAATAATTGTTTGTGCATGTTCAGTACAGATGCAATATTTTCCCCTAATATTTTTGATCCAAGATTAATTCATTCCATAGATGTGGAATGCATAGCTATAGAAGGCTGATTGTAATCTCTTCAGGGCAAAAGCATTTTACTTCATAGTAGTATAGAGCTTGTACATCTTTGACCTATATTTTTAGATCTATCTACAACAACCTCACTTGTGTTTTCTACTGATTGGAGGGTGAGTAAAGAGTGTTGTCTATGGGCTATGGCATTAGTTGTTGATATGTAGAGTGATTCATTCTATTTTCTCAGAATATAGTACCTCTCTTTACATTATTATTTAATGACATACTGAGTAAAGAACATGGTTATACACTGAATGGCTAAATGAAACCAGCATTTATAACAACTGTGTAGGCCTTCCAGAAAATAATAGCTTCACTTCTGAGAAACTACCAGAGAGTAAATCTTTGCATCAGTGTAAAATTAATAACCTAGTATTTCTCCAACAGAATGTCAGCTCTATGAGGAGGTAAGTATTGGCAATGGGTTAACATGAAATAGAAGAAATTAAATGTATTTGACAGTAATTGGCTGAAGTAAATTCAGGAGATGAAATAGCAACAGAGCACAACAAAGTAACACAATTAAGGACACATTAGCCATATGTCTCTATTATATTGAGAACACAGTAATATGAATGACCAGGTGATGACCTTCACCCCAACCTGGAAAATGAATGACAAGTCCTGTGGGTCTAGAAAATAAACATAGAAAATGAGATTAAAAATTATAGGGCACAGGATGGTGGTGATCTGCAACTTGGAGCTGATGAGGACTTGGTGAATAAGAGTCCACTAGGATTTAATACAGTACTAGAAAAATTATCTGGCAATATATAGCCTATGGATTAAATGAAATTAAAAATAGTTTTTACTAGCTCTAGATTTCAACATGACTCTGTCATGTATACTTAAATATGAAAGCAAATATTTATATGTGGTATATGTCAATACAGCATATAAAACTTTTCTTCACTGAACAGTAAATACATCTTCATGCCACTGCATCTTGAACATGTTACAATTATAATTTGATCAAATGTTTCTGTACTTGCCGTTTTGCATGTTTCTCTCCTGGCCAACCTCAGATCTTCTATTAGGCAAGCACTGTGTCCTCTGGGTCTAGCCTACTGCCAACCACATGGTGGCCACCTAAACTGTCACTGAATGAATGCTTCTTATATATATAGTGACTTTGCTTCTGGGATTAGGTGTGTGAAAAGGCTGACAGGTGGTTCTGTAGGAGCTTTTTCCACCCTGTACATGCATTTTGTACAGGCTTAGGCCTGTATTGTTTTTTTCTTTTCCTCATTAGATGTGTATTTGTCCTGTGGTTATTGCCATACTGTCCACACAGCTAAATAAATGTATGATAAAGAGGTAAATGAAGGAGGAAAGAATAAATAAAGCAGCTCAATTTGAAGAAATAAAGCTCCCCAAAATATTTTATTAGTAGTAGCAGGGCTTAAAATTTAATTATGAACATATTTATAGAAATATTTATAGAGTTATAAGTTGTTGTGAAGAAAAATTCAAGGACATACACACAAGGCCGAGGATTTAGCTCAGTGGTCAGTGGTTCTGTCATCTGCCTTGCAAGTGCAAAGTTCTAAATTCGATCCCTAGTACCCCCCCAAAAAAAAAGAAAAAAGAAAGAAAAAAAACAGAGAACACACACACACACACACACACACACACACACACACACACACACACACACACACTACTGTGGAGTGCTACTGGCTGAACAAATTTGGTTCCAACTTCATAGCCAGAAACTAGCGTGAATTTCATTGGAACTAAAGGTGTAGGCTCTCTGGGATTATCCACTACCCCACTATAAAGTTACTAGCTTGGCTTCTAGCTGACTTGGTGTAGACAGATCTGGGCTTGGTTTGCCCACTGTCTACTAGTGACAGCAGAGACAAGCCCTGAAGTGGACATTTTCTTTATTCCTTTCTTTTTCTTTTTTCTTGATTGTTAGTTCTTGTCTTTTTATGAATGTGCACATTTTTCTAGTTTTTTGCTATTGTTCTTTTTCTGTTCTTGTATTTATTTCTTCCTGCTCTCCTTCCCTCCTGTCTCCTTCACCAGTTTCCCAAAGTTTGCATAAGCTTCCTTTGTTCTCCAGCCTAGATTCTAATCTCTTCTCTTCTTTTATTTCTCTGTTTCCCCCAATCTCTTTTAAGTTTTCTCCCTTGAGTGTAAAATCACCATATTGAGGGCATATGTACTGTCTAAAATTTTCTGGTTTGTTTTAAATTTTATTATATATTCACACTTCTAATCCATATGTCTAAATATGGCAAATTAGTAATTACCAGTTTGTCATTTTTCTAGACTGCCTCTGATGCTATTGTTATTATTGATTGTACTATGTTAGCCTCAGTGACATAATCAGTTGTTTTAACTCTTCTAATCAGTTGTTCTTCCTGTTATGCCCATAATGAGATTGCCTAAGGGCCATAAAGAATATTATACCCAAGTGCCAAAGAGCCAGAGGCTAGGCAAAATAGGCAGCAACTTCTCACCTCTAATAAATTGAAGAGGTAGAACCTTGCAACAGACTCAAAACCCAAAATCCAGCTACACCTGGAAGACATCTCTGAGTAGTCATTTCCTAAGGGTTCTCAGTGCTAACAGTAAAGCTACCTGCCATTAGCAATTTACAAGGATCAACCCAGAAATTAAACTAAAAAAAGGTAGAAAATGAGAAGATGTGGAAGCATGATGTAACCCCAGACTTCCAGCTCACCAAAGACAAACTTAAGGGGAACAAGGTAGGACAATTTGAAAGCTACCCACTTGGACTCTCTGAAATGGTAACAGCAAAAGTAGCAAAGCAGATGAATAAGGTTCTATAAAATATCAAATCAGAAATACTCAGATAACTATAGAAATGGTAACCACAATGAAGGACATGGTTAGTGATTCTGGGGCCAATACATATTTTAAAAAAAAGTAGAGGAGCTTAGAAAAATTATGGAAACCAAGAACATCAAACAGGAAAGAAATGAAATCTCTGAAACAGATTCAAGTAGATATCCAGTCTGTTAAAAATGCCATTGAAAGTATACACAGCCTAGCCAGGTGAGGTAGTGCATGCCTGTAATCCCAGCACTCAGGAGGTTGAGACAGGAGTATCACTGTGAGTTCGAGACCAAACTGGGCTACATAGTGAGTTCCAG
>NW_022900917.1:45187129-45215565 GCF_012274545.1 Fukomys damarensis
AAAAGAAGAAGAAGAAGAAGAAGAAGAAGAAGAAGAAGAAGAAGAAGAAGAAGAAGAAGAAGAAGAAGAAGAAGAAGAAGAAGAAGAAGGGAAAGTATACACAGCTTAATGAGCCCATATGAGTACAGAATATCAGAAATAGAAGAGAGGATTGTAGTTAGTGATCATGAAAAGAAACATTTCTTAAAAATAGCAAGTGACTATGAAAAATCAATTCCACAGTGTTTAGATGTTGCAAAGAAGAACAAAGTAAGACTAATCAGAAACAATAAAAGAGCAGGAGACAGTCCAAATGACACTAAAAAACCTGTTCATAGAAGTAATGGCAAAAACTTCCCTAGCATGGAAAAATAATTTGACATACAGATAAGTGAGGTATATGGAACTCCAATTATTATGATTAAAAAAAACTACACTAAGGCACATAATAGTCAAAGTTCCAGAAATTCAACACAAAAACAGAATATTAAAAGCTGTTAAGGAAAGGAAACAAATTACCTATAAAAGAAAGCTCAATCTTTTTTTTTTCAGCTTTAATTGAGTTTATTGGTACATTTTAGGGATACAGTACAGTTACATTCATTGTTGGGATCTTGTACCTCTACATGACAAGTCTTGATTCTCATTTTTTCCCCTTACCCCTGCCCTCCCTTCACCCCCTAGAAAGCTCAATCTTAATCACAGTAGTTCTCCTCAAGGAGGGTTTGAAGTGAATTATTTCAAGCCCTAATAAACCCTTCAGTCCAGAATGATGTACCTCACAATACTATCTTTCAAAACTGATAGAGAAATAAGATAATTCCAAGATAAAGAACACCTGCAGAAATTTATGATGATCAAGTGAGCACTCCAAAAGTTTCTGAAGGACACTCAAGAAATATGTAATGAGGGCTACAACTATGTGAACCATAAAAGAATAAATACACCAGGCAAAGCATGTAATTAAATGGAGGTGGGGGAGCCAACAACAGGAAAATAACATGACAAAAATAAATCAGTACATATCAGTAATAACCATCAAAGTAAATGGTCTCAATTCACCAATCAAAAGAAACAGACTTGCAGAATGGATCAAGAAGTAAGATCCACCAATATGCTACATTCAAGAAACATATTTGATTAAAAAAGAAATTCATAGAATGAATGTCGAAGGATGGACAACAATATTCCATGTGACAGGAACCTGGAAAAAAGCAAGGGTAGCTTTTCTATTTGCAGACAAATTGGATGTCAAGCTAAGATTGATTAAGTGAGACAAAGAAGGTCACTACATCCTTTTAAAGGGATAATCCCAGAGGAAGATATACCAATCATAAATATATAGGCTCCAAATACCAGCGTACCCAATTATATAAAAACAAACATTAATAAACATGAAAAGTCAAATAAACACTAATACTTAATGCTTAGTATTAATGTGGAACTTTGATATGACTGTCACAAATAGACAGGTCAACTAGGCAAAAAAAAAAAATCAACAAAGAAATATCAGAACTGAACCAAGCTTTGGAACAAATGGACCTAGTAGATGTCTACAGAGTTCTCCACCCCAAAACATCAGAATACACAGTCTTTTTAGGTGCACAAGAGGCATTTTCCAAAATAGACCACATACTAACTCACAGAACATGCAAAAGAATTGAAAATTTTCCATGCATCTTGTCAGGCCATAGTGCAATGAAATTGGAAATAAATGCCAAAAGAAACCACAAAAACATCATAAACATATGGACATTAAATAACACCCTCCTGAACAACCAGTGGGTCACAGATGAAATTAAAGAAGCAATTAGACAGTTTCTACAATTAAGGTATGCCAACATATTAGAACTTATGGGACAAAACGAGAACAATTCTAGGAGGGAAATTTACAATGCTTAATTCCCTCATCAGAAAGACAGAGCAAGTTCAAATTATTACAGAAGGAATTTGCAAGTGACATACAGAGAGGTAGCAGAATGGAAGTAAAATAACAAATTTACTCATTGATAAGGGTCGATTGCACATAAGCTGTGCCTGGATTGATGAAATCCTAGGTTACATCTCCACCTTTTATAGGGTTTTACAGCCTTGACTTCATTTGGGTGGTTACATTTCATTCTCACAGTTCAAATCAGGGTCACAGGATAGCTAACTTTCAACCAGATATAATTCCTTGTAGCTAGGGGAGTTTACCTAGTTATCTATTCTACTCCATAGGAAGGGAGTGTTCAGGGTCGGGGGAACAAATGTTGGCAATGGGTTCTTTCATCTTGACACTTTTATGATCATGTGGCTCCAGGCTCTTTGGAGCTCAAGGTCTTGATGTACCCTGTTATTTCAGGGTAAGACCAAATGCCTCATTCAGCAATTAGTGACTTTGGTACCTGTTAGTTCTGAGCTAAACAAAACAAACTGCGGTTAGAGACAGCAGAAGCTATTTTACATTGTAACACTTTATAGGCTTTTGCTTTTTATAAAAAAAGGGCTAGAGAAAAAAGGAAGAAAAGGGCTAAAGGTGTAGGGAAAGTGGGAGGGGAAGGGGAAAAGCAATAAGGGGAAAAATAGGAGAAAATGAAAAAATGGAAATAAAATGTTTGTAAATGGGGAGGGGATGAGGGGGTGAAGGGAGGGCAGGGGTAAGGGGAAAAATGAGAACCAAGACCTATCATGTAAAGGTACAAGATCCCAATAATGAATGTAACTGTACTGTATACCTAAAATGTACCTATAAACTCAATGAAGGAAAAAAAAGTTTTCCCTATCAAAATAACTTAATGTTGAACCTCAAGCTTGGAGAAAAAGAAAAATAAGTTAAGCCCAAAGCTTGGATGAGGGAAGAAATTATAGGTCAGAGTAGAAATTAATGTAATTGAGATTAAAAAAATAACACAAAGAATCAGTTAATCAAAGAGTTGGATCTTTGAAATATTAAATAAAATTGACAAATCCTTAGCCAACCTTATGAAAAAAGGGAAGAAAAGATTAAAATTCATACAATTAGTAAAGAATAGACTGAAATTACAACAGATTCTTCAGAAATCTAGAAGATCACTAATAACTACTTCAAGAAACTAATATTCTAATAAGAAACACAAAATAGTTTCCTAGATGCATATGAATTCCCAAAACTGAACCAAGAATATATAAAAATTCTGAACAATATCAGCCAACGAAATTAAAGATATACTAAAAACACACCAACAATGAAAAGCCCAGGCTCTGAATGAGTTACTGCTGAATTCTACAAGAAATTTAGAGTAGGTCTATGCTGCTACTTCTCAAACTCTTTAATGAAATTGAAAGGGAAACAATACTCCTAAACTCATTCCTACCAAGGAAATACATGGGCCCTGATTGCTTCACTGCTGAATTTTACAAGACATTTAGAGAGGAACTATTGTTTAAACTCTTCAGTGAAACTGAAAGGGAAGCAATACTTCCAAATACATTCCTGAAAGCAAGCATCATCTTGACCCCCAAAGCAGAGAAAGACCCAACCAAAAAAGAACTATAGGGCAATCTCATTAATGAATATAGATGCAAAAATTCTTAATAAGATACTGGTAAATAGAATGCAGAAAATCATAAAGAAGATCATACATACACACCCTAAGTGGGATTCATCCCAGGGATGAAGAGATGGTTCAACATAAACAAATCAATAAATGTAACATACTATATTAATAGAGCCCAAGGTGAAGACCATATGATCATCTCAATAGATGCAGAAAAAACATTTGACAAAATTCAAAATGCATTCTTTATTAAAAATTCTACAGAAAATTGGAATAGATGGTTTTCATCTCAGTGATAAAAACAATCTATGACAAACCAACAGCCAACATCATATTAAATGGACAAAAATGGAAAACTTTCACACTAAAATCAGAAACAAGACAAGGATATCTACTGTTACCACTCTTATTCAATATAGTCCTGAAAACATTAGCCAGAGCAATTATACAAGAGAAATAAAATGAATAAAGATAGGAGAGGAAGAAGTTAAATTATCATTATTTGTGGATGACACAATGCATAGAAGACTCCAAAAGCTCCATCAAAAGACTTCTAGATTTAATAACTAAATTCAGAAACATAGCTGGATACAAAGTCAACAGTCAAATATCAATAGCCTTCTTGTACACAACAAACTGAGAGAGAAATTAGGGAAATGACACCTTGCACAATAGCATCCAAAATAATTTAAATATCTTGGAATCAATCTAATAAAGGAAGTAACAGATCTTTACATTGAAAAACTATTGTATTTTGAAAAAATTTGAGAGCTCTCCAGTCCTGGGACATTATCTGTTGGTCCCTCAAGGCTGGAAAAGGGTGAACCATTCATTAGTCTTGACTCTCATCTGTTCATACAAAACGTCTTTCTAAGAGGATTAAGCCTGAACTAATAAAGAAAATTTGAATCTAGTTTTGTATTAAAGTAAGGGGTTTGAAAGAAGAAATTCATTTATTCATTTATTTTTTGTGTACTTAGCATTTACACTTCATAGGAATGTAAATTTTTTAGTTTCTGAAAGAATTCAAGCTATGCTGGGACATTTTGATACTTAGAATTTATCCATCAAATTAGGTGGAAGGGTCATAAACCATTCTGTAGAATTCTGGGCAGATATATCACTCTTGAAAGGTGTTAATTTGATTTCCCAGCTCTTATTTGTTTAGTAGAACATATTAATTGCTTGGTGGATAGAATTAAAACATTTTAGGCTTCAAAAAATGGAAAGCTCTGAAAAATAAATAGCTTGTTCATTGCAGATCATTCATGCTGATTGCAGCAGCTTCTTTGATCACAGACAGTATAAGTTGATTTCCTTTTAGAATTCTTAACAATTGCTTTTTTAAAAATTAAGTTTGTTGGTACATTATTAGGTATACAGTACAGTTACATTCATTATTGGGATCTTGTACCTTTACATGACAGGTCTTGGTTCTCATTTTTTCCCCCTGTCCCTGTCCTCCCTTCACCCGCCCTCCCCTCCCCATTTACAAATATTTTATTTCCATTTTTTCATATTTTTTTCTTTTCCCTTATTACCTGTACCCTACCCTTTCCACTTTCCCTACACCTTTAGCCCTTTTCTTCATATTACACATTGTCAATTATTTCATTAGGAAACAATTGCTTTTAAAATAAGATTTGATACAGATAGAGTAGTTTAAATGAAAAACAATTTCCTTCAACATCTAAATCAAAACTGTGGAAATGAGAATATTATCTCTCTACCCTTGAAGACATTATCACAGTAAAATGTAGCAGCCCCAAACAAGGAGATGTTTTGGTCCAACAAATTGTTCATCAGCTGAATGTTGAAATTCTTAATCTGTCCTTTGTTAAATTTTTACATATTATGTGCCTACCCAGACCCTTGTGAACCTTTATATGCATTAACTCTTTCATTCCCCACAAGGGATATATGATATTTATTTTCATAATACAAATGAAGAAACTGGACTAAGGGAGTACACCTTGATAAATGTGAAATACAATGGATGGCAAGTCTTTCTGACTCCCAGGTCTGTACTTTTAACCCTTTGCCTCATCAATTTTAATTATTTACACTCTCTAGTAGTGTCTCCAACTCATCATTGAAAGTATGAATAGCTTTTCTACCCTCTGTATTAGTCCATTTTTGCTGCTAAACACTTGAGATCAGATACTGTACAATGAATAGATATGTTTTTTCTCATAGTTCTGGAGACTGGGAAGTCCAGTATCAAGTGCTAACATTTGGTGTCTGGTGAGAGCTTTCTTTCTGCATTCTATCTTTACTGAAAGGCAAATGCTGAAAGGCACTTGGTGGATGAGACAAAAGGGGATGAACCCACTCCTTAGCTCTTTTTAAAAGGTCCAATTTCACCCATAATAGCTCTGACCTTATGACTGAATCACCTCTTAAAGGCTCTGCCTTCTTAATGCAATCATTTTGATGAATGAATTTCAATCTTTGAATTTTGGTGGGGGGATATTCAGACAATAGCATTTTCTTTAGATAAAATTTTTAAATAATTTAAAAGTGATATTAGAAGATGCAAAATGTTTGATAACTTGATCTCAGTGTGGCTCCAGGGATATAGAATTATGTAAAAATGCATTGAGTTGTACCTGTTAGACTTGCATGAATTACTGTATCAAAAGAAGAAACCACAAATGCTCCTAATGTATGGAGTTCAGCATATTGCTTTTTAACCATTGACTAGCTTTGGTGTCCACTCTGGGCTTGGCTTGCTGTTTCCTATACAGAGGAATTTCTCAAAGTCTTACTGTCAGTCACACAAACCTGAGCAGCCTATGCTGTAGAGGGCAGAGTCAAAGTTAGGGACTTGTGTCTGGGTGCACTTGGGTTCTTATCCTGGGCTTTAATATGTTCCTTTTCCAGGAAATAGGACAATATAGGACTCATATTCACTTTTATGGTGTCCTGTATCCAAGTATATCAGTCAGCTTCTCATAGCTATGTCCAAACACTTGACATGCACAGCTTAATTGAGGAGATGTTTATTTTGACTCAGAGTTTTAGTCCATAGTCCAATGGCTTCGAGGCAGAAACATGTAGTGGAGAGGCACAGGAAAGCTGTTCACCTCATGACACCCAAGAAGCAAAGAGAGCAAGAGAGCCACAGGGAAGAAAGGGCCAGGGATCAGATATAGTTCCCAAGGTCATGTCTCCACGATCCACTTGCTCCAACTAGGTCCCACTTCCTAAAAGTCCATTCAGCTATGAACTTCTTCAAGGGTTGGCCCATCGATAAGGTTAGTGCTCTCATGGGCTAATCACTTCTGCAGAGGTCTCTTAATCCAATCAGGGTGACAGTCAAGATTAATTGGCACACTAAGAAACAGAGTACAGATTATTAAGGAGAAATACAGAGGAATATGTTTTTCTTACAGTAGCATCTTCCTTTTGCTATCCTGCCCCCAAACCCCTGTGCTCCACCTGTAGCAGTCTAAGATCTTGCATTCTATAGCAAGGAGAAAGGAGACCTCAGTGGAGTTACCTAGCATTTATCCTGTCCTGAATATGAGAAAATTTAGAGGTAAAGATTTTAAGTTTCAAAATTGACACAATTATTCCATTTACAAAAGAATTTAAGGCTCTATAAACATTTGATCCCTAGAGCAATAGCATATTTGATGGATGATAAATACTTTGACAGCGATAGGTGGCTGTAGAATTAAGTGAATTTTACCAGCCATGGGTAGTTGAATTGAATTTGATATGAAGACAATACAGCATAAATGAAAATGTTCTTCAGTGGGTAAGTGTGACTTTTGTAATAAAAATTTCAATGTACTTCAAACATTAGGAATTTATTTTAAGGGAGATGTAATTGTGCTATGTAGCATTCTTGGAAGGAAGACTAAAAAATTCATTCTTCAAATTGTAATTTTTATGATTACAAAGTATTCTTGCACATATTAAATTACTATAATAACTTTCATTTATTGAACACATGCTATTGGCCAGGGTCTGCTAAAACATTTCATTTAAGTTTCAATTCTCTTAAAAGTCTCTTGAGCTAAGTATTATTATTTCCATGTTATCATTAATGACCCTGAAGTCCTACAAAGTGCTAATATGTTTTCTAAATCCCCGAAGAAAAGTGAAACTAGATATAGTTTATTGTAAGATGAGCAATTTGCAACTTTGAAAATTATTCAATAATTAATTGGAGATATTCTTTGTTAGGCTGAAAACTAGAATAACAAGAGAGGACACACAGAGTTTGGTGAACTTTAGGATCTGATATTTTTGGTTTGCATCCCAGGGTATCACTGGGAAAGTAAATGATGTCTCCATTATGCCATTTTTCCATTTGTAGGATGCGGGTAGTAGGCATAAGGTCTAATTCATGGTAGCATCAGATGATACAATGGACTAATATATCTACAGCATTAAGAAAAGGTTTTACAACACTACTCCTAATTACTATTAGCTATTATTATTAATAGCTAATTTTTTGAAAATGCCAATTAACAGTGAGTCAGTGTAATTTGTCTATCCTGGTATGTTAACTATTTTTTTAAAGGGGACTCAGAACTTGAAGAATGATACAAAGAGATTCATAGGTTATAAAGGATAGCTGGAATAATATTATTTTGTTTATATTTTGTCTTATTAAACCTTGGAAGTTTCTCTTAGTAGCTAGATTTGAGTCATTTTCTTCCTCTTTTCTCTTCTTGTTTTTATAGGGAATTGGGGGAGAGAAATAGGGAACTAGAATCTTGAACTGTGTGGCTGAAATAAAATTTTACAAATGAAAAACAAATTTAGGATGTAGACCAGATTATATTGTCTTACTTGAGCAAGAAAAATGTGACATCCTGAAATTTGACTCTATGAATTTTTTGAATTTGGGTAGATGATAATTTTAAAGCCATTCAGATTTCACCGAGTTGGTGAATTAATGTTTGTGATGTACTAGAGTGCCTTTAAAATGTCCCTTGGAAAAGAACAAAAAAAAAAATAATTCTAGTAATATGCAAAGTCCCACTTATTTACTAATCATTTTTTATGAGTCCCCTTTGTCTTCTAAAGACCAAAAGTCTAATATTTTTTTTTCTCTTGGTTTGGCACAATAGGAAAATGTGCTATTTGAAATCCTGGTTGTATAAGTTGGGAGAAAAAGTGACATTTATCATTTAATTAGTTCTTTCCACTCAGCATCCAAAATTACAGTCCAAATTTCCTAATAAGCAGAAGAATATGAGCAAATGATAACATCTTGCTATTAATAAAAAAATCCCTAAAGGATACCAGCAGCTTGCATTTTGATTTAATTACCACAAGGATATTTTTCAGATATGTTTATATTAATGTACGGTGGCCTCTCCAATGTTTTATTATTGTATTCTTGATATAGAAGTGTCAGATATAAAAGCATCGAAGTTAAGGATTGAGAAACATTTTTTCTTTTAATTTGGCTATTGTTTTTGAGTCCAATTTTTTTTTGTGTGTGTGTTTATGTGTGTGTGCTACTCTCTGAGTGCTTTAGAAGTTAAAAATATGATTCTATAACTCTATCATTAATGGTATCTATTTGCAGTAGGAGCAAGAATGAATTAAATGGCTTGGAGCTGGTTGTAGGTGTTTGGGCCCATTATTTTGGAAGGTAGATTGTCTAAAGATACTATTAAGGATTCTTATCTAGATGATATTTTCAAAACATAAATACAATTAAATTGATAGATGGATAGAATTGGTTGCATTCTATGACATTTCAAATTAAAAAGATTTAGGGGCTTCTTTTCGTTGTCACCACTCATGTAGTGCTTTTTATAATAGTGCAGAGTAAGAGAAAAGTTCTCTGTGTATTTAACCTTGTGCCAATACGAACTATTGAAATAGCAGAAAAAACTGCTAATAATTCACAGAATCATCTCATGTCTAACCTTACTGGTGGTACATGATTTAAAACCAGCTTTTCTTTCTGGACTTGGAATGGTTTTCTCTTTTTAATATCTGGCTGTATAGCTGATACACTATTTTTCTGTGTCTCATGCCTTCAGAGGCTTCCCACAGAAGGACTCATCAATGACCCTATTATCTTTGCTATCAAGTTCCCATATAAATTCTGACATATACTTACATCTTTCGGGGATTTGATATGCACTATACTCTTCCTGCTAAAAAGTATCAGGCTGGGGAATAATGCCTGAGTTGAACATTTAGAAATGACAGGTGTCAAATGCAGGCATTGCTAAAAGTAATAAATATTCTTCAAACTTCAGTAGCTTCAACCAGGAAAGAACTTACTGCTCATGGAATAGAGGTCAAGGGACTCTACTCCAAGTTTCACTCTACTTAACTTGTAATGGTTCAAGGTTTACAATGACTAAGGAAGAGCAGAGATGCTGTGCCTCATTCCAGAAACAGAACACTCCAGCTCAGAAAGGACACATTACCATAGTTCAGTGGCTAGAGCTATTCACATTACCTCACACAAGTACAAAGGTGGTAGAGCATAGTAATTCTCCCATATTCCAAAAACACAGCAGAGCTGGGATTGGCTGAACCATTCATGTTTCTACCTTAGTATTATTAATTTATATGTAATACTGTTAATATCCAGTAGAATATTTTATAAATTGTCTAGGGATTATTCAGATGAAATAAACATTTTCCCCTACCGTATCTACACCCAAAACTTATGCACACATATATTCTTGACTCATCTTTAGTACAGCAAATATTTCAAAAGTTTTTTTTTTATAATTGGTGCTGTATTTGCACTGGTCCAATTATATTCCATAAATCCACACTTTCTGGCATCACTTTGATCTCAGACAAATCTGGGAGGTGAGTAACTTCAACTGGTAATGAGCAGAAGTATGAAATTGACTGGTTGACTTTAGAATTGAGCCAGGTCTTGGTTTCATTTGGACTTAGTTCGAATAAACCGTATTGATCATTTGCTATAGCTTAATCTCAGGAATCTCAGAATGTTATGTGACTTTCCCTTGGTTCCTTAAATTCCTTCTTTCTATGGGAGCAAGAAGATTAGCAGTGAATGATCAGAATAGTTTTCTAGACTTTTCAGGTAAGGAGACCAGTGGGCTGCTTTTCTGGTATCTGGGAGATGATTTCTCTCTGTCCAGAGAAAGGAGTGACTGTTTTCCAACTGTGCCTGAATCTACAACATTAAATTTGTAAATTGGAGAGAATTTTTCTGGCAAATGGAAGTTTTGCTCTTCTAATTTTTTTATAACTTTTGGGGTATAATAAAGGTCATCCAATTTTTCAGATTCATCCATCTAAACTTTTTTGGTCCATCTGTTTTTGTCCTGGCACACACAGTGGTAAATGCTTCATTTCAGAGCTGCTTCACTGCTCTTCCAGAACACAGGAAAGAGAGCACTCAGAATTATTATTAATTTCTAAATAAAATGGGCCAAGTCTTATGCTCTCCTAAAAATGGAAACAGTATTTTTTTTTTATTATAAACTATCTGAGGGGTAAGATTTTAGTGTGGTTTGTGGGAGAATGACTGTCAAAGTCTTTACATGAAAAGGCAAATAACCGTTGGTTATGCTGGCAGTGGGGCCCTGGAGAAGGGGGAGGAGAGCAGGAGATGAGAGGGTCAGGTTGTGATTCCCTTCGGCAGTCCATGTGGCTCTTTCCTGGCAGAGTGCCCCTTGATGTCAAAGTGGGCTGAGCTTGCCAGGAATGAAGCAATGCAATGTGAGGAGAATTAGAAACCAAGGCTGAGTGGTTTACATTTTTTTTTCCTCTTCTTTTTTTTAATGATGTGATGACACTTTTTAAGATGAAAGGACTTAGCTTTTTACACAAAATAAGTCCCATGATTTATTTACAAGAGGCTGCACTTAGCTCTGGGATCCTATGAATATAGAATTAAGTACCAAGTAGAAGTTAAAAGGGACAAAATGAGCAAGGGTTATTATTATCAAAATTTGGCCCAGTTAGAGCCAAAGTTGGTAAGTTGAGCTGGCCATTTGGAACCAGCAGGAGAAACAAGGTTAATGAGTTTCAAGTGCTTGTTCTTCACTCTGACCTTGACCTGCTCTGGCCATTGAGGGAGAGGCTTCAAATCAGCTTCTTCATTTACAGACTGAGAGTGGGAAAGGGTACAAGAGGAACCTGGAGAAGTACAATGTCTAGCCCAGAGTTTTGGTGGTGTGGTAGATACATTGTACTGTGCCCAATAAGTGATTTCAATCAGAAATCACTTCTAGAAGGGCTTCTAGAAGGGCTGAGGAAATATAATTAGCACAAGGTGAACAGATATAATTTAGTACAAATGGTGCCTCGAGGTCATCTAGACCTGACATTTACTTCAAGTAACGATTCCAACCATCTCATTGAATCCTTTCATTTCTCTTTCCTGATCTGCTCACTTGCTGGTAGGATGGGGAATGTGTGTGTTTGTGATTGAACAGTGCATTACATTGCTCTATATTATATCTAGCTGTGTTTTTAAGGTCTTAAACCCTGTACGAAACATTTTGCTGAATGCCTTATAGGTATTAACTCATTTAATTGTCAAAACAGATTGAAGAATAGAAATTTAAAAAATATTTAGTGTTCATTTTTATCAATAAGTATTTGACTGCTTTTCCTTTCAATAGAAATAATTTCAAATTTACAGAAAAGTTGCAGGAGAATAGATTTTTCTCTTGAACCATTTGATGATGCTCTATCACCCTTGAGTGCCATGAGCATTTCCTACAATCAAATCTGTTCTCTGCCCTAGTCTGCCTCATTGTAGATACTATATTACAGTTGTGAAGCCCGCAGACCCTACTCATATCTGCCACCCTTTATGACAAAATGAGTCAACTCAGAACCATGTGTTCCTATTGTCATGTCTTTTTAGACTCTTTAAATCTTTAAGTCTTTCTCATTTTCCCCTTTATTTTTGTGGTCTTAATATTTCCAAAGATTATTGGCCAGTTATTTTGTAGAATGTTCATTATTTAGTGTTGGATGATTATTCCTCATGATTAGATTCAAGGTATTCATTTTTTTGGAAGGATTATCACAGAATTGGTGCTCTGTTCTCATTGCATCTATCAGACTGTGCATAACATTATATATCTCATTATTGGTGATGTTAATTCTGTTTCTCGATTTAAAAACTATCAGATTCAGAGAAACTATTCTTTACCATCATTGTAAGAGTATTTTTTAGTGAGAAACTTTGAAACCATGTAAAGTAGTCCATTTCTCTTCAAATTTTCACAGGAATCATTGATTCTCACTGAATTAATGATGATTTTTCTGATTCCATAATTATTTTTATAATATATTTTAACAATTATTTTAGATAACATTAGATCATTAGAAAAAGCTTCCTCTTCATTTATTCATTCATTCATATCAGCATTGTTTAAACTCATGGCTTTTTTAAAAATTTAATTTATTGGTACATTCTAGGTAGACAGTACAGTTACATTCATTACTGTGATCTTGTAAACTCATGGCTTTTTAATTTAATGAGTTTTAATCTGTTAACATCATTTGTTTTGTTTCATGGTCCAAGATTTGGCTGGTAGTAGTCCCTTTGACAGGGTCTTATTTTTCTTTAAACACTTCTTTATTTCATTTCATTTTATTTTATAAGGACACATTTCATTATATGAAGTTTACATTCATCTTGGTGAGGAGGTACATGTACATAATACTGCTTGTTTCTTTTTTAATCCCTTTCCCACCCAGTTCCCTCCATGTGCCTCTAAATCTTTCCCAATTTTCATTATTGTTGTTGTTATTATTCTTAGCTCATGTTTATGACACATAATGTTTACATAGTTGAAGTCATTAGGTTCCTGTACATGGCATGTCTCAATTTTCTTACTTCCTTTTCCTCTACCCTTTTCCCCTTGCCCTTGGTCTCCTGGACCCCATTTCATTTGCAAGAGACCTCCTTGTTTCCTTTTATCCATCCTTTATTACTCTCTTTGGTTATACTTTACCTTACTCAAATGAGAGATATCATATGGTACTTAAGCTTGCATGTCTGATTTATTTTACTTATCATTATATTTTCCAGGTGCATCCATTTTCCTACAAATGTCTCTAATTTATTTTTCTTTATAGTTGTAATATAGCTCCCTTCTTTATAGCTGTATTAGTATTTCATTATATATAAATACCACATTTTCTTTATCCATTTGTCTGTTGATGGGCATACAGGCTGCTTCCAAAATTTAGCTACAATGAATTGTGCTGCTATAAACATTGGTGTGCATGTATCACTATAGGAAAATGTTTTTAATTCTTTGGAGGAAATACCTAGCAGGGGAACAGTTGGGTTTTATATGGAATTTCTAATTTTAGTTCTTTCAAACTCTCCATACTGATTTACATGATAGTTGTATTAACTTACATTCCTAACAATAATGCTATGCTAGCATTTGTTATTCTTTGATTTCTTGATGATTGATTGCTATTCTTTTGGTGTAAGATGAAATCTTAGCATTGTTTTAGTTTTCATTTCTCTAATGGCTAGAGTTGTTGAACTTTGTTATATGTTTGTTAGCCATTTGTATTTCTGAGAAGTGTCTGTTCATTTCACTTGCCCATTTCTTGGTTGGGTCTTTTATTTTAGGTGGTCTACTTTTTTTTTTTTTAGTTCTAGATATTATAGATATTAGTTCTCTGTCAGAGGAATAGCTGGAAAAATTTTTCCCATTTTGTAGGTTATTTCTTCATACTACTAATTTATTCCTTTGCTCTACAGAAGCTTTTTAATTAAATGCAATCCCATCTGTTAATTTTTGCTGTTATTTCTTGTGCAACTGGGATTCTATTTGGAATGTCCTTGCCTATACCTGACTTCAAGTGTTTTACCTATTTTATCTTCTAGTAGGTTCAATGTTTCTATTTTAATGTTTAGATATTTGATCCATTTTGATTTTTGTTTAGTGCATGGTGAGAGATAAGGGTGCAGCTTCAATCTTCTGCAAACAGGTTCCCAGCTTTCCCAGCACTATTTGTTGAGTAAGCTCTCTTCTTCCAATGTATGCTTTTGACCCCTTTGTCAAAGATGAAATAGCTGAATGTGTCTAGTGATATTTCTGTATCTTCCATTCTGTACTGTTGATCCATATGCCTGTTTTGTGCCAATCATGCTGTTTTTATCAGCGTTGCTTTGTACTATAGCTTGAAGTCAACTATTGTGATGCCTTCTGCTTTTCTTTTGTTGCCCAAGACTGTCTTTAAGCACTTTCTTATGATCTGGCCACAGAATGCTCCAGGCTATTTCTTCATGAAATCCTATTTTCTTTCTTTATTTTTTTCTTTTTCTTTTTATTGGAGGATATTGTTTAGAAACTAGGATGTGGGTGCTCTGTGTGGTCATTATCATATCACTGCTTTTAGATGCCTGTGGAAAGCTTGGGTGCAAATATACACATCTACATTTATATCTATAAATGTCTATTTTGAAAACCTTGAGTTCACATCAGCAATTAAAAGTTAGCCCCACAGAATTCATTCTGGTTTTCTTCCTTGTTGTCATGGTCCTCTATATGTTTGTATATTTAACTAATCCTCCTATATGTCATCTCGTCAATTACTCACACATCATCATCATGTAGACAAATCTCTCAGCACATGTCCTTCTTGATATCTTTCATTCCGCTGGAAGGTCCAATACCCTGTGCAAGATTGCTGGGCATCCCAGATTACTACCTTTATAAACCTAGCACTTTTCAGATTGAATTATTAGAAATGGAGGAAAGAATGGAGGAATGAAAGATTGCTTAGTTTTTTTATTGAAAACCGGTGGTATTTGATACAATTTGTTACACTTTTTTTTACAGCTTTAATTGAGTTTACTGGTACATTTTAGGGATACAGTACAGTTACATTCATTGTTGGGATCTTGTACCTCTACATGACAGGTCTTGGTTCTCATTTTTTCCCCTTGTCCCTGCCCTCCCTCACCCCCTCCTCCCCTCCCCATCTACAAACACTTTATTTCCATATTTTCATTATCTCACATTTTTTTCTTTTCTCTTATTACTCTTCCCCTACCCATCCCACCTTCCCTACATCTTTAGCCTATTTCTTCCCATTTCACAATGTCAATAATCTCATTAGGATCTTAGGTACTATTACAGTTTATTCACACCAGAGAAACTATTTGGTATTTACATGTGGGACTTATTTATTTCACTGAGGAGTATATCCTCAATATGTATCCATTTTTCTATGAATGAATCTATTTTCTCATTCTTTATGGCTGAGTAATATTCCATTTTATACAAAAACCACATCTTCTTTATCCAGTTTCCAACTGATGGGCAAATGGGCTGTTTCCAAGTTTTAGCTATTACAAACTGTGCTGCTATAAACATGGGTGCATGTACATCATTGTGATATGATTCTCTTAGTTCTTTTGGAAAGATACCCAGTGGAGGGATGGCTGGATCAAATGGAATCTCCAGTCCCAGCTCTTTGAGGTATTTCCATATTGATTTCCACAGACTCACACTTTTTTTATTGTTGTTTTCAATGATAGAGAAGTCTCTTCCATGTAGGAGAAACAAATTATATTCTGTGTTCATTAAGTTCACATTAATATAACAGCTTATTCTAATTAGGATACATTTAAATGTAATAGAGACCCCAAAAAATAGTAGCTTAGACATACTATATACTTATATGTATTTTTGGCCAAGTCACTTATTTTTCAAACTAACACATTCTAGGCTTTTGTGAGTTAAGTGGTGTTGTAAATGCACTGCATATGTTAATCCATTTGATCCTTAATATTCCCATATTATAGAAAAGGGAACAGAGGCACAGAGAGGACAAGGTCACACAGCTAGTCAATGACAGTTGGGATTATAGGTAGCCTAGTTTCAAAACTCATCTGTGTAGCAACCACTTATACCTGTCATAGTCTCGGTATGTTTCTTACAGCAATATATACACTAATGTAATAAATTTTAAAGATCACAATTGTTCCTAATGTTTTACTCATATTGGTTTATATAAATTATAGTTCATTTTTAGCAAGAAATGCTTTTCCCACTTAAATTGATACATGAAAAATAAAAGGCAAATGTATTCATCAAATGTTAATTTTGCATAACAGCTACATTTTACATAATTTACCCTGACAAAACTGTGGACTGTGAGTTTTCTGTGTCAAGTAACATTTTTTTTTGTGATTCATCAAACTGTAGTTATAAGATGCAGAATCATATAGTAACAGGAATTCAAACTGAAAAGGGGGTGGGGAAGTTCAGAGAAGGCCAAAATCAGGGAGGAAAAACCTATATTTAGGAAGTAAAACCAGAATGCTTTTGGAGCTGTTTAAATTACAGATGTCCATGGACTCCAAACATATTGTTGAAAATGTTTATGCATGGTTTTTATGTAAAATGATTTCATAAATTGAGACCACATCATGTGCCTGTATGCATATTACATCGTGACATAAGCAAATCACCCGATAAAATTCTTTCCTCAAATAAAGTGCCATAAAATCTTTGGAAATATGAATTCTGGCTCAATAGCTGACCTACATGCTGGTCTTGGCACTCCCCTCAGTGGGGATTTGCTTCTTCCTGTGCCTGTCTCCAGTCTGTGAGATGGGAGTAATAGTACCAGATAATGCTTGCTCAAGTATTACTAACTTTAATGGTACTTATTAAAGATGTTAAAGATATTCATGATCATCTAAGGTAGTAGTTTTCCAGTGTTTTGAAAGTAGTAATTTTCTTTTCTGTAAAAAGCACGAGACCCTTTTGTAAAAGTTATGACAAAAATGTAAGAGGAGCTCTCTTCTGCTAGTAACAGGTGCGGGTCTGGGACCTGAGGTCTGGACGGTGAGCCTCACTTTCCCTCCAGGAATTGCTGGAGCCTGCAGAGCACAGTTTGAAAAACACTGAGCTTATCTTCCTCATCTCCATTTTACCACCAAGACTCAGTCAAAAAGACAGCTTAAGTAGTAGAGAACCCTCACCGGAGGTGAGAACTTGTGCCTAGTACTTACTGACCGCCAGCCATCTCTTCCATTAGTCTAAATGCTATTATATCATTCTCCAATTTGACTCTTTTAAAAAAGGTAGTAAATTCTCTGAAGTTTAACTATCTGTTTACAGATGCATTATCTATAAAGAATACATCTTGTCTACTTTTTGTTGCAGCATCATCCTTCTGTTGTCATATGAAGGCTAAACTCAACTGAATCATTGTCAGTTGAAACAGCATGGCAAAGAGCTTTGTAAATCAACATGCTTAATACCTAACTTGCGCTGCTAGTTGAAAGCATCACTTCCCTTCCATTCTTTATTATTAATATTTATGGGTGATATTTAATGCCTCCTTCTATCTTACCATTGCTTGGTCATTTACAAAACCTGTCACAATACATATTTTATGAATGAACTGGATTTGATAATTTTCCCCAATAACAAACTAAAATCTGAATGTTGGCTACATGCTGTTCTTGTGTTTACATTAAGAATGCAGATAATAAAATAAAATTCAGGAAGCCCTCCTGTGTCCTCTGCCTTTTCCCCAATTTCTTCTTGGTAAATTAACAAGGCATTGAATTCAGCTGCACAAAGGACACTCACATGTCGCTTCTTTCATGATCTGACTCCTGCAGGTGTATGTGGGGTTCACTTCGAGTAGTTCATCAGCTGGATATACTCTCACTGTCAAGAGGGCTTACCCCTCCCATGGCTCCTATCCAAGAGGAACAATGAAATATAGTAAGTGAAAAATGTAATTAGTACAATTAGCTAATAACTTAATCTACTTATCTTCTTAGTACAATTAGCTGTGAACATCACAGCACAGCCTAGCCTACCTTAAACATGCTTACATTAACTTATATATGGGAAAATCATGTAACACCAGCCCTTTTTATAATAGTGCTGAAGATCTAATATAATTTATGGATACTTGTATGCAAAACAAGCTGGTAACACAATGGACTGTACGGTTGGTTGTTTCTCCTCAGAATCAAACATGTACAAAAAAAAAAAAAAAAAGGAAAGGGATCAAGGAATGAGTGAAGGTGGAAGGGAGAGATGGGAAATGGGATAAAAAAGGAATTAGTATGTGCTACGAACAAATACCAACTTTCCATAAGAGATGTAAATATTATGTACTACACACGTGTACTAATACACTAAACAATATACAAGCAAGCAAAGAAAAACAGAACAAGAAAACAAGACTGACTGTGAGCTGCAGCTCCAGCTGCCGCTGGCATCGTGAAAGGATTTTCCTTACTGCTAGCCCAAGAAAAGGTCCAGCCAGGAATAGTGGCATGTGCCTGGAACCCTAGCACTCAGCCGGCTAAGGCAGGAGGATTGCTGAGAGGTCGAGGCCAGCCTGGGCTACACAGTGAGTTCAGTGGCAGACTGGACTATGCATTGTGACCTTGTCGCAAAAAGACCAAATTCAACCTTTGAAGTTTAGTTTCTACTGCATGCATATTACTTTAACTTCTGAGATTAGACAAGATCAGGTGCATTCAGGGTGGTAAGGCCAACGCTAGTGGAAAACCAAGAAATTTCAAGGGTACTGTCTCTATTTCCTATCATGCTTTGTTTGGAAATATTTACCACTTTGGTAACTTTCTGACCTTAACAACAACAACAACAACAACAACCAAACAAAAACAAAACAAATAAAAAACAACAACAAAACTCCAAATCGATCCTTTAGGAAGTTTTATTAATCTGCTTTACCTAACTCCCAGTACGAGTATTGGATTTGGCTGTTCCTATTTCTATAGACTTAGAACATAATGTGATGTTTTGACATTTGCCCTGTGGCAACTTAAAATAATCTGTTTAAATTAATGGAAGTTAAAATATATGCTCCCATGTAATTTATTGTATTTAGCATAAGAATAGTGCTCCTAATGTTGCAGACATCAACTTTGCAAATTATGTGACTAATGCTATTTTTCTACTAGTTGTCATTAGTCTCAGAGTAAAATTTGTTGATGATCTTCAGAGAGTATTTAGGACTTCACACCATTTACTGTTTTCCTCAGTCTCCCTCAGTGATTTGATCCTAATCTTTTTCTTCCTATTTTCCTTTCACTAATGTCCTCTGCATTTTTGTTTACTCTTGTTATAAGTGAAGTAATTGTTTTGAAGGTTGATTTTGTAGCATCATAGTAATTCTGAATACTTAGAGAGACATTTTCCCTTTATGTTTTAAGAGCAAAAATGAAATGCTTTGCATTTGATTCCTCACCAAATTATTTGTGTCTGACCTCTCTCCTGTAAAACAAACAAACAAACAAACAAACAAACTCCATAGGCCTAAACTGTTGATTAAACAATACTGTTTATTACAATTACAAAAATAAGGAAAAACCTGAATAAAGCTTCTTGACTTAATCTGTTTACCTTCTTAGTGATTTGCTTTTAGTTGACCTTAAAAATTATGAATTTTAGAGAGCTAGATATCAATTGCTACAACACATATCACAGGTGTTGAGGTTTGATTAAGCATACTCAGATTGCTTCCTAACTTCCAATCACCTTTCCCATAAATATTCTGAAACTTGTTCTGATTCGAGATCTGTTCTGTCCCCACATGTGGCAGCCTTGTGAGTGAAATCACTTTTTTGAGTCTTGCTATTTAATTGACTGACATACTATGCTGGTTTGGAAACTGCAATAAGGGAAAGTAGCAGAGTCTTAGAAAAGGGGTGAGAGTTCAGAAGTGAAATTTCTTGTCTTGGCAACAGGATTCTATTAGACTCAGGTAACTGCTTCAAGGTGGGGAACTGCTTGGAACAGGGTAAAATATTTAAAAAAAATTAGCTTATGACTACAGTAAGGTATTCTAGTGAACCTATAAAAAGCAAGCTCTGCCTTGGTGAATAAATTTTGTGCTTATATGAAATTATTTACCCAGAGAAACTTTATTTAAATATATTGGTTTTCAGGAACTTCTTAATGAAAACAGTCAATTTTTTAAAAAATTGATTTGGCTACATCAACAAGAAAATCCAGTCTTTGCATACAAATAGTTGCTTGGTGTTTCCTGTTGGTGTGCCTTTATAAAGAGCTGTTTCTGTAAAATAAATCAGACTTCTCTTGGTCTCAAAAAAAAAAAGATTATGTGTTTTTTATATGTGTGTTTATAAGCCACTTTAATTAACTTTTAGAAAAAGATGTAGCAAAATAAAACATGATTATTTATTAAGCTGTAGATTTAAGTGGTTTACCAAATATAAAGCCCAGTGATTTTTTTCTGGTGTGGGGATTGAACTCAGGATCTTGTGCTTGCCAGGCAGTGCAGGGCTGCTGAGCTACATCCCCATCCCAAACCTGTGATTCTTGATGTTGTTTGGGTGGAATACAGTGATGATACTTCAGTGTGCATTTTGACATACTTGGTAAAGAGGAGACTGACTCCATAAATGCAAAGTAAAATTATATACTTGAGAAAACCTCAGAGAATTTCTGCAGAATGGGTTAGAAGATTTCTTATTTCTGTTGGAGTTTGGGTTTTCATGTGTTTTTTTACAGCATTTACTTTAAGTATTTTTCTTTCTTTAGGAGGAGCTTCTTGTATAATTATAAAGTTGAATATTTGATGGTCAATATCTAGATTTGCTTTTGGGGTCACTGTAAGTGTGTAAGTGATCTAAATCTTATCAGTGCTATAGTCTATGCTCTTCTGAATTCAAGCTTGTTATACAACAGTGAGTTGAGGAAACAGCCATTGGTAAAGTAGATACACTTTATCATTCTCTCATATTAATCAAAGCAACAAATAATGTTTCATTGAAAAAAACAAGGTTAAATTTATTAAACTTATGAAGCCAGGAAAGCCTGACTAAATCTAGACAACCTGCTTCACCTACTCTCAGTCACTGAGCAAAGACTCAGTATATTAAAGTATTTTCTTTAATTTATGTTATGGTTTATATCTAGATGTCCCCTCAAAGCCTCATGTACTCATGAGTGGGGATTTGGAGAGGTGACTGAATCATGGGGGTGTGATACTCATCTGTGATTAGTCTACTGCTGAGTTCACAGCTAAATGTAATGCTGGAGGTGAAGCTGGTTGCAGGAGGTCCCTGGAGGGTGTATCTCGCTCCTTCCTCCCATATCTCTCCCTTGCTTCCTACCTGCCATGCCATGAGCAAGGCTTTTCTGCCATGCCTCCCTGCCTTGGAGCCAGCTGACTGTGGACTAAAAGCTTTACAAACTGAGCCAAAATAAATCTTTCCTTTTTAAGTTGTGAGTGCCAGGTGTTGTGTCCCAATAATGATAAAGTAACTAAGACAGTTGAATTAAAAATAACGAATTTTAGAGTTGTATTGGACATCTGTGACATATGGGTCACGATGGTGATAGTTGGTGAAGTCTGATTACACATGTTAATGCTGCCAATCATCTTTCCCATAAATTCTCAAATACATGTGGCCTCTTGCAAATAAACTCCTTAGCAAATCTTGCCATGTCAGTGACTGGCAGACAGTGTGGTGAGTAAAACAGGCCTGGTTGAGTAATACTTTACTAAGTTGTGGACATTCCATTTTGGGAAGTTATTAGGCAACTTAAGATTAAGTAAAGGAATATTACATATATAATGAACAAGCATATATAAAGCATGCATAGTGTGTAAAGAATTTCTTGCTATGCATTATTTGTAGCAAATAAGATATACTATTAGATGGTAATCTCTAAGAGGTTATTTTTATATCTGCAATGCCCAAGAATAATTATAAATAATAATTTAATTACCCAGTAAATGATAGGCATTTAATCTAACTTTGTCCAATGTGCTATTCTGAGCACAAAGATTTTCAATATAGCATGGATCTGATACTGGATCTTGGAAGTAAACAATGCAAAATATTATTTCTGAATCCTGGACTGTCCTTTGGAATATGAATTTTTTAACTCAAATTTGAAAGAGAAATTATCATGATGGTGATCATGATGATTGTATCTTGTTATCTTATTTAATTCAAACCAATCCTTTGAGGCATTTTCTATTATTTTCATAGTTTTGCAGATGAGTAAATAAAAGATTAAGGAGTATATTATGCAATGTAAATTGTAACATCTATGCTGTAACACATTCAAGGTTTATTTCTTAATCAATTGAGGGTCTGAAAGAAGACTATATGGTCATTTGGGGTGCAGGTTCTTTTCATCTAGTGGCTCTGCTATTTTGGGGCCCCAAAACCTTCCCCTGGACCCTCTCTGCCTCTGGCTGGGATCTGGGGTCAGACAGTCTGGACAAGTAGTGGTTGTTTCTAATGCTGTGTCCAAGGCTGACACACACAATTTCTGCTAACATTTTGTGGGCAAAGACTCAGTAACATGAGCACATGTTATTTCAAGGGTATCTAGTACTTATGTAGTTCCAAGAAGAGAAAACATGTATGTTAGATGTTTAGCTAGGGTTTGTCACAACAAACCTGGCATAAGCAGCACAGGTATTATGGGACCATCCCTTGTCTTCAAGAAAACTCAATACAAGGAGTCATAAAACAAATGTCCTTCTAGTCAGAAGTAAAAATTCACATTGGTGAGTGTAAGGTCTATGTTTAAATTTGAATGAAAGCTACTGGTATTGATATACTTTCTATTGCTATAAGAGAATACTCGAGGCAGGGTAGGGTATAGAAGAAAGAATTTTGCTTAGCTCGTGTTTTGGGTGCTGAAAGTCCAGATAGCATGACACTGGTGCCAATTCTCTTCTGGCTGTGTCACATCACAGTGGGTAGCATTGTGATAGAAGCACAGAGAAGAGAGAGAAGGAGAGCACTTGGTAAAATCGAAAGTCAGAGATCAGGTAGGGGAAGTCTTGCTCTTTTATAGCAACTCATTCTCATGGGAAGTAGCCAAGGTCCTCTAAGAACTACATTAATACCTCCCAAAGGCGGTGCCCCAATGTCCTAACCATTTCCCATTTGGCCCCACATCTTAAAGGTTTCACCATCCCAACATTGCCACACTGACCAGACTTCCAGCACATGAACTCTTGGGGACATACTCATACTCTCACCACAGCAGAATCTAGAACAATAGGTTAAATTTACTGATACCCAGATGAGACCATTTCAGTAACCATGACAAATGAGATTGAAAAGGTCAAATGGGGAGAAGGGCTCCTTAGTGTGGGCAAGGATTTTATAGCTGCAGTAAGCCTAGAATAGATTTTTCTGCCTTAATTAATGAAATCCAAGATCCCCTACCTCACCTGCCATAAAAGCTATATTAGAAAAGCATTTTGTCACATGCACATGTATTCAAGGAGATACAGTTCTTTAGCAATAATTCCAGTGATTCCCAGATTTATCCCTCTCTCCAGCCATCTTGCCTTTTAGATGTTCCATGATCAGGATGGACACAAACATACCTTTGCTGTTTCTTCTGTCCCCAGATGTCCACATGCGTAATGCTCTCACCAACTCAAATGCTCAAATCCCATCTTAGCAGCGGTCTCATCCACTCAAATGCCATCTTTCAGTGAAGTCTACTCTGGCCACTACATGGAAAATTATAACCTTTCTCTTTTCTGACTCTACATCTCTTACTATAATACTCACTACCTTTCCACCAGGTTTGTGACACATACCTATAATCCCAGCACTTGGGAAGCTGAGGCATGAAGATTGCTATGAGTTCAAGGACAGCCTGGGCTACATAGTGAGACCTTGTCTCAACAAACAAACAAATAAACAAACAAACACACCAGAAAAACCCCACTAAAGCACAATATAAAACAAACCATCAAAAGCAAAACATTTACTATCTTTGAATATACTATACACTACTATGTAATATATATACTATATATTTTACTATCCTATATATTATACTGTACTTTATACTTCATATGTTTAATTTTTTGTTTCTGAGTCTTATAACTATAATATAAGGGTAAGAATATTTTCTCATTCATGTATCCCAAGCTCCTAGACTGTGACTGGCTCATAGTAGATGCTCAGTAAAATTTATAGAGTCAATGATACACAGAGTTCATCAAAAAATGTATACATACTTCAAGAAAAAAAATAGCATGATTTTTTCAACAGATGGTATTACCCTTATATGGAGGACCCTAGAGGATGTCATACATCAGAAAACCCACTATGCTGCCAACCTGTAGAAGAGAAACTTAAAAGGCATGTGCATCAATCTCAATGACCAAGGTTACCCAAGCAGCGGTTCACCATGCTAAAAAATGCCTGGAAGCTAATGGCCACCACCTTAAGTGCTTCTTGTAATTGTAGAGGCAAAGATAACTTGCATTAATCGCATGATGTCTCAATAACTTTAGAATTAAAATATTTATGCAAGTTTTTCTTTTCCTGAGCTGTATATACATTTTTTTGGGGGGGTTCGTTATTTGTTTATTTGTTGGTACTGGAGGTTGAACTTGGGACCATGCACCTGTGAGGCAGGCAGTGGAGATTTATCTAAGTTTTAATACACATTTGAATGAAATCAACCTTAAAATTTGTATAAAATTCATTGAACCATTTGTTTTGAAATTAGACATAAGTAAATAAAACCATGGTGTACTTGTTGCCCAATAGAAACTTTAAAAGAACAATGATATTGCTGACTCTTTGCTGATCCATTCCGTTTTTAGCAGGAGTTATAATTTGAAGTGTGGCCGGACTTTTGCTCCTTTCAATCATGGATTCAGTCTTGAAATTTATTAAAAATAGCTGGAAAAATTGTTCAAAATCTTTCTAAAATGTTTAATAGCTGATAAGGTGGCACAGAATGATATTGACAAGAGGAAGATTGAATCTAGAAGAAGATGGAATCCTGAGCCTTGCATTTGGGGTGACTTCTGCTTGTGGGGGCATTTGTCTACCAAAGGCGGGTGGTGATAGATGGAGCAGTACTTTAAATAGCGTGAGAGCACGTGAGATCAAAGCTGAAGACCAATGGGCCTACAGATATGAGGTTTGTGGAAACATCAAGATGAAGGACAGGGCTCCCTAAGAATGGCAGTGAACCAGATATAGGTCATCCGTTGCATGAATTCTACTGGAATCAGGATATTGTAGGACTCCAAAACGTCAAGCTAGTTGCTAGCAGCATGGCTAGTGCCTAACTTCCTGGTAGAATTAAGTGAAAGTACCCTTGTGGTAGAAGATAAAAATCATTCCTAGACTTCAATTATTACTATAAAGGTTTTTGTCCAACTATCATGGCCATTACATAATGAAATATAACCAGACACATATGGAGATAAGATAGCATGAAGGAAAACCATCATAAGTAATACACACTAAAAAAAAATACAGGGGTCACCTGGTTAGTGAAATTATCAGAGGTAGACTGATGTAAACCATGTTTTTTTATACTTACAGAGATAAACTAAGACTTAATCACTTTTAGCAAAAAGCTGGAAACTATAAAAAGTGATGCTGCAGCCAGGTGTTGTGGTACATGCCTATAATTCTAGCACTCTTAAAGGCTGAAGCAGGAGGATCTTGAGTTCAAGACCAGTATCAGCTACGTAGCATATTTCAAGCTTGCCTGGATTACACTGTGAGACGCTCTCAAAAGGAAAAAAGTGACATTGGATACTGGAAAGAGAATAAACTAGAAATTCTATAGCTGAAAAAATAAACCTGTAGCATTTATATTTAACTAATATACTCTAATAACAGTCCATGTTGAAAGAGTGTAGTGCTGGTGAAAGTCCCTATTTTATTTTCACATTTTCATACAATGCTTTTTTATTAATCCCTTGATTTGTACCCATTTTCTTTTCTGGTTTATGAAATTTAAGGTGAGCTATAAAGCAGTACTTACATGTAATTATATTTACGTTATATTTATGCTTTCAGTTACTTTGAACAGCTCTCATTTTACTTCCTGAGGAGCAGTATTGGAATAGCCAAGCACCTGTATGGTTTGATATAACAGAGCACATTTCCATGTAGAGTTAATGCTTGGGCCCATGAGTGGTGCCTTCATGGTTGCAGGTGTTCTGTGTTAGCAGATCAAAACTTTGATCACTGAAGTTTGGGAGCAGGATCTATGTTCCTAAGGGGAAGATATTAGAGAGAAATCAGGATTTTAGGAGTTTAGCTGAGAGACTTGGGGTTCATAAAAGGATGACTGCCCTTAGTGGCAGGTAAGAAGAGAAAACTAGAAGACAAATCAAGAAGCCAATGCACAGTCACACAAATGGGAAAAACATAATGAGACTTCTGAGAGGAACTTCGATGAGAGGTCTCCAAGCTGTGTACGTTCATCCCAAGGAGTGTGCCCAGCAATTCACTGGTGTGAAGAAAGGACCTACAAATACTGCCATTTATGTTTGTTTTTCATTTTAAAAATTATACTCATATATGTCTTATAATGCATGTAATATATTACTACAGTGTAGCTTGCATATCATTTACATGTGTATAAGAAGCACATAGTGACCTTTCCTGATGGGGTGCTACATCTCACGCCTAGGTGCAGAGATGAGGCCATGCTTTTTTACAGGTATCCAGAGTTGGTCCAAAAACCCATTAGAGCTGAACCTGGAGGTGACAGGGCTGCTCACTGCTGAGAGATGAGCAGGACGCAGCCAGTGCTGGCAAAATCTGAAAATCTTGCAGTCTTCTTGACTTACCCTGCTTCCCTTCACTCCTTTTCCAGTTATTTGGTGTTGATGTGATCTAGTGCTGTATTTTTTAAGAAAAAAATTTCTCTTATTCATAAAAACTCTTGACAACTAGCAAAATATCACTTATAAACTTGAAAATATGGATCTCATGTACTATTATACCAATAAACTCAGTGAGGAAAAAAAACTTGAAAATCCGACCTTTTAATTTTTTGAATTTTAAATGCATAAACCTCTCACATGTATTTTTCATTTTAATATTTTTGAATTATTAGAATAAACAAATTATCAAATTACTGTTATTCTAATCATAACTAATATGACATTTTAAATCTAGTATAATTTAAGCCATTATCAAAATAGCTACCCTAATTTAGAATTTTAGTAACTCAAGTTTTTTTTGTTTTTGTTTTTTTTGAGACAGGGTCTATGTAGTCTATGTAGTTCCGACTGGCCTTAAACTCACTTTGTAGCCCAAGTTGGCCTTGAACTTGCAATGATTCTCCTGCATCAGCCTCTTGAGTGCTGAGATTATAGGCATGAACCATCATGGCTGGCCTACAGGATCTTGAGTCCTGAATCGATAACTTTAATCTTTTATCTATTCATCTTCATGCCTAGTGTTTGCAACCTAGACAGCAGCATCATTCTAGCGGTCAAACTGGAATGTCAGGATAAAAGTCGGGTAAGGCTACATGCAATGAAACTAGCATTTACCTATGCAGATAACATGAGAGTTTAATGGTCACTCAGTCTTCATCTGAATTTATTTCCATCACGTCATGCTATATTTTGTATTTACCAAGTACCTCACCTGGTAGGTGCTGTGCCAGCTGCTCTAAAAGTAGAAGTTGAGAGGGGAAAGATACAGGGAAATTTAAGATATGTTCTTAGATTTTAAGAAACAAATAATGTAGTTGAATTGATAAAATGTATATACATAAAACTAACTGACAGTTCATGTATGTGTGCCAAATATGTGTTACACATAACACCACTTGAAGAGTCCAAGAGGAACATGATTCTCCCCCTTTATTTTTCTATCATTTAATCTCCCTGAACTTTTAAAAATCTGAGCCTGGTGTGGTGGCTTGTGTGTGTTGCTGCATGTCTGTAATTCCAGTTCTCAGCGCCGAGGCAGGAGGACTGGTGTGAGTTCAAGGCCAGCCTAGGCTATACGGTGAGATTAAGGCCAGCATTAACTACATAGTAATACCCCGTTTGAAAGAAAAAAAACCCCAAACAATAAACAAACAAACAAAAACAAAACCACTAGACTGTGTCTATAGCTCTATAGCAGAGAGATCATCTAGCACATATGAAGTTCTGGGTTCAATTCCCCAGCAGTGCAAAAAAAAAAAAAAAAAAAAA